>NC_045787.1:143545272-143913954 GCF_009873245.2 Balaenoptera musculus | reverse complement strand
TGAAAAATTAGTACTCAAGCTGAGATCTGGGGAATCAGTGAAGGCATTTAAGTTGTTTGTATGTCTACATATGGTAGCTCCTTAACTAATATTTGTTGAATGAATGAATTAATAAATAAAAGAGTGGGGGCTTCCCTGGTGGCGCAGTGGTTGAGAATCTGCCTGCCAATGCAGGGGACACGGGTTCGAGCCCTGGTCTGGGAGGATCCCACATGCCGCGGAGCAACTAGGCCCGTGAGCCACAACTACTGAGCCTGCGCGTCTGGAGCCTGTGCTCCGCAACAAGAGAGGCCGCGATAATGAGAGGCCCGCGCACCGCGATGAAGAGTGGCCCCCACTTGCCGCAACGAGAGAAAGCCCTCACACAGAAACGAAGACCCAACACAGCCATAAATAAATAAACGGAAAGTTAAAAAAAAAAAAAACTTATAAAAAAAGAGTGATGGGCACGTGCAAAATCTCTGTGGCAGGAAAACCAGTTTGGCTAGAGAGTGGAGAAATGGAGGGTGTGGTATGAGAGAAGGCCAAAGGAGGACAGCCCGTTGTAGACCCTTGAAGCCGTGTTGAGGGCTTGGGTCTTCAGCTTCAGAGTGATGGGTTTTAAGCCAGGACAAGTTGATCTAATAAGGTTTGGGCTTTGAGAAGGTCACTCTAATTGTAATATGGAGAATCAAATGGTTTGGAGTGGTAGGTGGTAAGTGGGAGGAGCAGAGATGAGGGATAGAGGGAGGATAGTTAGGATGCTATACAGTAGTCCAGGCAACTGGTGGCAGTGTGGTGACCAAATGATGGATGTAAAGTTAGAGAAAACTCTGAGGAGCTCTGTCAAGACTGTGGGAAGGAAACGGCTTTGAACTGGTGGCCAGTTCCTCTTCTGTCAGCTCCTACTGCCCTGGGAGCCTGTGGAACACACAGGTAGTCTGGACCAACCAAAAGGCTCTGAGCCCTGGAAGGCAGCTTGTGGCAATCTCAGAGAAAGTCACAGGAGAGGCAAACACAACTTGTTTTCACCCCCAGAGCTGTAGTTCAGGCTGGGGTGCCTTCTTTCACCTCAGGTTCTGAAGAGAAATATTGATTTCTGCAGCTGAGACTCTAATTGGGGCATTTATTTTCACTTACAAGTCTCTCCTCTTATCCTGCTCTTACCTGGGGGCAGCGAGACCATGGCTGTGGAGATCGATGGCTGTGAACAGGATCAGCTCGAGGAGAGCAGGGTTCTTTACTCAAGTGTATGCTGTTCCAAGGCGGTGCATGAGTCACTGTCAACTCCCTGAGACACAGGAGCCACAGAAACAAGGGCCGCACATCTAGGATTCTCCATCAGCGGCGTGGTGAGAGTGTTGCTTTTAACTTTTTTATTGTGGAAAGTTTCAAACTTATTCAAAAAAAAGAATAGTATCATGAAGCCCATCATAAGCTCCAACAGTGAGCAGCTCATGGCCTCTCTCCCCTGTATCACTTGGAAGCAAATTCTAGACAGCATTTAATTTCATCTGTAAATATCTTATGTTTTAAAATGTAGGGATTCTTTAATTTAAAAAATAAGCTTAGAAACATTAACAGTCAGAAATATATTTGTAATCATGACACAATGTTATGCATTAAGGCGATTCTTTGATATCATCAAATAATTAACAGATGTTTGTGTACTTTTCCCTAATTGTTTTATTTTAAAAGTTTCTGTTGTTTAATTTGTTCACTTGAATCAGAATCCAAATAAAGTTCATACACTGTGATTGACTATTATGCCTTTTAGGTCCCTGGTAATCTATAGGTTTTCCTTCCATTGCTCTCTTTTTAAATTTTTTTCTTTCAAGATTTTGTAGAAGAAACTGGGTGGGGTGTCCGGTAGAGTTTCTCCCCCCTTGATCTTATGGATGACATCTCTCTGGTGGCATTTAACAGATTCCTTGTCCCTTGTGCTACTGTAAATTGGTAGTTGGATGTTGAATTTTGAATACATTCACAGTCAATTTTTTTTGGCAATGCTGCTTCATTGGTGGTGCACTGTTCTTCTGTCAGGAGGCACACAGTGTCTGATTGTCTCTCTGCAATATGAGCAGTCATTGATCATTGCTTAGATCCATTCATTCATATTACGAAGTGGCATGGACTAATTCTTTTTTTTTCTTTAATTGTTCACTTAAAATTTTTTACTTCTATTTTTCTTTTTTTTGGAATTTTATTTATTTTTTATACAGCAGGTTCTTATTAGTTATCTATTTTATACATATTAGTATATATGTATATAATCCCAACATCCCAACAATGGGAATATCTTTTTGTTTTTTTATTTTTTATTTATTTTTTATACAGCAGGTTCTTATTAGTCATCCATTTTATACACATCAGTGTATACATGTCAATCCCTATCTCCCAATTCATCACACCCCCACCACCACCACCCCCTGCTGCTTTCCCCCCTTGGTGTCCATACGTTTGTTCTCTACTTCTGTGTCTCAATTTCTGCCATGCAAACCGGTTCATCTGTACCATTTTCTAGGTTCCACATATATGCATTAATATACGATATTTGTTTTTCTCTTTCTGACTTACTTCACTCTGTATGACAGTCTCTAGGTCCATCCACGTCTCTACAAATGACCCAATTTTGTTCCTTTTTATGGCTGAGTAATATTCCATTGTATATATGTACCACATCTTCTTGATCCATTTGTCTGTCAGTGGGCATTTAGGTTGCTTCTATGACCTGGCTATTGTAAATAGTGCTGCAATGAACATTGGGGTGCATGTGTCTTTTTGAATTATGGTTTTCTCTGGGTATATGCCCAGTAATGGGATTGCTGGGTTATATGGTAATTCTATTTTTAGTTTTTAAGGAACCTCCATACTGTTCTCCATAGTGGCTGTATCAATTTACATTCCCACCAACAGTGCAAGAGGGTTCCCTTGTCTCCACACGCTCTCCAGCATTTGTTGTTTGTAGATTTTCTGATGATACCCATTCTAACTGGCGTGACGTGATACCTTGTTGTAGTTTTGATTCGCATTTCTCTAATAATTAGTGATGTTGAGCAGCTTTTCATGTGCTTCTTAGCCATCTGTATGTCTTCTTTGGAGAAATGTCTATTTAGGTCTTCTGCCCATTTTTGGATTGGGTTGTTTGTTTTTTTACTATTGAGCTGCATGAGCTGTTTATGTATTTTAGAGATTAATCCTTTGTCTGATGATTCATTTGCAAATACTTTCTCCCATTCTGAGGGTTGTCTTTTTGTCTTGTGTATGTTTTCCTTTCCTGTGAAAAAGCTTTTAAGTTTCATTAGGTCCCATTTGTTTATTTTTGTTTTTATTTCCATTACTCTAGGAGGTGGATCAAAAAATATCTTGCTGTGATTTATGTCAAAGAGTGTCCTTCCTATGTTTTCCTCTAAGAGTTTTATAGTGTCTGGTCTTACATTTAGGTCTCTAATCCATTTTGAGTTTATTTTTGTGTATGGTGTTAGGGAGTGTTCTAATTTCATTCTTTTACATGTAGCTGTCCAGTTTTCCCAGCACCGCTTATTGAAGAGACTGTCTTTTCTCCATTGTATATCCTGGCCTCCTTTGTCATAGATTAGCTGACCGTAGGTGCATGGGTTTACCTCTGGGCTTTCTATCTTGTTCCATTGATCTGTATTTCTGTTTTTGTGCCAGTACCATACTGTCTTGATTAGTGTAGCTTTGTAGTATAGTCTGAAGTCAGGGAGTCTGATTCTTCCAGCTCCGTTTTTTTTCCCTAAAGACTGCTTTGCCAATTTAGGGTCTTTTGTGTCTCCATACAAATTTTAAGATTTTTTTTCTAGTTCTCTAAAAAATGCCATTGGTAATTTGATAGGGATTGCATTGAATCTGTAGATTGCTTTGGGTAATATAGTCATTTTCACAATATTGATTCTTCCAATCCAAGAACATGGTATATCTCTCCATCTGTTGGTATCATCTTTAATTTCTTTCATCAGTGTCTTATACTTTTCTGCATACAGGTCTTTTGTCTCTTTATTCCTAGGTATTTTATTCTTTTTGTTGCAATGGTAAATGGGAGTGTTTCCTTCATTTCTCTTTCAGATTTTTCATCATTAGTGTATGGGAATGCAAGAGATTTCTGTGCATTAGTTTTGTATCCTGCAACTTTACCAAATTCATTGATTAGCTCTAGTAGTTTTCTGGTGGCATCTTTATGATTCTCTATGTATAGTATCATGTCATCTGCAAACAGTGACAGTTTTACTTCTTCTTTTCCAATTTGGATTCCTTTTATTTCTTTATCTTCTCTGATTGCCGTGGCTAGGACTTCCAAAACTATGTTGAATAATAGTGGTGAGAGTGGACATCCTTGTCTTGTTCCTGATCTTAGAGGAAATGCTTTCAGTTTTTCACCATTGAGAATGATGTTTGCTGTGGGTTTGTCGTATATGGCCTTTATTACGTTGAAGTAGGTTCCCTCTATGCCCACTTTCTGGAGAGTTTTTGTCATAAATGGGTATTGAATTTTGTCAAAAGCTTTTTCTGCATCTATTGAGATGATCATATGGTTTTCATTCTTCAATTTGTTAATATGGTGTATCACATTGATTGATTTGCGTATATTGAAGAAACCTTGCATCTCTGGGATAAATCCCAGTTGATCATGGTGTACGATCCTTTTAATGTGTTGTTAGATTCTGTTTGCTAGTATTTTGTTGAGGATTTTTGCATCTGTATTCATCAGTGATATTGGTCTGTAATTTTCTTTTTTTGTAGTATCTTTGTCTGGTTTTGGTATCAGGGTGATGGTGGCCTCATAGAATGAGTTTGGGAGTGTTCTTTCCTCTACAATTTTTTGGAAGTGTTTGAAAAGGATGGGTGTTAGCTCTTCTCTAAATGTTTGATAGAATTCACCTGTGAAGCCATCTGGTCCTGGACTTTTGTTTGTTGGAAGATTTTTAATCACAGTTTCTATTTCATTACTTGTGATTGGTCTGTTCATATTTTCTATTTCTTCCTGGTTCAGTCTTGGAAGGTTCTACCTTTCTAAGAATTTGTCCATGTCTTTCTTCCACGTTGTCCATTTTATTGGCATAGAGTTGCTTGTAGTAGTCTCTTAGGATGCTTTGTATTTCTGTGGTGTCCATTATAACTTCTCCTTTTTCATTTCTAATATTATTGATTTGAGTCCTCTCCCTTTTTTTCTTGATGAGTCTGGCTAAAGGTTTATCAAGTTTGTTTATCTTCTCAAAGAATCAGCTTTTAGTTTTATTGATCTTTGCTATTGTTTTCTTTGTTTCTATTTCATTTATTTCTGCTCTGATCTTTATGATTTCTTTCCTTCTGCTAACTTTGGGTTTTGTTTGTTCTTCTTTCTCTAGTTCGTTTAGGTGTAAGGTTAGATTGTTTACTTGAGTTTTTTCTTGTTTCTTGAGGTAGGCTTGTATAGCTATAAACTTCCCTCTGAGAACTTCTTTTGCTGCATCCCATAGGTTTTGGATCGTCGTGTTTTCATTGTCATTTGTCTCTAGGTATTTTTTGATTTCCTCTTTCATTTCTTCAGTGATCTCTTGTTTATTTAGTAACATATTGTTTAGCCTCCATGTGTTTCTGTTTTTTACGCTTTTTTCCCTGTAATTGATTTCTAATTTCGTAGCGTTGTGGTCAGAAAAGATGCTTGGTAAGATTTCAGTTTTCTTAAATTTACTGAGTCTTGATTTGTGACCCAAGATGTGATCTATCCTGGAGAATGTTCCGTGCGCACTTGAGAAGAAAGTGTAATCTGCTGTTTTTGGATGGAATGTCCTATAAATATCAATTAAATCTGTCTGTTCTATTGTGTCATTTAAAGCTTGTGTTTCCCTGGGCTTCCCTGGTGGCGCAGTGGTTGAGAGTCTGCCTGCTAGTGCAGGGGACGCGGGTTCGAGCCCTGGTCTGGGAGGATCCCACATGCTGCGGAGCAACTAGGCCCGTGAACCACAGCTACTGAGTGCGTATGGAGCCTGTGCTCCGCAACAAGAGAGGCTGCGATAGTGAGAGGCCCGCGCACCGCGATGAAGAGTGGCCCCCGCTTGCCACAACTGGAGAAAGCTCTCTCACAGAAACAACCCAACACAGCCAAAAATAAATAAATTAATTAATTAAAATAAAGCTTGTGTTTCCTTATTAATTTTCTGTTTGGGTGATCTGTCCTTTGGTGTAACTGAGGTGTTAAAGTCCCCCAATATTATTGTGTTACTGTCGATATTCTCTTTTATAGCTGTTAGCAGTTGCCTTATGTATTGAAGTGCTCCTATGTTGGGTACATGTATATTTGTAATTGTTATATCTTCTTCTTGGATTGATCCCTTGATCATTATGTAGTGTCTTTCCTTGTCTCTTGTAACATTCTTTATTTTAAAGTCTATTTTATCTGATATGAGTATTGCTACTCCAGCTTTCTTCTGATTTCCATTTGCATGGAATATCTTTTTCCATCCCCTCACTTTCAGTCTGTATGTGTCCCTAGGTCAGAAGTGGGTCTCTTGTAGACAGCATATATATGGGTCTTGTTTTGTATCCATTCAGCGACCCTGTGTCTTTTGGTTGGAACATTTAATCCATTCACTTTTAAGGTAATTATCGATATGTATGTTCCTATGACCATTTTCTTAATTGTTTTGGGTTTGTTTTTGTAGGTCCTTTTCTTCTCTTGTGTTTCCCACTTAGAGAAGTTCCTTTAGCGTTTGTTGTAGAGCTGGTTTGGTGGTGCTGAATTCTCTTAGCTTTTGCTTGTCTGTAAAGCTTCTGATTTCTCCATCAAATCTAAATGAGATCCTTGCTGGGTAGAGTAATCTTGGTTGTAGGTTCTTCTCTTTCATCACTTTAGGTAGATCATGCCACTCCCTTCTGGCTTGTAGAGTTTCTGTTGAGAAATCAGCTGTTAACCTTATGGGAGTTCCCTTGTATGTTATTTGTTGTTTTTCCCTTGCTGCTTTCAATAATTTTTCTTTGTCTTTAATTTTTGCCAATTTGATTACTGTGTGTCTCGGCTTGTTTCTCCTTGGGTTTATCCTGTATGGGACTCTTTGCGCTTCCTGGACTTGGGTGGCTATTTCCTTTCCCATGTTAGGGAAGTTTTCAACTATAATCTCTTCAAATATTTTCTCGGGTCCTTTGTCTCTCTCTTCTCCTTCTGGGACCCCTATAATATGAATGTTGTTGCATTTAATGTTGTCCCAGAGTTCTCTTAGGCTGTCTTCATTTCTTTTCATTCTTTTTTCTTTATTCTGTTCTGCTGCAGTGAATTCCACCATTGTGTCTTCCAGGTCCCTTATCCGTTCTTCTGCCTCAGTTATTCTGCCATTGATTACTTCTAGTGTATTTTTCATTTCAGTTATTTTATTGTTCATCTCTGTTTGTTTGTTCTTTAATTCTTCTAGATCTTTGTTAAACTTTTCTTGCATCTTCTCAATCTTTGCCTTCATTCTTTTTCCGACGTCCTGGATCATCTTCACTATCATTATTCTGAATTCTTTTTCTGGAGAGTTGCCTATATCCACTTCATTTAGTTGTTTTTCTGGTGTTTTATCTTGTTCCTTCGTCTGGTACATAGCCCTCTGTCTTTTCATCTTGTCTATCTTTCTATGAATGTGGTTTTTGTTCCACAGGCTGCAGGATTGTAGTTCTTCTTGCTTCTGCTGTCTGCCCTTGGTGGATGAGGCTATCTAAGTGGCTTGTGGAAGTTTCCTGATGGGAGGGATTGGTGGTGGGTGAGCTGGCTGTTGCTCTGGTGGGCAGAGATCAGTAAAACTTTAATCCACTTGTCTGCAGATGGGTGGGGCTGGGTTCCTTCCCTGTTGGCTGTTTGGCCTCAGGCGACCCAGCACTGGAGCCTACCTGGGCTCTTTGGTGGAGCTAATGGCGGACTCTGGGAGGGCTTACACCAAGGAGTACTTCCCAGAACTTTTGTTGCCCGTTTCCTTGTCCTCATGGTGAGGCACAGCCACCCCCCACCTCTGCAGGAGACCCTCCAACAGTAGCAGGTAGGTCTGGTTTAGTCTCTTATGGGGTCAGTGCTCCTTCCCCTGGGTCCCAATGCACACACTACTTTGTGTGTGCCCTCCAAGAATGGAGTCTCTGTTTCCCCCAGTCCTGTTGAAGTCCTGCAGTCAAATCCCGCTAGCCTTCAATGTCTGATTCTCTAGGAATTCCTCCTCCCATTGCCGGACCCCCAGGTTCGGGAGCCTGACGTGGGGCTCCGAACCTTCACTCCAGTGGGTGGACTTCTGTGGTATAAGTGTTCTCCAGTTTGTGGGTCACCCACCCTGCAGTTATAGGATTTGATTTTATTGTGATTGCGCCCCTCCTACCGTCTCATTGTGGCTTCTCCTTTGTCTTTGGATGTGGGGTATCTATTTTGGTGAGTTCCAGTGTCTTCCTGTTGATGATTGTTCAGCAGTTAGTTGTGATTCCGGTGCTCTCGAAAGAGGGAGTGAGAGCATGTCCTTCTAGTCCGCCATCTTGAACCAATCTCTGCATGGACTAATTCTATATTTCATCTTTTTTTTATTAGCTAGAATACCTCTATGCAGAGAAACTTCAACTATTTGGTTATGGTGAGGCATAGTTCTTATAGGAAAATGTAATTAATACTCAGTTATTTTCCTTAATTTATCAGTTTTGTAAATAATATGTTGGTACCACAGCAACCTCTATGGGTGATTAATGAGTGTTTTTACATATCATGAATTTAAATATATTAGATGTGATTTGTTGGTTAGATGCTCAAATTATTCCATCTTTGGCTGATGGGAGTCTCTTCAAGTTGGCTCCTCAGTCTTTTTGATATAATTGTTACAATCTTTGATAGCTTCTTTGCTTTCTGGTATGACAAATTTTCCAGTCTCATTTTGTACATTTCCTGCCCCAGACATGAAATCAGTCATTTCTCTGAGGAGCCTTGGTTTCTTTTAGTGAGAAATGGTGTTTAGAGATAACAGTTTAGGCACAGAAGTGCTCAATGCTTCTGGATTGATGGTTTTAGGCCTTTTCTGGGGCTAGAACTAGGAAATATGTATCATACTGATATATATCATACAGATAGTTTTTTTTAAATAGATCTTTATTGGAGTATAATTGCTTCACAGCACTGTGTTAGTTTCTGTTGTACAACAAAGCAAATCAGCCATATGCATACACATGTCCCCATATCCCCTCCCTCTTGAGCCTCCCTCCCATCCTCCCTATCCTACCCCTTAAATTCAGAATTACAGGACTTTTACTCACTAGTATCTATCTTACACCCATCTTTCCTTTCTCCCATGTTGAAAATCTTGGTTTTCCATGATACAAAATTATTGATTTGACTCCTCCCACAACATTCTCAGAATAACAATACCAACACTACTGGCATCAATACAATTACTAAAAACAGCTTCTTTTCCCCCAGTTCCTTTTGTCTTTAGGATATGTCTCAGTGGGGATGTGCAGTCAGTTAACTATGCTTTTTTTTTTTAATTTTTAATTTTATTTATTTATTTATTTTTTGGCTGCGTTGGGTCTTTTGTGCTGCACGTGAGCTTTCTCTAGTTGCGGTGAGCAAGGGCTTCTCATTGCAGTGGCTTCTCTTGTTGCGGAGCATGGTCTCTAGGCACGTGGGCTTCAGTAGTTGTGGCTCATGGGCTCTAGAGCGCAGGCTTAGTAGTTGTGGTGCACGGGCTTAGTTGCTCCACGGCATGTGGGATCTTCCGGGACCAGGGCTCGAACCCGTGTCCCCTGCATTGGCAGGTAGATTCTTAACCACTGCACCACCAGGGAGGTCCCTAACTATGCTTTAAAGTCACTTTGAATAGTTCTTCTCTCTGTGGCTTTGCCAGCAACTGGTTATACATTTAAGTTTCTTTGCTTCATTTTACGTTGAATTTTGTGCTTTGTACAACAAGATATAGTTTTTAAAAAGTCCCTGCCACTTCCACCCATTTCCCTCTTTCTTGCTGTAAGTAACCACTTAAAATTTTATGATTTATTTTTCTGTTGCATAGATACTGATATAGATATAGATAGATAAATAATATTTCCTGTGTTGAAGTTGTATCCACACTCAGATAAATTATAGTATGTTATACATACTTTTTATCATTTTATACACTTGATAATATATCCTGAATCACAAAAAAAACTGGGTTCAAATCCCACCTGTGCCTCTTACATCACCTTGGGCATGTATCTTACGCTGTCTGAGCCTCAGTTTCTCATCTGTAAAATCAGAGCAATAATATCCACTTTCAAGGGTTGTTGTGAAAGTTACATATGTGTGTTAAGTACCAGCACAGCATGTGACACATAGTAGATGCTCAATGTGTAGTAGCTTTAATGGTTCTAAAGATTCTGTATTTAATTTTTATGCACCTCCCATTTGATGACACCCTGTCATTCCCTATCAGTATCCTACAGTGAAGCTTAAGAGGGGTGGATGGGCAATTTGAGTCATTGCATAAATATTCAAAGAATTAGAATGTTAATACTGGCAAGAGCCCTGAGAGAGCTCAGCAACTATCCTGCTTATTTTGGGGGGAGAGAACTAGAGACCTAGAGAGAGCAAGTGATTTGCTTAAGGGTACAAACCAGGATGGGAAAAGTCTGCTGGTGATGCCCAGCCCGAGTCTTTTTCAAGGTAACTTTTCTCTAAAGCAAAGTTCATCTTCTGTAGTTGGTAGAAGTTTCTCTGTACATTCCTGCATTCTCTCTGTAAAAAGAGAAACTGGGTGAGGGAAGGGTCAGGGAAACTATGCCTTGAAGAGAGTTTCTTCCCTCCCTTGGTATGTAAACATAGTAACATGACTGGGGCTGCTCCTTATCACCGAGCAAGGGCTCAGGAATACATCCAGTTGGGGACCGTGGCAATGATAAGGAAGTTCATGGAGCAGTCCTTTATCCTCAGGGGGCTTTAGAACAATTAAAAACAACTTCAAGTTCATTTAAAAACCAAACATGGGCTGTAAAAATGTGTGTCAGTGCTTAAAACAGTAATGTATTTTAATAGCATTGTCTTGTTTTCATTACCTCAACCTTTGGAGATTGTAACTGTTATTAAACACTTCTGTTTTGTATATCTGGAAACTAAGATTTAAGTAGGTTTTGTGACTCCCTAAGTTACACAGCTAATGAGCAGGAAAGCTGGGTTTAAATTCAGATCTGTAGTTCCCACTCCCATGCTCTTCCTCAGATGCTCACGAGGTGTTGATGCATTTCCATTCTAACCTGTTTCTGAGTTCATTTGTTTGGGGACAAAGAGAAGGATAAAACAGAAAGGGTGTATTCTGGAACAATTTGAAGGCACTTGATATTTAACTAATTAGCTCAGCCATTCTTTCATTCATTCTCTGCTTATTCAGTGCCTTAAGAGTCTGGACTCTAAAGCCAGACTGCATGGGTTTGAATCCTGGCTCTACCGCTTACTAGCTGAGCAGGTGACTTCCCTTCTCTGTGCCTCGTTTTTTCATCAGTATACTGGGGATAATAGTGCCTACCTCGTGAGTTGTTGAGTTCATTTGTAAAAGCACTTAGAACTATGCCTGCTCCATGCTAAGAGCATTATAATCGTCCTTATGTTGCTCTTGCTGCTGAGGGATGTGTTTGGTGATCTGTGTTTCAGTGAAAAGAATCAGGAGTCCTGGGCTCTGGGTTAGGTCTGCCCCCAGGAGCCACGTGACCATGGGCAGGTTATCTGTCACCCTTGAACCTCAGTTTTCTCACCTGCAAAAGGAAGGGCTTTGAATGTATTCAGTGCATTTGGTCTTGACAGTATGAAACACTCAAGCTGGCAGCTGGCATCATTTTGAGCAACTGCAGGTTCACAGCCCAGTCAGGGACTATTTAGAATCCTGTTGTCCTGGATCTATGTGCGTGGATAAGGGTGTTATGTAGCCTTCGATGTTTGTTTAAAAAGGGGCATGAGGAACTGACTTCTTGTAAAACTCATTTTATGACTTTATAAAGAAAGGTTTTCCACAAAAAAAAAAAAAAAAAAAAGGAAGGGCTTTGACCCCATGATCTCTAAAGTTCTTCTACCTTCAAGTTTCAATGTTTTGAGGGGTCTGCCCTCTCTCCTTATCACAAATATGGGAACCCATCTTAATAGCGTAGTCTTTATAGCTGGAAGCTCATTTTAAAAATGTTCCTATTTCACTCTTAACAGAAAAGGAAAGGGAGGCTGATGCCTTTTTTTCCCCCCCAGTCTTTTTTCTTTTCTTTTTTTTTTTTAAATTGAAGTGTAGTTGCTGTACAATGTTATATAAATTACAGGTGTACAATAGTGATTCACAATTTTTAAAGGTTATACTCCATTTGCAGTTATTATGAAAGTATTGGCTATAGTCCCTGTGTTGTACAATATAGCCTTGTAGCTTATTTTATACCTAATAGTTTGTACCTCTTACTCCCCAACTTGTATGCTGCCCCTTTCCCACCTCCCTCTCCCCACTGGTAACCACTAGTTTGTTCTCTATCTCTGTGAGTCGGCTTCTTTTCTGCTATATCCACTAGTTCGTTGTATTTTTCAGGTTCCACATGTAAGTGATATCATATAGCATTTGTCTTTCTCTGTCTGACTTACTTCACTTAGCATAACACCCTTCCAGATCCATCCATGTTGCTGCAAATGGCTAAATTTCATTCTTTTTGATGGCTGAGCAGAAGGAAGGGAAGTTTATGGCCTTTTCTACATGTGTTTCTCTAAGTGTGATCCTCAGACCACCCACTTCAGAACTACCTGGGCTGCTGTTAGAAGTACAGATGCCTGGGCTTCAACCCACCCACTGAGTCAGAACTTCTGGATGTGGAGCCTGGGTAACTACCTGTTTAATAAGGATTCCAGATGAATCCTATGGCAACTCATGTTTGAGAACTACTGGAGAAGGGAAGAGATGAAAAAGACTGCCAGCTTTGGGTCAGATAAACCAGAGCAGGGTTCTCAAATTTGAATGTGCACTTTAGTTAGTTGAGGATCTTGTTAAAAATGCAAATTCAGATTCAGGAGGTCTGAGGTGGGGCCCGAGAGTCTACATTTCTTCCAAAATTCCAGGTGAGGCTGAAACTTCTGGTCCACAGACCACACTTTGAGTCGCTAGGCTTCCTAGCTCCATTCATGAGCTATGTGACCTAGGGAAAAGTACTTAATTTTTCTCAGCCCCAGCTTCTTTATAAAGAGGGAGAAAGAAGTGCCTACATCATAGGGTTGTTAGCTGGATTAAACCAAATAACGTATAGAAAGCTGCTTGCCACACCACCTAGCGTGTTAGCAGTTATAAAAGGTGTAGCCCTATCTGTATATCTATATATCTGAATACTACAAATAACAAAAGTTCCATTGATTCACACTCTCAGGGAGTGGGATGCTGGGGATGTGCATTTTTAACTGAGATCTGTAGGTGACTCTTATGCGCAAGAAAGTTGATGACCCTGCACTCTGTCTCTGTCAAGGACAGGAAAAATCCCCAACCTAATTCTGAGTTCTCCAAAACCCACAGGCATCAGTTTGAAAATGTTTTACTTAGGAAGCCATGTGGTGAGGCCTTCAATAAAGCTGTTGCTCCCCAAACAGCACAAATAATGAGAGTTTTTTGAGTCAGCTTTCATTGCTTTCTAAGCAAATGTACGTTGGAAGACTCCTGCTTCCCCTCAGGATGTCAGAAATGGACCCAAATCATCAAATGCATGAACGTGGCAATCTAACTCTACTATCCGGGCATGCATGCCAGGAGATAAATGGGAGGGGGTGCCTGGGACGGAACGCCGAGTCATTGACTCAGAGCTCTTGACCTTGACTGGGGTTCCTATGAGAGAGAAATCTGTTTGTACAACAAACCATTTCCCTTTCCATGTGGGGCCTCTGGCTGTAACCTGACCTGGATTTAGAATCTGAAGTTTTCACTTACTGAGTTTGGGAAATGCAATTCAACAAATCTTTATTGAGCATCCATCATGTCAGGCACTGTGGTAGGTGCAGGGACCCAAGACTAGCAAGACAGTTAACATCTCTGGGAGGGGAGGTGGCAGGACATAATAAGTACATAAACTAACAAATGAGTAAATAAGACCATTTTAGATTCCGACGAGGGCTAAGAAGGAAATAAGCAGAGAAGTATAATAGGAAGAGACAGAGTGAGACTGTAATTTGAAGAGGTCAGGGAAGGCCTCTTTGAAGAGACGATAATTTAGGTAAGGCTTATAGCATGAGCATGAATTGGCCCTTCAAAAAGGAGAGGAAGGACATTCCAGGAAGAAGGAATAGTGTGTGTGTAGACTCTGAAGAGGTCAAAGAACTTGGCTTGTTGGAATAACTGGAAAAAAACCAACATGGCTGGGGAGTGTGTGTGTGTGTGTGTGTGTGTGTGGGGTGTGGGTGGAGAAGTGGCCCCAAATGAGGTTGAAGAGATGACTAATAAGAATAGATGATACTTCTTGAGGACTTATAGTGTGCCAGGCCATGTTCTAAGTGCTTTGCCTGTAGTAATTCCTTAATGCTCACAACAACACTTATCATATCCATTTCACAGATGATGAAACTGAGGCACAGAATGATTAACCAGGGTCACAGTCAGGTAGGACCTGATCTACTAACAGTTTGCAGCATCTGTTCCCTGCAAAATATGAGATCAGAAAGCCTAACTTGGGGACTCTTGTTTTCATGCCTTGTTTTTTTCTAGGCGCCTCTCCTCACCCTTTTGGTATTATTACCTTCTCACCATCCCCCACCTGTATCTCCCCATCCCCACCCCCATTGGTTACACAGAATATTATTGATAGAAAGGAGAATTTTAAAGGCTGGAAACTGTGGAAGTGGGGATTCTTGTACTTTTGGACTACCATGCATAGCCAGCTAGGTGTTATTAATAATTTTTCTCTTCACTTATAATGACATTAAATAAATATTCATTAAATGCAGTGTGGCACAGTGGTTAGGGTAAGGAATCAGATGGAACAGATTTGAATGTCAGTTCCCCCATTCATTATATATCCTGGAACCTAAGAACTTATCAGTTATTAGAAATATCATTAAGGTAATAAAAATGGGTCAGGGGAAATACACTATACCAAAAATGTACATCAGTTACGAGATTATCTTTATTCCAGAGATGTTAAAATGTGAGGGTGAATAAACATGGTGTTTTGGAATCAAGGGTATAGGGTGTGACAGTGGGGCAATTTCTCCAAACCTCAGGTATGTTATCTACAAAATGGGTGCAGGGACCCCGGCCTTGCCAGGTTATTGTGAGCAGGTCTAGATTTGTGAGCACAGGCAGATTGAGTATGTTCTCAAGGTACCAGGGAAGAAGGACAAGAAATGTGAAAAGTTCAGCTTTGATGAATGAATTCCGAATTTTGCAAAGACACATCAAGAAAGAAGCTATTTTAATTTCAAAATGCATGCAGGCTTTTAAAATTTGTTTTGCCACGTGTAGTTATCTTTACGCTGAATATAGTTGAGGGGGTGCACTGTCATTTTTCCTGTGCCCAAGTCTTCTGGAAGTCTTATCTCAACCCCGTTGGGAGGAGTGAATGAAGTAATGCATGGTGAGTGATCAGCATAGTGCCCAGCACATAGCAAGGGCTTTGCACATGCGGTTTTTTCATCATTATTTCTTCACATCGGACCTTGGGTTCTCCACTGGGAAGATATAAAGAACCATGACTAGGGTGACCAAATAATTGTCACCTAAGCTGAGACAATTTTGAGAGTGCAAGAAAGTACTGTTATTAATTAAACAGTAATGATGGGTATAAACTGAAACTATCCCTGGTAAGCCAGGACGTGTGTTTTCTGTAACCACAAAGCCCAGATCCTATTGTCCAGGAATTTACTGGCTACTGGAGAGATATTAACAAACCCATTGCCCCCACATGTCATGGGGTTCAAAGCCTCTCCAAGGCATGGGCAATAATCTACCTATGTAAGAGTTCTTTCTTACGTCAAAGTTTCACCTAACAAAAGATTTTGGTTTGTACTTGTGACTTTATTATATTAGAATTTTTATTTGTAAAAGCTTCAGCAAGCCATGGGGATACTGTTCTGTGTGATGTAACAGAAATTCCTCTCCCACCTCGGGAGAAAAGACTTTCATTCTAAATTACGATGTCACAAGGAGAAGAAAGCCAATTAATTTCAGACTCTGCTAACCTGGGATTTGTGTTAAATTTGGCAGAGGCTGGGACTGGTCTTCCCTTTTGCTTTAGCTATTGGTAAATGGATTTGTAAAAATGGATTTGTTTCTTCCATATGCATGAAGTGGAAGCCTGGACATGGGGTTTAGAGGGAGTTAAAACTACATGATAATAATAGCTGATATATTCTGAGGGCTTAGTGTGTCTCAGGTACTGGGCTAAACTTTTCATGTGTATTAATTTATCTAATTCTCACCTCAGCCCTATGAAGTTGGTACATGAGGAAATTGAGGCCTAGCGAGGTTTGCTTAATTTTGCACAGTTAGTAGGAAAATGATGGAGCCACGAAACAAGTTACTATTCTCTACTATATCTCGAGAAAACTAAAATATCTTACCTACTTTTAATTGATATGAGAGGTTATCCAGGGGATGCAGAAAAAAATAAAACATTGTGTAGCTAAAGTTTACCTTCACTATGAAGCCCACAGCATCTTGTATGTATAACTTATATTCTAATTATAAATTTTCATTTTTGTCTTCTCTCTAGACTTTGAGAAACTTGGTTACATGCAAATCTGTTACATTTGGTGTCCAGCACATTGCCTGGAACTCATATTAGTGCTCATTACTTTGTTTACTGATTGATATTTATTGTTTAATATTTACTGTAGGCCCTCTGTATGTCAGACACTGCTAAATGTGGGGATAAGCAATGAAGAAGACCCACCTGGCTCTTGTTTGAATCAAGCTCGTTATCCCACACCCCTAATGCATCATTGTGCAATGAATAGTCACAGGAAGGACAAATTGAGCCACAGAGCTGGAGGAGCCTTAAATTCTAACATGCCTCAGAGTCTCAGGCAAGACAGAGCCTTTAGGTTGAGAATAAGGGGGAAAAGTGAGCTGTTGACTAGGCAAGAAAAAATAATGCAGTTTCTCTCAAACCCTAGGGTATATACAAATTATCTTAGGTACTTGTGAAAAATGATGATTCCAGACACTGCTTCCAGAGGATACGATTTAGTGGGTCTGGAGCACTCAAGATCATTGATTCATTTACTCAACAAATATTTCTTGAGATCCTACTATGTGCCAGTCACTGTTTTGGAAACTGGGGTTCAGCAGTTAATAAGCTAGACATGTCCTTACCTGTAAGGAGCTTACATCCCAGTGTAATCTCTATCAGAGAAGATAAAGATGAGTAAGATCATTCCAAATTGGGAAGAATGTTATGAAGTAGGAATGTTATAAAGTATGGTTGAAGAATGGCCTGCAGGGAGGGGTAAGGGATTACTTTATACTTTGGCGTCAGAGGAGGCCTCTGTGAAGAACTGACATTTGAGTTGATTCTTTTTTTTTTTTTTTCTTTAACATCTTATTGAAGTATAATTGCTTACAATAGTGTGTTAGCTTCTGCTTTATAACAAAGTGAATCAGTTATACATATATAATAGGTTCCCATTACTCTTCCCTCTTGCATCTCCCTCCCTCCCACCCTCCCCATCCCACCCCTCTAGGTGGTCACAAAGCACCGAGCTGATCTCCCTGTGCTATGAGTTGATTCTTGAAGCGTGAGAATGACCAGCCATACACAGAGCTGGGGAAGAAGGTTCTATGAGTAAAAGGTTCTGTGGATTGCCGTGTTCAAGGAACAAAAAGGAGACCAAGATTGGACTAAAATGAGCTACAAGATGAGGTCAGAGAGAGAGGCAGGTGCCGGATCATATAACACCTTGTAGGCCACGATAGTGACTTTGGATTTTATCCTAAGAGCAGTGTGAAGCTTTAGAAAGTATTGAAGCAGCAGAAAGCCATTATCCTTAGACTACACAGAGAAACACTGATAGTGTGGCTTGGCCTTAGCCAAAGAAACAGGCTTCTGGGAAACTCACCTTATCACCTTCCCACCCTGTCCCCATCATTTGCTCTTCTCAGGGTAGCTGCCATATGCAGTGGTGGTCATCTTTCTCTGTCACTGTTATTACCTGGGGGCTAAGTGGACACATTTGGCTGAGGAGCTGTGACAAACAGTTGACACAGTCACCTCATAAAATGGTTGTAGCTGATTAAGTAAGGGGCAAGTCCCTGGTGTCCTGAAGAGAGAAAGAACAGCTGTTTCCTCTGCGCTCATTAAGGACTTAAGCCTTCTTCATGTTAAAGAGTTTCCATAAACAAAACCAGAGATTATTGGATGTTCCCACGAAAATTGTGTAATTGAAAGGCGTCTGTAAAAGGGGGGCTCTTGGTGTTGGCGAATGGCATGATCCAGAGGCCTGGGGGGCCAGAGGGCCAGGGCAGATTCCCAAGCTGCAAGGGATTGTTCTTCTGGATTAATGTTGTTCTTGAAGATGAATCGTGAACCTGAGGAAGTGATCATAATCATGCCTGTTTCCCAGCCTCTGCCTCAGACTTTTGATCCAGCACTGAGTTTATCCTGCATGGCCGTGCCTTCTCTCTGAGCAGCTCTGGGTCACTCTTGAACTAGGGATGCACCGTCGGTTCATCTTCCCCAGGTGGCAGCAGACTTTTCTTCTTGTGCTGTTCTTGCCTTGGGGAGCGTCTCTGTCTTATATCCCCCAAATGCAAGATTACTGAGAACTTCTGGAATCTTCCAGAGAATTCAGGTGACACTAGATGTTGCTTCCGAACAAGTCCTCTGTAAATGTTGTGTTATGTATCCTTGAGACCCAGGCCAGCCCTCCATCCTCTTCTCTGAGAGCTGCCTTCCCTTTGGCTGCCATGTTTATAGGATGTGATCCTTGCCTTCCTGGCCAAGGCTGACAGGATGAGGTATGGACACCTGAGTCAGTGTGGGCCAAACAAGTTCTCTGTCCTGAAAGATTGAAACGAAGATCCAGAGATGCCATCCATTTCCAATTGGTTGCTGGAATCAAAGACATAGGAGCTCTGGATCTGTGTTGTCTAGTTTCTGCCACTAAGCATTGGTCATTTGAAATGTGGCCAGTACAAATTGAGATATTCTGTAAGTGTAAACTACACATTAGATTTCAAAGACTTGACATGAAGAAAAAATTTAGACTATCTCATTAAAAATTTTTATATTGATCACATGTTGAATTGTGTTTTGAATATATTGATGAAAGCTATATTTAAGAAATAATTTTACTTTTAAACTGATTTTTTAATGTGTCTACTAAAATTTTTAAAATTACGTTTGTGACTCACATTGTATTTCTCTTGGAAATTGCTACTCTTGATCTTTTCACATGTTCCTGGAGAAAGAGAGAAAACTGATCCATAGGGAAATAAGAATGAAGCAAATGCTCAGAGAGATGCAGATACAGATGAACATGTGGCTCCAGAAGGAGAGAGAGAGATTGAGGGAGAGGGGAAGAGAGGGAGAGAGGGGAGGGAGGGGGAGAGAAGAAGGGGTGGGGCTGGGGGTGGGCCAGAAAGAGTCAGAGACAGAGAATCAGACAGAGACAAAGAAAGTAACAGGAAAAGTCTGCCTGGGTTCCTGATGACAGTTTGGTTCTTGTTTTCAGTCCATGGAGAGGCCTGTCAGCATTTCCAATCATTTGGTTCTAAGATGCAACTCCATGTTCTTTTAATAAAATGTCCTTTTTGGCTTAAGTCTATTTGAGCTTACTTGCAATGAAAAGAGGTACTTCTGAGATGCAATGATCTATCTATCAATTGCTGAAACACAGGGATAAGGTGAGAGTATAGATACCATCACATAGCCTAAGATGGCAAATAGCTGGCACATTTGCTACCAGTTTCTTATCCATGCCATGCCGGACATTGCTAATCAATCACAACCCCAGGCATGACTTTAGAATCCTTTTCAATGATAGATATCTGGTCAGCCACCCTCAATAGAGTAGAAATGGCATATGAAGAAAATCCTATTTGTTATTCTTGAGAAAAATCACTGAAGTAAAAGCCTGAGGGGAGACAGATTTTTGGTCCAGTTGAAACATGAACTTTTTTTTTTAAAGTCATTTCGTTTTTCTAAGCCTCAGTAGCCATGTCTGTAAAATGATAGTACTTACCTACAGGGTTGTTGTGAGAAATGGGTATAATAATAGACACTGTAGCCCTTGGAAATAAAAACACAGATGCGAATTGCTGTTCTGACCAAGGCCCTCAGCTTTCAGGGCCAATCAGGGTCTCTCCTCCTCTGCCTCAGCCTCAAGACATCTTTGTAGTAGAAGGGGCCTGGGTTTTGAAAACAGTTCCTAGTAACCGTTGTAAATGAAATGGAGCTGTTTTCAGAAGCCAACCAAAGCCCATCAATTTCAGGTCTTCTTATTTTATTGTGTTTTATTTTTATTTTCTGCACATAGGAGGTTGGCAGTAAGAGGCAGTACTGACAAGAGTCATTTTGGAAAATGACTCATCTGGAATTTGCTGGAGGTGCCTGAAATTGGTAGAACTTCAGCCTTTGGGAGAAAAAAAGGAGGGGTGTGTGTGTGTGTGCGTGTGTGTGTGTGCGTGCGTGTGTGTGTGTGTGAGAGAGAGAGAGAGAGGGAAATTGATTTATGTTCCTAAGTTCTGTTCTGTCACTGAAGCATCTGGAAAGCAGTTCTCAGGGAGCAAGAGCACAGTATGACTGGGTCTGGGTCTAATGCAATTGGTATTTCTTCTTGGGCTATTAAAGTGTTTGTTGAAGAGACAGGGCTGTGGATTCAGACTAATGAAATCTACTCATAATTATGGCAGGAATGTAGGACAGTTTTTGTTTCAGATGATCTTTCTCACTTCCCCAATTAGCAAAATCAAAATTGTGAATACATATGATCTAATTTGGGGCTTCAAAACTATGGCCACCATACCCATAATGCACTGCTTTCCTCCTTCAAGCCCAGAGGAGACTGTCATTGTGGCCACTTCTGAGTTATAAGCATGACCAAGGGGATGTATCTATCAGACACTGTCCATCGTCCCATGTCCTGGCTTCAAGAGCCTTCATTCTAAGAAGTCAGGAAACAACATAGTAACTTCGATAATAGCTAACAGTTATGTTGCACTTAAAATATGCCTTATTCTATCCTAAGCACTTTACACATATTCACATAGTTTAATCCTCAGAACAACCCAAAAGGTTGTTGTTATCCCTGTTTTGTAGATAAAGAAACTGAGGCAAAGAGAGATGGGGTGATTCGCCCACGATCCTTCAGCTGGTGAGTGGAAGAAGTCACACTCTCAGTGACTCTATGAAGACTTGGGCCACTAGGCAGGGAGAAATGAATTCCAGAGCTATTATGAGGAAGGATGAGCTCTGCTCATCTCCAGAAATAACAGTGCAGAATGTCAGAGTGAAAAAGGAAGTCAGTGACCGCACAGTCCTCCCGGCTTATTTTAGAAATGAGGAAACTGAGGTCCAGAAAGGTTAAGTGATTTGCCTAAGATCATGTAGAGAGTCAGAGGCAGAGCCAGGGAGACCACTCAAGTGTCCTGACTCCTGTTCTGTTGTCAATCCATGATTCCCTCACTGCTGTGTGGTCCTGATGGTAAGTCCTGTCCAGCTGCTGCCCGTGGCCTTTCAGGTTAGGTCTCTTAGGATGCTTCCTGCTCCTGTGCTTTGGCTGATCTTTCCTGCAAAGGGAGAATTGAGGTCCCAGTCTTGGAGTTAAAATGTCATTTCTGACTCCTGTCTTTCATCTGTCATTGTCATCAGTCCACCCTTCACTTTCCCGTCAGACTGTTTTGCTCACAACTCTGCCTGACAGTTCATCCCTTCTCTTCTCCAGAGCCTCAACAGTCCTTCCTCTCCCCTAGGATGTGGTGGTGTAGAGGACCACATCCCTGGGCCACAGTGATGGGTCCGGGGTTGTGCATGTGACCTCATCTGAGTCAATGACACTCACTCTTGGGACTTAGCAAAGGTTTATTCTCTTTCCTAAGGAGTTGCTAAGCTCATAGGATATAAGCCTGGTGGGCAACCTGAGATCCTGTCAGAGAACAAAGCAACACAGTGACAATCCATGGACTTAATGATATCAGCCAGTACTTTCATTTTTCACTGAAGCCAGTTTGAGTTGGATTTCTGAGAATTTATAAACAATTCTGCAATACTCCTAATATACCAATAGATTGGTATTTTCTCAAGTTTGTTCCTAGACTATCCATTACTTAGATAAATATTGAGTATCTACCATAAGTATAGGTAACAAAGACCAATAAAGATGAGCAGGACACAGTCCTTGCCTTCAGTTGCCTACTAGTCTAGCAGGGAAGCGAAGACTCATACTTAAGTGTCTAACATACAAAGTAGAAGGTAAAAGTGGCCTGGGGGATATGCAAACAGTATGCTGTGGAGGTGTAAAGGAGGAAGAGTCCACACTCAGTTGGAGAGTAGAGTAAGACATTTCTTTTTTTTTTTTTTTAATTAATTAATTTATTTTTATTTTTGGCTGCGTTGGGTCTTCGTTGCTGCACGCAGGCTTTTCTCTAGTTGCAGTGAGCGGGGGCTACTCTTCATTGTGGTGCACGGGCTTCTCATTGTGGTGGCTTCTCTTGTTGCGGAGCATGGGCTCTAGGCGCGGGCTTCAGTAGCTGTGGCACTCGGGCTCAGTAGTTGTGGCTTGCGGGCTCTAGAGCACAGGCTCAGTAGCTGTGGCGCATGGGCTTAGTTGCTCCGCAGCATGTGGGGTCTTCCCGGACCAGGGCTTGAACCCGTATCCCCTGCATTGGCAGGCGGATTCTTAACCACTGCGCCACCAGGGAAGCCCGACATTTCCTATAGTATATAGGATTTGAGGTAGAATTTGAAGATTGGGGAGGAACAAGAACAATTCCAGAGAAAGAGACCAACATAAACTAAAATGTAGAAATGGAAATTTTCTGGACACAAAAGGGGAATAAATGGAAAGTCCAGATTTTTCAGAGCAGGTATTTCAAAAGGGCATGTATCAGAAAATTCAGTTTGTTGTGTCAAATATGACAAAATGTGGCCACATTAATATTATACTAATGTCATTCCACCTAGGACCATGTCTGTTTGGTAAACAGCTGTATCTTCAAAACGTTAAAAGTTTTTGAATGAATGAATGAATGTTTACCCCATTCCCCCACTACACAGAAACCCCACGAAGGCAGCAACATGTTCTTGGTCTCCGTTTTATCCCCAACTCATAGAGCAGTGTCTGGCAGAGTGAATGCTCAGTAAGTATTGTTGAATAAATTAATGAATATTATGGAAGGCTTTCAAAGTCAGACCAAGGGCTTTGTACCCAGCTCAACAGATAATGGAGGGTCCTCAGAAAATTTAAGGAAAACTCAATATTTAATGAGCACCAACTCTGTGTCATTCACTCTGCAGATGTGTGACATGATCAGGGCTGTGCTTTAGAAAGAGAGACTGGGTAGCAGTGGAGAGAAAGAAGAGACATTGGAGTAGAGAGTCAGCTAACATCACTATTAACGCATATTGAAAGTTATTGGAGCCTGATCGTGAAGACAGTGTTATTAGAATAGAAAGCGGAGAACAGCTGTGGAAGTAAAATGGCAGATTTGGTACCAGTCTCAGAAAAGAAGTTGGGAAGAGGATCTGAGGGATTGTGGGGCAAATTGTATTTTCCAAAGATGGCCACAACAGTATCTTCTTTCCCACCACATCAAAAATAAAGCCTAATTCCCGTATTCTTGAATCTGAGTGGGCTTATCATTCAGTTGCAACCAAAACAATATGGTGGAAGTGACATACAAGACTTCTGATGGGAAGTCATAAAAAGTGACCCAACTTCTGCCATGCTGTCTGGAATAATTTTACCCTTGATATCTTCAGTCACCTTGTAAACAGCCTGACTACTCAGAGGTTGCCATGCTCTAAGAAAGCCCAAACTTATCCCCATGGAAAGACTGCAAAGATACCCCAAGACCACACTCAGAGAGAAAGAGAGAGATGCTTGAATGGACCCAGCAGGTGCAGCCAGCCCCTCACTGTTCTAGCACTATTAAGAGACACCAGGGAAGAACCACCCAGCTAAGCCCTTTCTGAATTCCTGACCCACAGAAACTATGACAAATAATAGGTATATTTGGTTCCAGTCATGTTGAGTATTCAAAAGGATGCTGCAGACATGATATCCAGCTGTCTGTGAGGAATATGGATTTGGCATTTATAAGTAAAGGCCAGACTAGGGAATTAGATTGAAGTGTTAATGGAAGAGATGTGAAGCTATGAAGTTGTGGGAATAGATAAGTTGTTAAGGGTGATAAAGTAGCCAGAATAGAGGAGGGCCCAGAGCCACATTTGGTTGGGTGAGGAAGAGAAGCTGGTGTAGAATAAAGAGATGTTATTAAATAGTTACATAATTATTAGTTGGTTCATATGCTTACTGTCTGGCTTCCCTGACTAGACTTTAGATCCGTAAGAGCAATGATCAAATCTGGTTTTGCTGCATTAATAAGTACATTAATCAGGTTTCCTACAGTAACAAACTACCCCATAATCTCAGTGGCTTTCAGCAACAAACACTTCTTTTTCACTTTTGTAATACTCATGTTCTGCTGTTGGTCAACAGTAGCTCTGTTCCAGGCAGCCATCTGCTCCATGTACTTTCTCGTGCCAGGATTCAGTGGAGAGAACAGTCTTTATCTGGGACATGCTGTTATTAGGAAGGAGAGGAGGAGCAAGAGGTCTGCAGAAATTGGTGATAGCTCTGAAAGCTTATGCCTGGATGTGGTGTATGTCACGCCTGCTCCCATTCCTTTGGCTAGGGCTTGATACATGGCCAAGCCGAAAGCAACCTCCAGGAAGCACAGCAAGTTACATTGCTCTGAGTGAATGTGTAACCCTCTTACAGAGATGTGGGTGAGGGTGAAAGATTGCAAACCACAACTTCCCCCTCCCACCAAAGTAACCCTCATGCTTAGTACAATCCCTGGCACCTAGCAGGAGCTCAAAAATATTTGTTGAATGAATGAATGCTTGAACATGATCAGGGAGGTAGGAGAAGATCAAAGGATAGGCATTGTTCAGAAACTCAAGGAAGATGTGACCTCACAATTTCAAAAAGAATCTGAGAGCAGAAAACAATAGACTTTACGAATCCAGTGAGCTCATTTAAGTGGATTGCACATATAAGTGGACTATCTTTTTTCATGGAAAGTTTCACAGACGCCTGACTCAGGTGTGGATCCTGCAAGAGAAATTCATTTGCCCACAGTTCCAGGACACTTCTACTCTGCATCCTCCCTGAACACCACCCTTCCTTGATTGCTAGTTCCATTTGGATCTCTTAGAAACAGGAGCTGTTCGGTGTGAGCTTAGGATGCAAATGCTCAATGCACCTAGAATTATGTGAACTATCAAAGAATTATGTGAAAGGAAAGAAGTCATTCTCCACATCTTTTGCTTGGAACAAGATCGGGTCATGCTCTTTGAGAGCGCAGAGAGGTCATTGCAAAACTAGCTGTGGATATGGAGTGGTTTCAGACTGGGGGAGAAAAGGGAGTGGGAGTTGGCCCTGTAAACAACAGAATGAATGAGAATGCTGCTGTGTTTTAATTTAGAAATATCCATGCAAGCCATGCTTGTTAGCTTTTTTTATTTTTAATTCAAACTAATGAAAAATTGAAATGAGATGTTTCATGAGATTTAGCCAAACTGAATAGGTCTTGTGGGATCTGACTGCAAAATTAGTTATGGATGGCTTTTGGCAAAAGCCACTACTGAGATTAAAAGACCGCCTGCCTGTTCCTAAAAGGTGGTGGTGTGCACTGTGAGGCCCTGGGTGGTCTGCTGCAAGGTTCCCTGTTGTTGTCCTGTTTATAATTAACAGAAGATAAAAATTAAAAAAAAATGGAAATGGCATAGAGATGCAACAATCTGTGAATTAGAAACCGTGAGAAAAGCAACCACTGAATGATTGTAATACCTTCCTTACATGGAGCTGAGTATCTCACATGAATTTGTCTGTCTTCAATATCTGAAACTATTTTGGGTAATGAATTCTGATCCTCTGAGTGTCTGGGCTTAACCTTATCTTGAACCCTCAGTGTGAGCAGAAGGGAGAAATCGGAACTTAGTCTTCTTTTCCTTCTAGCCAGTGGGTAGTTTAGTAGAATTTCATGTTAATGCAGCAAGAGCCTGTGGATTAAATCCAGTTAGTTTTGTTCTGTCATTGAGATTTCGTGCATCATTCTGGCTTGTCACCCATCTTGAAAATTGGGTAGAAGGATGAACACAGATTATTCCTCATTGCTAGCAAGCCTTCAAGTGTTAGTGCTCCATGTTCCTGCCACACTGAGCTGCTCGGTTCCCCGAGCATCTAAGCTCTTCCCAGGCTCAGGGCCTTTGCAGGGCCGTTCCCCCTGTCTGGTACATTTTATTCTGCTCCCTTGTCCTGGCTAACTTCTCAGGTCTCAGTTTTAATATCCTTTCCACAGAGAAGATGTCCCTAACTCTCTGTACTCCTCCCCATTCCATCTGCACTGTGTTCTTCCTCCATTGAGCTTGCTCATGGCACCCTGCTCTTTCACCATTTGTGATTCTCTGTTTGCCTGTTTGGTTGTTTACTGTGAGGGCAGAGACAGTATCTGTTTGGTTCACCACTGCTTTCCTAGCACCCAGCAGAGTGCCAGGCATGTGGATGCTTATAGTTGCTGGATGAATAAAAGTTACAGTAAGTAAGTAAGATATTATAACAGTAAGTTAGTTAAATCCAGGATGTTTCACTTTAGAGATAGAAAGACCTTGGAGGTTATGTGGACCTAATACCAGATCCATGTTACTTGATAGCACTTTTGTTTTTTTCAGTCTATTCTATGAGTATGCCGCAGCTTATTTATTCTTCTGGCAATTGGCATTTGGTTTGTTTCCTCCGGTTTCTTGCTATAGTAAACAATGCAGGTATCAACATTCCTATGTATGTTTCTTTGTGCACATTTGCAACGATTTCCCTAGAGCATACGCCTAGCAGTGGAACTGCTAAGTAATAGGATATGCATATCTTTATCTTTACAAGATAACATCATTTATTTCCCAGAGTGGCTGTTGGCAATCATCACTCCCAGTAGCTGTGTCTGAGTGTTCCTGTTGCTCCAGTTCCTTGGCAACATTTGATTTGAACAGATTTCTTAACATTTACTAATCTCGTGGGTGCAAAATGGTGGTTTCAATTTTCATGAGTCCCATCTGCTTAGGCCAGAGGTCGCCAACCAGCTGTGCATGGCTGAATGAGGCCTGCAGTCTGGATGCCATCCACGGGTGTGTTGTGTTTGACCGAAGGGTGTTTTTGAATCAAAAAATTGAATTAGTTGCCAACATTTGAAAATTGGAAGATTTCACTTAAGAATCTGGATTTCTGGTTTCTTTTCTTGAGAGAAAAATGAGATGACATCACTACACAGAACCCTTATTCACACCTGACAACAACTGGCAGTTGTTGAGAGGCAACTGCCTCTGCTTGTCAGGCAGGGGATGTGCTTTGAAAATCGGCCAGAGTTTTACAGCCAACCTATATCTTTTGATTCTCTTAGCTTCCTGGCTCCTGTAGGTTTTTAAATAGTCTGCCCTGTTTTGCGTCTTCATAAATAGAGAAAGGCCTCAGAAGTGGGATGGTGGTAGAGGGTATCCCCTCCACCCTGGTTAGACCAAGAATAGCCCTGCACAACAGAGCACTGGACATATGGTTCCACTAAGCTCAGGGCTGCTCCTTTCCTAAAACCTCTCTGTTCATTTTCCTGTGCTGTGTGCTCCCCCTTCTCCTACCCCTTCCTTGGATGTTGTCTTCCCTGACTCTGAACTTCTGAGCCTCTTGGTCTGCACTCCTTTTGAGCCACCTATTTCTCTTCACCATGTATTATGGTTATTTGTGTGCGTGCCCCCTTTCCTCTCTTTTGCTGAAAGCTCCTTGAGGTTTGGGACCATGTATTTATATGTCTGTCATTTTAATGTTTATTTGTTTTTTGTTCTTCACGGTACTTTAAAGTGGTGGCTTGCACACAGAAGTTTCATTCATTCATTTCAACACACATTTACTAAGTGCTCATATGCCAGGCTCTGTGCTAGGCACTAGGACCATGAGATGCCATCATTGCCTTCAAGGGTGTGACAGCACCCTGGGAGAAAGGACCACATTTGTTCATGCATTCAGTCTCTCAAACAACAGACTTATGTTGAATGCTTACAGGGGGCCAGGCACTGTGCTAGGTGCCGGGAAGCAAAAACAGACAAGAGGGACTTCCCTGGTGGCGCAGTGGTTAAGAATCCGCCTGCCGATGCAGGGGACACGGGTTCGAGCCCTGGTCCGGGAAGATCCTACATGCCGCGGAACAACTAAGTCCGTGCGCCACAACTACTGAGCCTGAGCTCTAGAGCCCATGAGCCACAGCTACTGAAGCCTGCGTGCCTAGAGCCCATGCTCCACAACAAGAGAAGCCACAGCAATGAGAAGCCCGCGTACCCCAACAAATAATAGCCCCCGCTCACTGCAACTAGAGAAAGCCTGTGCACAGCAACAAAGACCCAATGCAGCCAAAAATAAATAAATAAATTTATTAAAACAAAACAAAACAAAACAAAACCAGACAAGATCCTTGCATCGTGGAGCTTAGAGACTAGTGAGGAAACAGATATTCAGTTGCCTGTAACTCAAGAAGCTGACCTAGTCTGAGAGTTGGAGGGGGACAAGCAAAGTGAGACTTGAGCTACGATTGGCATGATAAGCATATGTGAAAGCCTTATGATGCGAAGGAGGAGGCCCAGCTCACAGACCAGGAAGCAGAGTCATTGTGGATAGAGCCTAGAGTTTTAGGCACAGGGTAGTGGGAGATGAGGCCGGAGATGGAGATATGGACTAGACCCCAAGAGGAAATCAGTGCAGTCTAGTGTTTAGATGCTAAAATGGAGGTGCATAGAATGGAGACATTCAGTTTTTGATTGAATTAATGCACAGGTAAGTGAATATATGGATGACACTTCTAGAATTTCACCATCTAATAGGATAGATAGGATGTCTAATAAACAGGTTATTGTTGTTCTTTAATCAGGAAGGGGCAGAATGGATGTTGAACATTTCAGAGACCTGCAAATTCTTCACTATCTACAATAAGAAGAATGCAGTGAGCCTGGAGATTTATTAAAGATGGGTGGCTCTTTGCCCTCACACCTGACTGAAAAAGGAATAGCCTTCCCCCAGGCTTCTATAGTCCCTGGAAAGAGGAGGATTGTTGCCTGTAGAGGATTAGCTGAAATAGGTCCATAATGAGCCAGCCCTAAGTTATTGACAGCACTTGGCACTTAGCTGTAAAGAGCAAGTCTTATTTCTTAAGCTCTTGCCTTGCCAGTGTACCTCAAGGCTTCCGAGGTGAACAATCCTAATAAGTAGGTTTTTTTCCCTCCCTCTGCAGCGTTCAGGCTGACTGAAAGCTTCCTGCCCCTGAGTTGATATTCTAGGCCATGCCTATAGCAGACCTTAGTCAGGAACACAGTTGAAGACTAAAGCATCCTTGGGAAACCTCCCCCTTGATCCAATGACACTCTTAAGAGTGGAGGAACTTTTTTCTCGTAGAATTTATCAAAGTTGATTCCTGAAAATTATAGCTAAGATGTATAAGCCCCTGCTGTCCTGTGGCTGGGTTGTTTGTTTGTTCTGTTGTTAGTTTATCAGATATTAACAAAAGGAGCTTCCTGTTGCCCTGATGCTTGGTGCCATGTTGGTCCCTTTGCTTACTCCATCCTTTTGCCTGGAATGCCCTCCCTCCTTTCAACAGTCCTGTCTTCCAAGAAGCCTTCCCCAATAATGCCAGACCACAGTGCTACACCTCCTTCCTGGCCTGCCTATAACTCTTACCAATTACTCTATACTTTGGTATTTGATTATATTATTTATTCTTGCACTTTTTAATATGTATATGTCTTGGTTCTTCAACAAGATTACAACTTGAAAATAGGCCGCCAAGTACTTGTTGAATATAATGAATGATATGTAAAACTTAAGGACAAGGACTGAATTATATCCTTCTTTGCTAGCCCCTACTATATTGAGTCCATTGATGGGATCATAAGAAACATTTAGAAAATATTTTTGTTTGTTTGTTTGTGTTTTGGGTTTTTTAATTTTGTTTTTTCCTTTTGTGATTGGTTTATTTCACTTGGCATATGTCTTCAAGGTTCATCCATGTTGCAGCATGTATCAGAATTTTCTTCCTTTGTAAGGCTGAATAATTGTGTAGACTTTTTTTTATTGAAGTATAATTGATTTACAATGTTTCAAAGGTACAGCAAAGTGATTCAGTTCTATATATTTATTCTTTTACAGATTCTTTTCCATTATAGGTTATTATAAGATATTAAACATAGTTCCTTGTGCTATGCAGTAGGTCCTTGTTTATCTATTTTATATATAGTAGTGTGTATCTGTTAAACCCAAATTCCCAATTTATCCTCCCCCTTCCCCTTTGGTAACCATAAGTTTGTTTTCCAAGTCTGTGAGTCTGTTTCTGTTTTGTAAATAATTCATTCTTATTCTTTTTTAGATTCCACATATAAATGATATTATATATATCTTTCTCTGCCTGCCTTACTTCACTTAGTATGATAATCTCTAGGCCCATCCATGTTGCTGCAAATGGCATTATTTCATTCTTTTTGATGGCTGAGTAGTATTCCATTGTGTATATATATACCACATCTTTATCCATTCATCTGTCAATGGACATTTAGGTTGTTTCCATGCCTTGGCTGTTGTAAATAGTGCTGCTATGAACATTGGGGTGCATGTTTCTTTTTGAATTAGAGTTTTCTCTGGATATATGCCCAGCAGTGGGATTGCTGGATCATATGGTAGCTCTATTTTTAGTTTTTTAAGGAACCTCCATACTGCTCTCCATAGTGGCTGCACCAATTTACATTCCCACCAACAGTGTAGGAGGGTTCCCTTTTCACCACACTCTCTCTAGCATTTATTATTTGTAGACTTCTTGATGATGGCCATTCTGACCAAAGTGAGGTGGTACCTCATTATGGTTTTGATTTGCATTTCTCTAATAATTAGTGATGTTGAGCATCTTTTCATGTGCCTCTTGGCCATCTGTATGTCTTCTTTGGAGAAATGGCTATTTAGACCTTCTACCCATTTTTTGATTGTGTTGTTTGTTTGTTTGTTTTGATATTGAGGTATATAAGCCATTTGTATATTTTGGAAATTAATCCCTTGTCGGTCTCATCATTTGCAAATATTTTCTCCCAGTCTATAGGTGTCTTTTCATCTTGTTTATCGTTTCCTTTGCTGTGCAATAAAAATACATATTTTGTATATCCACTGAAGCTCACCAGAGGTGATTCGTGAGATTGAGGGCACACAGCTCTGGTCCCAGCTAGGTTCAGCCCCATGATCACACACCTCCTGCCAAAACGAGCCTAACTTCCCTCCCAGGTCATGCCTTTAGACTCTGTACACAAATTCTAGAACTGTTGATTTGCTCCTTTAAACTACCTTCAATTTCAAAATGATCTGCTTCACCTGCCCTGGTCTTTTTGCATGAGTCTGCTTGGAGGACATTTTTGAGCCAAGGTCTTGATATTATGGTTTTTGTTGTTTTTATTATTCCTACTACTTTCTAATATATCTCAGTGAACGTGTAAAGTCATCACAAAGTAAACGGTCTAAATTTTTTATAGAAGATGATGAGATTAGCACAATGTCCATTTAAAAGCACTTCCACAAAACCCGAAATTGAGCTGCCAGCTGCTCCCACCATTTTTCGGAAATATTCAGAAAATATTTTTGAAGCAAATTAAATGAACAGAAGTTAGACTGAAAAGCACTGTATCACAGCCTTTAAGAGCATAGACTGTGGAATCAGGTTTCTGAGTTACCAGCTAAGGACTTAGACAGGTTCAGTAATTTCTCTGTGCCTAAATTTTCCTGTTTGTAAAATGTGAATTTTAGTAGAGCCCACTTAAAAAGGTGTTGATGAAGACTGAAAAAGATAATGAATATACACAAGGCTAACCCACAGCCAAGATTAGCTGCAAATGAGAACATGAACAATTTAACTGTGCAGGAATATTGAGGGTTTGACTAGGGCTTCCCATTGTAAAAGGAAGCAAAGAAGTTGATGGAGTTTAGTTTATTGGAGCTTAGAATCAACCTCAAAATACAAAAGGCCTCTAGGGACCATTCCAAAGTGAGAGCTAGATGAAAGATAGTGTGTGTAAAACAAAGCAGGATAGAGCAGACCGGTATTTCTCAAATTCGCAGCCCTCATACCACGTCAGTGTAGTTATTCCCTTTTCACTCTTTTTCCATTCTCAGAGAGAAAAGTGTGATGGAATTTTCATTTGATAGAATCAGTTTGGTGGTCCTTGTTCAGCTCCACTTGAACCCTTGCTAATCTCCTTTTTTTTGTAAAGAGGAGCCTGTACCTCGGGCTGTAATCCTTTGATAGAATATTGTATATTTTTAGCTGGAATTCAATATCATTATTCTGCTAATAAGTTTTATGACTATCTTTTTTTAAAATAATAGCCCTATTTTTAATTTTTTTTCTTTATTTTCATTATTTTTTGGCGGTGTCAGGTCTTAGTTGCGGCATGTGGGGTCTTCGTTGAGGCATGTGGGACCTTTTTCGTTGCGGTGTGTGGGCTTCTCTCTAGTTGTGGCATGAGAGTTTTCTCTCTCCAGTTGTGGCGCCTGGGCTCCAGGACCCAGGGCTCTGTAGTTATAGCACGCAGGGTCCAGAGTGCATGGGCTCTGTAGTTTGTGGCACGCGGGCTCTCTCGTTGAGGTGCGCAGGCTCAGTAGTTGCGGCGTGCGGGCTTAGTTGCCCCGTGGCATGTGGGATCTTAGTTCTCTGACCAGGGATCGAACCCGCATCCCCTGCATTGGAAGGTGGATTCTTTACCACGGGACCACTGGGGAAGTCCCTATGACTATCTTTTATTTAAGTTAAGTAATACTGTTTTTACCATTAATAGTACACATAATATAAAGTTTCCTTTTTTTTTTTAGCAAAAAAGAAAGATAGTTTTTTATACATCTTTATTGGAGTATAATTGCTTCACAATGTTGTGTTAGTTTCTGCTTTACAACAAAGTAAATCTGCTATATGTATACATATATCCCCGTATCCCCTCCCTCTTGAGCCTCCCTCCCACCCTCCCTATCCCACACCCCTAGGTCATCACAAAGCATTGAGCTGATCTCCCTGTGCTATGCAGCAACTTCCCACTAGCCATCCATTTTACATTTGGTAGTGTGTTTATGTCAGTGCTACACTCTCACTATGTCCCAGCCTCCCCTTCCCCCGCTGTGTCCTCAAGTCTGTTCTCTATGTCTGTGTCTTTATTCCTGCCCTGCCACCAGGTCCATCAGTACCATTTTTCTAGATTCCGTATATATGAGTTAGCATACGGTATTTGTTTTTCTCTTTCTGACTTCCTTCACTCTGTATGACAGACTCTACATCCATCCACCTCACAACAGATAACTCAGTTTCGTTCCTTTTTATGGCTGAGTAATATTCCATTGTATATATGTGCCACATCTTCTTTATCCATTCATCTGTCGATGGACACTTAGGTTGCTTCCATGTCATGGCTATTGTAAATAGAGCTGCAGTGAACATTGTGGTACATAACTCTTTTTGAATTATGGTTTTCTCAGGGTATATGCCCAGTAATGGGATTGCTGGGTCATATGATAGTTCTATTTTTAGTTTTTTAAGGAATCTCCATACTGTTTTCCATAGTGGCTGTATCAATTTACATTCCCACCAACAGTGCAAGAGGGTTCCCATTTCTCCACGCCCTCTCCAGTATTTATTGTTTCTAGATTTTTTGATGATGGCCATTCTGACTCATGTGAGGTGATACCTCATTGTGGTTTTGATTTGCATTTCTCTAATGATCAGTGATGTTGAGCATCTTTTCATGTGTTTGTTGGCAATCTGTATGTCTTCTTTAGAGAAATGTCTATTTAGGTTTTCTGCCCATTTTTGGATTGGGTTGTTTGGTTTTTTGATATTGAGCTGCATGAGCTGCTTGTAAATTTTGGAGATCAAGCCTTTGTCAGTTGCTTTGTTTGCAAATATTTTCTCCCATTCTGAGCGTTGTCTTTTTGTCTTGTTTATGGTTTCCTTTGCTGTGCAAAAGCTTTTAAATTTCATTAGGTCCCATTTGTTTATTTTTGTTTTTATTTCCATTACTCTAAGAGGTGGGTCAAAAGGATCTTGCTGTGATTTATGGCATAGAGTGTTCTGCCTATGTTTTCCTCTAAGAGTTTTATAGTGTCTGGCCTTACATTTAGGTCTTTAATCCATTTTGAGTTTATTTTTGTGTATGGTGTTAAGGAGTGTTCTAATTTTATTCTTTTACATGTAGCTGTCCACTTTTCCCAACACCACTTATTGAAGAGGCTGTCTTTTCTCCATTGTATATTTTTGCCTCCTTTATCAAAGATAAGGTGACCATATGTGTGTGGGTTTATCTCTGGGCTTTCTCTCCTGTTCCATTGATCTATATTTGTTTTTGTGCTGGTACCATACTGTTTTGATGACTGTAGCTTTGTAGTATAGTCTGAAGTCAGGGAGCCCGATTCCTCCAGCTCCGTTTTTCTTTCTCAAGATTGCTTTGGCTATTCAGGGTCTTTTGTGTTTCCATACAAATTGTAAAATTTTTTGTTCTACTTTTGTGAAAAATGCCATTGGTAATTTGATAGGGATTGCATTGAATCTGTAGATTGCTTTGGGTAGTATAGTCATTTTTACAATGTTGATTCTTCCAATCCAAGAACACGGTATATCTCTCCATCTGTTTGTATCATCTTTGATTTCTTTCATCAGTGTCTTACAGTTTTCTGCATACAGGTCTTTTGCTTCCTTAGATGGCTTTAGTCCTAGGTATTTTATTCTTTTTGTTGCAATGGTAAATGGGACTGCTTTCTTAATTTCTCTTTCTGATTTTTTGTTGTTAGTGTATAGGAATGCAAGGGATTTCTGTGCATTAATTTTGTATCCTGCAACTTTACCAAATTCATTGATTAGCTCCAGTAGTTTTCTGGTGGCATCTTTAAGATTCTCTATGTACAATATCATGTCATCTGCAAACAGTGACAGTTTTACTTATTCTTTTCCAATTTGCATTCCTTTTCTTTCTTTTTGTTTTCTGATTGCCATGGCTAACACTTCCAAAACTATGTTGAATAATAGTGATGAGAGTGGGCACCCTTGTCTTATTCCTGATCTTAGAGGAAATGTTTTCAGTTTTTCACCATTGACAATGATGTTTACTGTAGGTTTGTCATATATGGCCTTTATTATGTTGAGGTAGGTTCCCTCTACACCCATTTTCTGGAGAGTTTGTTTCATAAACAGGTGTTGAATTTTGTCAAAAGCTTTTTCTGTATCTATTGAGATTATCATATAGTTTATATCCTTCAGTTTGTTATTATGGTGTATCATATTGATTGATTTGTGTATATTGAAGAATTCTTGCATTCCTGGCATAAACCCCACTTGATCATGGTGTATGATCCCTTTAATGTGCTGTTGGATTCTGTTTGCTAGTATTTTGTTGAGGCTTTTTGCATCTATGTTCATCAGTGATATTGGCCTGTAGTTTTCTTTTCTTGTGATGTCTTTGTCTGATTTTGGTATCAGAATGATGGTGGCCTCCTAGAATGAATTTGGGAGTGTTCCTCCCTCTACTATATTTTGGAAGAGTTTAAGAAGGATAGGTGTTAGCTCTTCTCTAAATGTTTGATAGAATTCCCTGTGAAGCCATCTGGTCCTGGGCTTTTGTTTGTTGGGAGATTTTTAATCACAGTTTCAATTTCAGTGCTTGTGATTGGTCTGTTCATATTTTGTATTTCTTCCTGGTTCAGTCTCGGAAGGTTGTGCATTTCTAAGAATTTGTCCATTTCTTCCAGGTTGTCCATTTTATTGTCATATAGTTGCTTGTGGTAGTCTCTCATGATCCTTGTATTTCTGCAGTGTCAGTTGTTACTTCTCCATTTTCATTTCTAATTCTGTTGATTTGAATCTTCTCCCTTTTTTTCTTGAGGAGTCTGGCTAATGGTTTATCAATTTTGTTTATCTTCTCAAAGAACCAGCTTTTAGTTTTATTGATCTTTGCTATTGTTTCCTTCATTTCCTTTTCATTTATTTCTGATTTGATCTTTATGATTTCTTTTCTTTCACTAACTTTGAGGGTTTTTTTTGTTCTTCTTTCTCTAATTGCTTTAGGTGTAAGGTTAGATTCTTTATTTGAGATTTTTCTTGTTTCTTTAGGTACGATTGTATTGCTATAAACTTCCCTCTTGGAACTGCTTTTGCTGCATCCCGTAGGTTTTGGGTCATCATGTTTTCATTGTCATTTGTTTCTAGGTATGTTTTGATTTCCTCTTTGATTTCTTTAGTGATCTCTTTGTTATTTAGTAGTGTATTGTTTAGCCTCCATGTGTTTGTATCTTTTACAGATTTTTTCCTGTAATTGATATCTAGTCCCATAGCGTTGTGGTCAGAAAAGATGCTTGATATGATTTCAATTTTCTTAAATTTACTGAGGTTTGATTTGTGACCCAAGATATGATCTATCCTGGAAATGTTCTGTGTGCACTTGATAAGAAAGTGTATTCTGTTGTTTTTGGATGGAATGTCCTATAAATATCAATTAAGTGCATCTGGTCTAACGTGTCATTTAAAACTTGTGTTTCCTTATTTATTTTCTGTTTGGCTGATCTGTCCATTGCTGTAAGTGGGGTGTTAAAGTCCCCTACTATTATTGTGTTACTATCAATTTCCCCTTTTATGGCTGTTAGCTTTCACCTTATGTACTGAGGTGCTCCTATGTTGGGTGCATAAATATTTACAATTGTTATATCTTCTTCTTGGATTGATCCCTTGATCATTATGTAGTATCCTTCCTTATCTCTTGTAATAGTCTTTATTTTAAAGTCTGTTTTGTCTGATATGAGAATTGCTACACCAGCTTTCTTTTGATTTCCATTTGCATGGAATATCTTTTCCATCCCCTCACTTTCAGTCTGTATATGTCCCTAGGTCTGAAGTGGGTCCAGTCTGTTTCTTATGGTTGGAGCATTTAATTAATTCACATTTAAGATAATTATTGGTATGTATATTCCTATTACCATTTTCTTAATTCTTTGGGGTTTGTTTTTGTAGATCCTTTTATTCTCATGCGTTTTCCACTTAGAGAAGTTCCTTAAGCATTTGTTGTAGGGCTGGTTTGGTGGTGCTGAATCCTCTTAGTTTTTGCTTGCCTGTAAAGCTTCTGATTTCTCTGTTGAATCTGAATGAGATCCTTTCTGGGTAGAGTCATCTGGGTTGTAGGTTTTGCCCTTTCATCATTTAATATATATCCTGCCAGTCCCTTCTGGCCTGCAGAATTTCTCCTGAAAAATCAGCTGGTAACCTTATGGGGATTCCCTTGTATGTTATTTGTTACTCTTCCCTTGCTGCTTTTAATATTTTTTCTTTGTATTTAATTTTTGATAGTTTGATTAATATGTGTCTCAGCATGTTTCTCCTTGGGTTTATCCTGTATGGAACTCTCTGCGCTTCCTGAACTTGATTAACTATTTCCTTTTCCCTATAATGTCTTTAAATATTTTCTCAGACCCTTCCTTTTTCTCTTCTTCTTCTGTGACCCCTATAATTCGTACATTGGTACGTTTAATGTTATCCCAGAGGTCTCTGAGACTGTCTTCAATTCTTTGTATTCTTTTTTCTTTATTCTGCTCTGTGGCAGTTATTTCCACCATTCTATCTTCTAGCTGACTTATCCCTTCTTCTGCCTCAGTTATTCTGCTATTGATTCCTTCTGGAGTATTTTTAATTTCAGTTATTGTGTTGTTTAAAACTGTTTGTTTGGGCTTCCCTGGTGGCGCAGTGGTTAAAAATCTGCCTGCCAATGCAGGGGATACGGGCTCGAGCCCTGGTCCGGGAAGATCTCATATGCCACGGAGCAACTAAGCCCCTGTGCCACAACTACTGAGCCTGCACTCTAGAGCTTGTGAGCCACAACTACTGAGCCCACATGCTACAACTACTGAAGCCCGTGCACCTAGAGCCAGTGCTCTGCAACAAGAGAAGCCACTGCAATGAGAAGCTCATGCCCCGCAACGAAGAGTAGCCCCCATTCGCTGCAACTAGAGAAAGCCTGCGCAGAAACAAAGACCCAATGCAGCCAAAATAAATAAATAAATAAATATATATATATATATATTTAAAAAAACAACAAAAAACTGTTTGCTCTTTAGTTCTTCTAGGTCCTTGTTAAACGTTTCTTGTATTTTCTCCATTCTGTTTCCGAGATTTTGGATCATCTTTACTATCATTGCTCTGAATTCTTTTTTAGGTAGACTGCCTGTCTCTTCATTTGTTTGGTCTTGTGGGTTTTTACCTTGCTCCTTTGTCTGCTGCATATTTCTCTGCCTTGTCATTTTGTTTAACTTACTGTGTTTGGGGTCTCCTTTCTACAGGCAGCAGGGTTGTAGTTCCTCTTACTTCTGTTGTCTGTCCCCAGTGGGTGAGGTTGGGCCAGTGGCTTGTGTAGGCTTCCTGGTGGGGAGGACTGGTGCCTGTGTTCTGGTGGGTGGAGCTGGATAGTGTCCCTCTGATGGGCAGGGCCACGTCCGGTGGTGTGTTTTGGGGTGTCTGTGATCTTAATATGATTTTAGGCAGCCTGTCTGCTAATGGGTATGGTTGTGTTCCTGTCTTGCTAGTTGTTTGGCATGAGGTGTCCAGCACTGGAGCTTGCTGGCTGTACGGTGGAGCTGGGTGTTAGTGTTGAGATGGAGACCTCTGGGAGAGCTCTCGCTGATTATTACTCCATGGGGCCGGGAGTTGTCTGGTGGTCAGCGTCCTGGACTTGGCTCTCCCATGTTGGAGGCTCAGGCCCGACCCCCAGCCGGAGCACCAAGACCCTGAAAGCCACACGGCATGGAAGAAAAGGAAGAAGAAAAACAAAACCAAAAAAACAAAAACAAACAAAAAATGAATAGACAAAACCCCAAGACAACTGGTAAAAGCAAAACTAAACAGACAAAATCACACAAAGAAATGTACACACATGCACTCACAAAAAGAAAAGGAAAAAAAAGAGAAAACAAAGAAGAAGAGAGCAACCAAACCAATAAACAAACCCAAAAATGAAAACAAACACTAAAAACTAAACTAACAAAAAAATAAAACCGGAAACAAATTAAATGCAGAAAGCAAACTAAAAAAAGGCAATGAAAGCGTAAAACAGACACACAAAAATGATCAAAAAAATGTAAAGACAAAGATGAAAACAAAAGGAAAAAATACAAAACAACAAAGTAGTAAAGTAAAAATAGAAAAATATAAAATATAGTTAAAAATAAAATGAAAACAAAAACCAGAAAAAAGCAAACACAAGGAAAAACAATATAATGAAAAAGTACAGTAGAAATAGGAAAAAAAATTTAAATGTATTAAAAATAAAAGCTTAAAAAAAGGAAAAAGTAAATGAAAATTAAAAGAACAATAAAAAAGAACAACAGAACAGCATCAAAAGAATTAGTGATATTTTTCAGTGTCCTTGCCCACACAGTGAGCCATGGCCAATCCCTGCCTGCCCAGGAAGTCCTCCAGTACTTCTAGGTAGTCTCTGGACCTGCTGTGGGTACTCTGGGGCCAGCTCAGACTCTGATCTGGCCTTAGTCCTGTGTGTATTTGCCCCCAGAGTCCACAGCTGCCCCCAAAGTCCGCAGCTTCTATTGTGGGAACACTCGTCTATTCAAGTATTCCACAGATGCAGGGTTTACCAAGCTGACTGCGGGGATTTAATCTCCTACTCCTGTGGCTGCATGGGGATATTTCCCTTTCTCGTCTTTGGCCGCACAGCCCTTGGGGTTCAGCTTTGGTTTTGGCCCTGCCTCTGTGTGTGGGCTGCCTTCAGGCATCTGTGCCTTGCCCAGGCAAGAGGGGGTGAAAGCAGCGGCTGATGATGGCTCACTTGCTCACTCAGGCCGGGGGGAGGGAGGGATGTGGCAGTCACAACTGGGATGTTTGGGGAGAGCCTGTGGCAACAGAGGCCAGTGTGAAGTTGCAGAGCCTGAGGCACGGTGTGCGTTCTCCCAGGGAGGTTGGCCCTGGATCACGGGACCCTCAGCAGTGGGGGGCTGCTGCACAGGCTGCTGGGAGGGTGTGGACAGTGACCTGCCTTGCACACAGGACCCTTGATGGCAGCGGGGGCAGCCTCTGGGGTTCAAGATAACAGCTGCGGCTTGCGCTCGTGCTCCCGTAGGTGTTGCCCTGCCATCTGTGAGCGCACAGAACAGGAAGCTCCTGTGCTTCCCCGAGGCACCCTGCAACAGAGGTCTCCTGCCTCTCTGACAGGCCTAGGCTTTTTCCCGGACTCCCTCCTGGCTAGCTGTGGCACACTGGCCCCCCCAAGGCTGTCCTCACGCAGCCAACCCCAGTCCTCTCCCTGGGATCTGACCTCTGAAGCCCGAGCCTCAGCTCCCAGCCCCCACCCATCCGGGCGGGCAAGCAGACAAGTGTCTCAGGCTGGTGGGTGCTGGTCAGTGCCGATCCTCCGTGCAGGAATCTCTTCATTTTGCCTTCTGCACCCCAGTTGCTGCGCTCTTCTCCATGGCTCCAAAGCTTCCCCGCCACGTCCCCACCACTGAGGGGGCTTCCTAGTGTGTGGAAACTTTTTCTCCTTCACAGCTCCCTCCCAGAGGGGCAGGTCCTGTCCCTATTCCTTTGTCTCTTTTCTTTCTTTTTTTTTTTGCCCTACCCAGTTACGTGGGGAGTTTCTTGCCATTTTGGAAGTTGGAGGTCTCCTGCCAGCATTCAGTAGGTGTTCTGTAGGAGTTGTTCCACATGTAGATGTATTCTTGATGTATTTGTGGGGAGAAAGGTGATCTCCACGTCTTACTCCTCCACTGTCTTGAAGGTCTCCCTGAAAGAGATAATTAAAAATTAAGTAAATTTTTATAGGAGTATAGGAGCTCCACAGTAAAATAAAATATCACGAAGGTGGAACACAAATGACTGACTAGAAAATCCTTGGGCTGATGGTTTGGGACTGAGTTCTATACCAGCTCTGCCCTTCAGGAGTTATGCAACCTTGGAAATTCATTTCCCATGCCTGAGTCCCCCATTTTCTGATCTGTAAAGTGGGTGAGTTGGACAAGAGAGAATTGCCATGGTTCTGTTTAGCTTGAATATTCTAGCATTTGGTCAGGGGAAGTGTCCGAAAACCTTCCTTGATGGTGGAGGGATGGCTTGGCTTGGAAGGTTTTGCTTTGTAGGGAGGTGGGGAGCAGTGAGGCTGAACAGAGGCACTGTGCCAGGGACACGCTGGGTATATTTATTCTCTGGCTATGTTTATTCATGCTCACCAGCCCTAAGTTGCCATCCTTATTTTAGGGCTGAAAATGTTCGTTTCAGGCACCCAAACTTGGAATAGCCCAGTAAATCTATAGCAACATGTGGCCAATTCATCTCTTTCTTATTTCCCGAGAGTTCCTTTCCTTATGACCTTGGAAAAATATGTATTCACCCCTCCTAAAGAAAATACTCTGGGTGGGTCCTGTTCTCTATTTTCTGTCTATTATGCCCATAGCTATCACTTACCAATCTTTTAGCATGTACCAGGCACTCTGTAAAGCATTTTAAGTATATTATGTAGCTTAATCTTGCAACAGTTTTGAAGAGGGAGATATTGCTATTATCCCCATTTTACAATGAGGAAACTGGGGCTCAGAGAGCTTAAGTGACTCACTCAAGGTCACATAGCTTGTAAGAGGCAGAAATGGGATTCCAATACAGGTCTGTTGGATTCCAAAGCCCATACTCTGAAATCATTACATTATACATTACTAGCATTTTCTATATCAGTTTTTTTAATCTTAAAGTGAAAATCAGGGATTTGCGAATCTAAAATTGAGGGTTTCTTTCTTTTTAAAATTTAAATGCTTTCAATATATGTTAATAGAATGGGATTCTCTCACGTTATTAAAATCACAAGTGTGTGGGCTATGCCAATACAGGAAAATGTTTATGTGAAATAGCACTGGGGAAACCCAGTGCACAGGGGAATGTATGATTGCAACTCTGCTAAAGTAATTTTAATATACAGTGGCACAGACTGTGCAGAATTTTGAAGGATTTAGATAGTTCAGAGTTTAATGTGTTTCAGACTTTTTTTTCTTGCAAGTTTACTTAACTCCTAAATATGCAAATTTATATAGAGAAGTAAGGACTTTTTTTGGAAAGTGAGTAAACAAGAGTAATTTTTAAAGGAGCCCCACTATGGCTAGACCTCTGGATTCACACATTATAGGCCCACCTCAAGTATTTAGAGAGCAGGTGATTCCAGGAGAGAATTAAAAATCTCTCCTTAACTCCCCGTCCTTTATTGTCCTGAATCAACTTCATTGAATCGGAATTTAGTGAGAATGTTCCTCTTCCCAGAAGTTCATAAACATTTTGCGTAACCAACCATATGAAAAATACACATGTGGATATGCATGTAATACTTTGCAAATAGTTTCAGTGGACCCATGGGCCCCTGGGCTCAGGTGAAGTACCCTGCTAAGAAAAAGTCTTCTGAAGTCCCAGCCTGGACAGTTGGAATAAAGTTGGAGTGAACCTGAAAGGGTCTGGGTTTCACGGCAGGAGAGCAGAGGTGTTCATCCCAGTGGTCTCTTACCTTGGTGTGGGGGTTTGTGGGGGTTTTTTACAAAGGATGTTCATGACTGTTTCATCTTCACAACCACCTTCCAGTCTAGACAGAGCAAATGATTTGTACTGCGGTTTTAAGAGTGCAGATTTGGGAGCTAGTTGCTAGGATTAAAATATGAACTTTGTTATTTACTACCTATGTAATATTGGGCATGCTAGTTCATTTTTCTAAGCTTGTCTCTCCTTCTGTAAAGGGCAGATGATGATAATGATGAGGAGGAGGAGGACATTTGGTAGCTTACTGGGTTGTGAAAATTCAATGATACATGTCATGTAAGCACTTAGCACAGTGTATGGCACAGAGAAAACCCTAAGTACAGTCACCCTCCATATCCACAGGTTCCAAATCCTCGGATTCAACCAACTACGGATCAAAAATATTTGAAAAAAAAATTCCAGAAAGTTCCCAAAAGCAAAACTTGAATTTACATAGCATTTGTATTTTATTTACAGCTGTTTATATAGCATTTACATTGTACTAGGTATTATAAGTAATTTAGAGATAATTTAAAGTGTACGGGAGGATGTGTGTAGGATATCCGCAAATACTGTGCCATTTTATGTCAGGGGTTGAGCATCCTTGGATTTTGATATGGGGATCGGGGAGGTCCTGGAACCAATCTCCTATTGATACCAAGGGACAACTGTAAATGACTTGCTTAGGCTAACACAACCAGCAGTGAGCCTCTATCTCAGATCATGCATCAACTCCAAGTCCACTCCTTATAATTTGTGATAAATTATAATGCATTGATTTTATATTATCTTTCTGCTGCATGTAATCATGTAGCTGTGTAACTTTATATCGTTTCCCCCTTTTTTCTCTTTCACATAAATTAGGCAGTTTTTCAGAGAAATTAGTGAAATGGATCATGAAGTATTCCTGTCAATAAATTATTTCATAACAAGGTTAAAAGTTTGTTCCTAAGACATACTTGTAAAATTTTGTCATTTAAATCAAAGGCTTCACTGAAGAAAGCATGGTAATAATTTATGTGAAATTGCCTGTGACTAATTTCAGCCCCATCTCTGCCATGCTTCCTCCTTGTTCTCTCTGAGGTCCTCCTTCCCTGATTCTGACCCCCACAGGCTCCCTCTCAGCACCCCCATCTTTCATATCTTGGTTCTAGTGTTACTTCCTCAATCTTCCCTAACTCACCCCTCCCCCTCCCCCTGCCCTTCCCTTTCCCTGTCCCTATCCCCACCTAACTAGCAGTTCCTCTGCTTTAAATTCTCCTTTTTTATTGTTTTATCTCTTTTTAAAAATTAAATTGAGTAATTATTTGACTCATACCTGTTTTATCTACCAGACCATAACAGACAGGAAAGCAGAGCCTGTATATTGTGCACTCACTCTTGTGCTTAACTTTTGGTTGAATAAACAAATAAACAGTTTTGTTTGGGCACTGACTCTGTGCCCAGCCCTGGAACAGTACATACTGTACCTCTCAGTCTCCCATCAAATTTTTGGGCAGGTAGTGTTTTATTCATTTTATACCTCGAGAAAGTGGAGTGTCTGAGGGGATAAATAACTCACTTCAGATTACAGCATAGGTAAAATGGCAGAGGCCCACTGCCTCCCATGATTTCTTGAGGCTCAGGGATACTGCAGGCAGTGAAAGACTGCAGCCTCTGTAAACTCTGGAGGGCTGGAAGCAGGATTCATGGAATTCTCCAACACCCCAGAGAGCACCAGTCCACTGCTAGTCAATTAGAAGAGCAGTCATCAGAAACCCAATCCCCCTGACTAATGAGGTGCCCAAAATTGAGATGTTACTTATAATCTCTTTCTTCCTAGACTATCTGGACCAAAATTCGAAGGTATTAAAGAATCATTTCCATTTTTCTAAAAAAAATCTAAACACTTGAACGTTAAAAAACAACTTGTCATCGGAGAGAAAGTTAGAATGGGTTTCAGTATTAACTTCTTAATGGTGTTTGAAATATAACTTCTTAATGATGTTTGAAATATGCCGATCTTGTTGGAGCAGATGTGTCACAAATGGATGGTTTCCAATGTCCTGTTAAACTCTGGGATGCCTTAAAGCTGTAAAAATAAAATTCTGAACACAGTTTCATTCTGGCAAAGGCTGGGCAGTCATTTTGGATTGGACCAAAATAACTAATTGGCTCAGGCATAGAGGATCAATGGCATTCTCCAATTGGTGAACTTCTTACGTGAAGATTAAATGGAATCATGAGATTGTAATTAGTCGTAATTATAGCAATAGTTTCTTCTGTTTTTGTCTCTCTGCTGAGGCAGTTGCCCGTGATGGCTTTGGAATAACTTGTTCCTGAGCCTGGGAAGGGCTCTGAAAAGGAAGTTTTCCATTCAACTCTCAAATACCCTACTTACGCATTAGGACAAAAATGAGTTACTTTTAGAGTTACTCATTTCAAAAGCTTTTTAATTTCTTTTTCCTCAAATGGAAGCACTGGGTTAGGGAAGCACTGAGGCCAGCTATAGGGTGCAACCAACTTTGTCGCTGATGGAGAAACACCAGGCCTAAGGTGGGAAGACCAATAATGAGGAATGAGACCAAGTGGAAATTCATTCCCCTCGGGAAGGCCATGTGTCAGAAGTGCTACCTCACAGCAGGCCCTTTGCGTGACTGCTTTTTTGCTCTTTTCCAACTGTGGGGTGTTAACGGGAGGTAAATTGCTACCAGGATGTCTGGAGCACATCCCCTGTGGGATACTGGTTCTACTCTTCCATGTCCCATCTGATTGCTGAGTTCTGTTCTTTTCCTCCACTCGATAAGAAAATCCTTTGGTGAAAATATCTATCACTTCATTCTTTTGTGAGCCCATTCTTTAAAGAGATGGAGAGTAATGCGAGTCCTGGAAAATTCTAGAAACCCCCTACCCTAGGCAAATGCACACTCTTTGTTTGACTCCGGGCCCTACTGAGGTCTGGAAACATGGAAGACAGGGTTAGGGTGCATTTTACAGCTTCTCTAGAAGGAAGGTCTATCTTGTGAGTTTTTTAAAAAAATAAATCTATTTATTTATTTATTTATGGCTGCGTTGGGTCTTTGTTGCTGCACATGGGGTTTCTCTAGTTGCGGTGAGCGGGGGCTACTCTTTGTTGCGGTGCGCAGGCTTCTCATTGCGGTGGCTTCTCTTGTTGCGGAGCACGGGCTCTAGGCGCACGGGCTTCAGTAGTTGTGGCTTGCGGGCTCTAGAGCACAGCCTCAGTAGTTGTGGTACATGGGCTTAGTTGCTCCGTGGCACGTGGAATCTTCCTGGACCAGGACTCGAACCTGTGTCCCCTGCACTGGCAGGCGGATTCTTAACCACTGCACCACCAGGGAAGTCCCTGAAATTTGCTTTCTTAAAAGACTCCCAAGGTATGCATTAATGTTTGAGATCCAGGGTCATAGTAATGAGAGCTCAGACTTTAAAATTAGATGGTCTAGATTTGAATGTGGCCTCTGCCATTTACTACTTGTGTGACCTTGGGCTAGTAACTTAGCTTCCCTTTAGCCTCAGTTTTCTTATCAATAAAATGAGGACAATAATACCACATAGAATTGTGAGGATAAAAGATAATGTATGCATATGAAGCACTTAACCAAGTGCTTTTATATAAGAAGTATTCAGTATGTATTTTTATTAAAACCTAAAACTATAAGAGAAAGGAGCAGGCCTAAGAAAGCTCACAAGGAACAGATAAATACTATGTTTGAACTATGGCGCGCCCCAGAATATGACATAACATGCTTTTTTGTTGATGATTAAATAAGATAAGGAGTGCAAAGGATGTAAGCAGTATTAGTTTTATCATGACTATTTCCTCCTTTTCCCATTATAGTAATGCTTTTACTGTGTGCCTCACAACACATTGCCTTACTCCTCTGGTATCCTCTCCTATTGGCCCCTGCCCCTATTATTGAATGAAGAAATTAGATTCATAGAGATGACCTCCCACTCTTAGCTCTTGACTTGAGCTGAATCCCCCATAGAGAGCGCTCTGGCTGGGGAGTGGCGGAGGCACCTGCTTTGTCCTGTGGGGGCCTGGTTTTTGTGCCAACAGCCTACTTGTTGGGAGGAATGTCTGGAACTTCAAGTTGGCATTTGCTAAGTGTCAAAGCTCTGAGCAGTTCCTTTCTAACTGAGCCCCAGGGAACCTCAGGGCCCAATGTTTTAAGCAAATGAAGAATCTTTGGGCCCTAGGTCATGCTGATGGATGCAGCACTCTAGTCCTGCCTGCCAGATCTGTATAGCTATCAAGCATTCCAGGATCTGTTCAGTACAACTTCTCAAGTGAAAAAAAAAGCCAGCAAGCCGCATAACAAGATAATAACTGCAGGAGCAAAATGACTGTGTTTGGCTGTGCTGTAAACATGCTTGGAAGAGTTTGAAGGAATGTCTAAACCTGAAATACAAGTTGGGCCTCATCTTTAAAATTTCTTTTAATTTTGATTATTTAAGATTTTTAGATTCCAGGTTCTATCATGTTATACAAAATCGCTTCTCTTAGGAAGTCTCTCTATTCCGCTGAATTTCCAACAGTTGGAAACAGGATGGGTGACATCTGCAGTTGAAACCAGGCCATGTTATCAAACAGTTGGCAAATCTAAGTTATTCTCTTCTCACCAGAATGGGTGCAGGGTTGCATGTTAATTTACAATTACTCATAAAGTAGATGGCAAAGGCTTCTCTTTTGTCAACACTTGGACACACAAATTAGGTAATATTGAATGGGCAATGAATATTTCATTTCCACCTTGCCTCATGGTGCCATTCACCTTAAGTGAGACCAGTATAACCTCAGCAGTGCCTCACACTTGGTTAGATACCCCAGACTTGCTGCATTTTGGCCTCAAGTTGTCAGCTGAATTCCGTCACTGACCCTGCAAGCATGGAAGCAGAACCACATAAGCCTTTCTCCAGTTTATGCTGGGTATGAACTCCAGTATTTCCAAGTGGTCTTTGGTTCTGACAGTATGACAGAGCAAATTCATAGAAAGACTGAATAAAAAAATAGAATTTTATAAAACATCTGGCACGAAAGACAGAAAAATCTCCAGGTGCAATAAATGAAGATACAGATCAAAGCCAGGACAATAATGGAGGGCTGACATTTCAGCAAAATTTCTGACCCAGATATAGGCTTTAAGACCTGAGGGTTGGGGACCTGACACCCACTAGAGGTATAGGAGATGTGACCTCAAGCCCTCACTAGGTAGGAAAACTAGAACTAAGCTTCGGCATAAAGCCGGGAACCTTGACAAGTTGTACTTCCCATGGAATGGCAACTGTAACAACTCTACATTTGCATCTAGGAAAGAAGAAAGCTTGCAGCTTGTCTAGGGCCCTGGTTTAAAATAAGAAAAAAAGTTACATCCAAGAAAGTAAAACCCCAGGTCTGTGCCACAAATGGGTATGGTATCCAAATGTGTACTGCTGATAAGTTAGCACAAACTGCGCAGGTCAATTAGACACATAGGATACAATCCAAGCAATTGTAAAACTGTTTTATTTGGGACATTTTTACAACTCAAGGCACAAAGAACTCACAAAAGAAAATTAACCACTGTGAGAGAGAGCCAGCAGGTGCAGCAAAAGGATAATTAGTGCCCCAAGAATCAGAAATAATAGACATAAATATAAGAGACTGTAAAATAAGTATATTTGAAATGCTTAAAGATGTGAGAGAAGGAATAGTATGATAAAAGAAGCAGAAGATTTTAAAGAAATATACAGATAGAACTTGTACATAGGTTGGCCAACTGTCTCGCTTTGCCCAGGCCTGAGGGACTTCCCAGGACATGAGATTTTTCACTGCTAATAGAGTCTCTGGCAAACCAGGATGGTTGGTCACACTGTTTCAGCTGGTAATTGAAGAGATTTTAATAAAGGGACCATTTATAAACTTGTAGACAGAGTTTGGGGAACCCAGCAAGGAAGGATGCAGTACCCTGAACCTAACAGTAATGAGGAGCCATTACCACCCCTAAGCCTGAAGGGGCAAGGAGAGGGTGTGGTTACTGAAACCCAGATAAGCTAAATAAATAAGCTCCGTGGAGTGTGCTGCCTGATAGGAGCTTTTAGTGGAGAGAAACACAACAATTTCCTCTTACCTTCCCTCTGAGCTCCTGTTGGGGCCTCCCATTGGCTTAACTCAACTAAAAACCAGAGGACAAAGGAGCCCATTGACATAGGTTATATAAGTCACCCTCCTGAGACACAGTGATACAAGGTAAAGAAGGATGCAGAATGGATCTTGACTGGCAAATGAAAAATAACCAGGACAAACACACAGTGAAATTGACCATGTGAAATTGACCTGTATGTGAAACCTCTTGTGTTTAGCAGGTCATACAATATCAGAATGAGGAGAAAGAGTATCAGGGTGAGAATTAGAAGAACTGAGCCTTGGTGACACATCTGGAATTCACAATCCATGGGACTCTGAGAAGATATCTTTCTTTACATCACATTATCTATTCATTAATTATGAAATCTTTCTAGAATAGATGTCTCAAGCTGGAAGTCCATGGGTCAAATCTTAATGCATATGTGTATTGTTTGGCCAATACAATATATTTTTTAAAATATTTATTTATTTACTTGGCTGCACCAGGTCTTAGTTGTGGCACATGGGATCTTCACTGCTACACGCGGGATCTTCCTTGCAGCATGCGGGCTCTTAGTTGTGGCATGGGGGAATCTAGTTCCCTGACCAGAGATCAAACCTGGGCCCCCTACATTGGGAGCCTGGTGTCTTAACCACTGGACCACCAGGGAAGTCCACAGTATTTTAAAATAAATCTGAATGACTGAACAACATTGAAAAAGTCAGGAGAACTCACCTGTTTAGGCAGCACCCCCGCCTCCCAGTTCCCAAGGCCCCACCTGGCCCACTTCACTCATTTGTATTACCTTCCTGGTCCCCATGGGAGTTTGAATTTGCAACCCTTGAATGAGCTCTTTCAGCTTTAATAATCTGTGAAATTTAAAGCATGCTGTATATTTTGCATATGGACATAGGCTTTTTGAATTTTCGAATCTAGGTAGATTCTGAAGTTGGCAGGTGTTTATTTTTGCATATCTTTCTTTACATCTTAAACACAGCACATATGCAGTTTTATGAAGCATATGGTTTTCCATGTGCCTAACTACACTTTGTTGATTTTTCCTTTTCCTATGTTCTCCAAAACCCCAGTAGAATAAACACAAGCTGCCACTTAGAAAACAATTCTGAGGAAGAACCCAGCTGGGGTGGAAAAAGTGAGGGGACCCAAAAAGTTGCCAAGTGGCCATATTCTGGGTACGAGTTTCTACAGTTCATGAAGACCATGATTTTTTTTCTGCCCCTTTGCATGGTATATGGTGAGCATGGGTGTGACACAGCTCAGGGGTGGGATTGCCTTTTGCATTTTTGGCTTATGGTGGAGAATGGAGCAAAAAAGTAAATTCGGCCTTTCTGTGGCAGACCTTGAATACAAACACCTGGAAATGTTTCTCTGGGTGATGGGCCCTGGGTTTTACACCTCCTGCCAATAGTCATGGGCGGAGGTCACAGCAAGAAGAAGATTGTTTTCCAGGCTTAGGGGAAATATAAGTCTGAAAAGGAGTTTTTCTCCACAGGCCAGCCCTGCTTAATAGATGCTAACAGTGAGCTTGTCAGGCCAGGGAACCTTGAAGTAGGCATTAGTGGGAATTGCAGTAACATTCCCAGAGGGACTGAGAAACTGGCACTGTCTAGCCAGCATTTGGTACTGAATCTGACTGCTTGCCAGACTCACGAAGGATTTCCCCTTCAGGCCTCCCTCAGCACTTACCCTGTACACTGTTTCAGCCATTGCTGGAAGATGATTAGGCCAAAGGATTAAAGTGTTGAAAGAGAAGCTTCTAAGTCCTTTTCCAGAATAAACAAAGATTCTGGGTTGAACATAAATTGTGAACATGTATTAATTTTCCTCTGGATGAGACTTGTGCTAATCCCCTTTGCCCCAAGGAAAGGTGAACGTGTTTTTGAGTGTTGCAGGCTGAGTTGGTACCTGATGAAGTTGTAAAGGAGCAGATTTTGTCTTAGGTCTCCTGTTCCCTTGTATTGCCCACCATTTGCCATTCCTGTGCCTGCCTGCATCCCTGGCACCTCCTGTTGTCTTTATGCACCTGTCTTAACTGCTAGCCACCTGTCTGTCAGCCCCCACCACAACTTACCTCTCCTATGTGCCCCTGTGTCAATGAGGTTTCCTGCTGGGTTGGATGCGCATAGAATTTAGTGTCCAAACCAGGACAGTTTTTTTAGAAAAATTGCGGTATAGTTGATTTACGATACTGTGTTAGTTTCAAGTGTACAGCAAAGTGATTATTTTTTAAGATTGTATTCCATTATAAGTTATTACAAGATATTGAATATAATCCCCTGTGTTATACTGTAAATCCTTGTTGCTTATCTATTTTATGTATAGTAGTTTATATCTGTTAATCCCATACTCCTAATTTGTCCCTTCTTCTCCCCTTTGGTAACCATGTTTGTTTTCTATCTCTATGAGTCTGTTTCTATTTTGTGTATAGATTCATTTGCATTATTTTTAGATTCCACGTGTAAGTGATATCATATAGTATTTGTCTTTGCCTTACTTCACTAAGTATGATATTCTCTAAGTTCATCCATGTTGTTGCAAATGGTATTATTTCATTATTTTTTATAGCTGAGTAATATCCCATTGTATATATATATAACACATCTTTTTAATCCAGTCGTCTGTTGATGGGCACTTGGGTTGTTTCCATGACTTGGCTATTGTAAATAGTGCTGCTATGAACACTGGGGTGCATGCATCTTTTCAAATTAGAGTTTTCATTTCTTCTGGATAAATACCCAGAAGAAGGATTGTTGGATCATATGGTAGCTCTATTTTTAGTTTTCCAAGAAACCTCCATACTATTTTTCATAGTGGCTACACCATTTTCATCCCACCAACAGTGTAGGAGGGTTCCCTTTTCTCCACACCCTCTCCAGCATTTATTATTTGTAGACTTTTTGATGATAGCCATTCTGACCAGTGTGAGGCGATCATTATGGTTTTGATTTGCATTTCTCTAATAATTAGTGATGTGGAGCATCTTTTCATATGTCTGTCAGCCATCTGTATGTCTTCTTCGGAAGAATGTCTATTTAGGTCTTCTGCCCATTTTTCGATTGGGTTGTTTGTTTTTTTGATACTGAGTTGCATGAGCAGTTTGTATATTTTGGATATTAACCCCTGTCAGTCACATGGTTTGCAAATATTTTCTCCCATTCCATAGGTTGTCTTTTTTTGTTTCATTGATGAAAACCAGGACACTTTTAAGAGTAAAAGAGTGCTCTTAATAATTATACCTACATGACAATATTTTATATACCCAGAGAATATACTTGTATTTCCACACGGGCCTTCTAGCAATTTTTTAAAAATTAAAGTGTAGTTGATTTACAACGTTATATTAGATTCAGGTGTACAACATAGTGATTCAATATTTTTATAGATTACACTCCATTTAAGTTATAAAATATTGGTTGTATTTCCTGTACTGTACATTACATCCTTATATCTAATTCATTTCATATGTAGTAGTTTGTGCTTCTAGTGATATTTATATCTTGAACCCAACAAAGTTCTCTAATGTTGGGGATTCTGATACTCTGACATAGTAGCAGATAAGTTGAGCAATTTGGGGGTAGGTAGGGCTTTTGTACCTGGTCAAATTAAACCAAGTGAGTCTAGGGAGTCCATTTGGAAGTAAATAAATCTGACACCTACCCTTAGAAACTTTTAATTTAATTTGGAAAGTTAGTACTGGTGGGGATGAAAAAGTGCTTGAGACAGGTTTAGAGAAAAAAAGTGATGTGTATTACTTTTTTTTTTTTTAAGGCCGCATTGTGCGGCATGTGGGATCTTAGTTCTCCAACCAGGGATCAAACCCGTGCCTCCTGCATTGGGAGTGTGGAGTCTTAACCACTGGACCGCCAGGGAAGTCCCTGTATTACTTTTTAATAAGAACAAATTCCAGCGCTTTATCTCCTCATGTCCCAACAATGAAAAATAAAACACTGAACTATTATTGACATGGCTGGTAACTTTTGTCCTGCAGTCAGGCAAAAAGAAGTAACTAGACCACAGAATGCAAAGAATTGTTAATAGGTGGAATGAGTGAGACAAACTAGGGGCAGAGGCAAATAACCAAGGAGAGCCACTTTGGGGGTGGTCAAGGAGGGTCTTTTGGAGGAGGTGGCATTTATCCGAGTCCTGAAGCATGAGAATGACCCAGCCATGTGAAGGTACGTGGGAGGGTATCTAGCAAAGGGGACAGCACGTGCAAAGCCCTGGATTACTAGTGCATGCTCAAGATCCTGAAAGAAGCTGATAAGCCTGGAGGGTGGGTATGATCATGTATCAGTACTGTATTCATTCCTGTACATTGCTGAGTAGTATTCTGTTGTATGCATATGCCACAATTTGTTTAATTCATCAGTTGATGAACTCTTAAGTTGTTTATAGTTTTGGCTGATATGAAAAAAGGTATAAATATTTAAATGTAAGTCTTTGTGAAGCTGTATGTTTTCATTTCTCTTGGGTTCATATTTAAGAGGAGTTCCTGGGTTATGTGGTAGGAATTGCCTGATTGCTTTTTATTTTTGTTCCTGTATATAGGTCATGCTTTCTTATTTCTTTATATATCTCATAATTTTTTTATTGAAAACGGGACATTTTAAGGAATATAATATGGCAACTCTGGAAATCAGATTCTTTCTCCCCCCTGGGGTTTGTTGTTGTTGCTGTTTGTTGTGGTTATTGTTGTTAGTTTGTTTCCTGACTTTTCTGACCTATTTCTGTAAAATCAGTATTCTTTGTTGAGTGTGGCCACTGAAGACACTGCTTGGTTAGCTTAGTGGTCAGCTAATGATTAGACAGAGATTGCTTTAAAACACCAGGAACCAATATGACTCCCAGTCTTTGCAAAGGAGTTGTGTATGAATGTTTGAGCATGCCTTGAACACTCAGCCAGGCAATTGACAACTCTACTTTCTCTCTCAATTCCTGCTTGCACAGAACCTCAAGGTCAGCCAGAGGTGAGAGTGTAGGGCTTTCTCAGGTCTTTCCTGTTCTGTACACAGTACCATGCATTCACATGGCCATTTAGATTCTCAGGAATATGTCAGAGCTTTTCAAAGCCCCATACAGATATCTCATTCCCCAAGTTCTCCTTTTAAGCTTTTTGTTAGTTCATTGTGTTATCACCCACCTCAGACAACCATGAAATTAAACAATTGCTTGTAACTCTTTTTGACAAATGCCCATAAGGAGAAACTGGGTGAGTTCTGACTCAGGTCAAACAAATACACCCTTTCCAGTGAGATCTTCCAGAGAACTACCAGACATGTCAAGTAATGACAATTCTTTGAGAATGGGGCTTTGAAGTAGCTCCAACCCCATAATACCTCCTCCAGTGGGTTCCAGGATGCTGGTTTTTACCATGATTTGGGACTATTAGCTTTCAAGCATACTCTGAAGCTGGAGAGTGGGGATGGAACAAGGCAAGTTAAAATGCTGCAAAGCTTGTGTTCTTGTTGACTTTCATTTGTTTTTCTTGAATAAATGCTCCCCAGATTTCTGCTAGACTGTTTAATTTCCAGAGTTCTGAAAAAGTTGATTCTAACCATTTTTTTTTTTCGCCAGTTTTTCATTTTTTTTTTTTTTTAAGCATCTTTATTGAAGTATAATTGCCTTACAATGGTGTGTTAGCTTCTGATTTATAACAAAGTTAATCAGTTATACATATACAATATGTTCCCATATCTCTTCCCTCTTGCATCTCCCTCCCTCCCACCCTCCCCCCCTCCCACCCTCCCCATCCCACCCCTCTAGGTGGTCACAAAGCACCGAGCTGATCTCCCTGTGCTATGCGGCTGCTTCCCACTAGCTATCTATTTTACATTTGGTAGTGTATATATGTCCATGACACTCTCTCACCCTGTCACATCTCACCCCACCCCCTCCCCATATCCTCAAGTCCATTCTCTAGTAGGTCTGTGTCTTTATTCCCGTCTTGCCACTAGGTTCTTCATGGCCTTTTTTTTTTTTTTTTCCTTAGATTCCGTATATATGTGTTAGCATACTGTATTTGTTTTTCTCTTTCTGACTTACTTCACTCTGTATGACAGACTCTAACTCCATCCACCTCATTACAAATACCTCCATTTCATTTCTTTTTATGGCTGAGTAATATTCCATTGTATATATGTGCCACATCTTCTTTATCCATTCATCTGTCGATGGACATTTAGGTTGCTTCCATGTCCTGGCTACTGTAAATAGTGCTGCAATGAACATTTTGGTCCATGACTCTTTTTGAACTATGGTTTTCTCAGGGTATATGCCCAGTAGTGGGATTGCTGGATCGTATGGTAGTTCTATTTGTAGTTTTTTAAGGAACCTCCATACTGTTCTCCATAGTGGCTGTATCAATTTACATTCCCACCAACAGTGCAAGAGAGTTCCCTTTCCTCCACACCCTCTCCAGCATTTATTGTTTCTAGATTTTTTGATGATGGCCATTCTGACCGGTGTGAGATGATATCTCATTGTAGTTTTGATTTGCATTTCTCTAATGATTAATGATGTTGAGCATTCTTTCATGTGTCTGTAGGCCATCTGTATATCTTCTTTGGAGAAATGTCTATTTAGGTCTTCTGCCCATTTTTGGATTGGGTTGTTCGTTTTTTTTGTTATTGAGCTGCATGAGCTGCTTGTAAATCTTGAAGATTAATCCTTTGTCAGTTGCTTCATTTGCAAATATTTTCTCCCATTCTGATGGTTGTCTTTTGGTCTTGTTTATGGTTTCCTTTGCTGTGCAAAAGCTTTTAAGTTTCATTAGGTCCCATTTGTTTATTTGTGTTCTTATTTCCATTTCTCTGGGAGCTGGGTCAAAAAGAATCTTGCTGTGATGTATGTCATAGAGTGTTCTGCCTATGTTTTCCTCTAAGAGTTTGATAGTGTCTGGTCTTACACTTAGGTCTTTAATCCATTTTGAGTTTATTTTTGTGCATGGTGTCAGGGAGTGTTCTAATTTCATACTTTTACATGTATCTGTCCAATTTTCCCAGCACCACTTATTGAAGAGGCTGTCTTTTCTCCACTGTATATGCTTGCCTCCTTTATCAAAGATAAGGTGACCATATGTGCGTGGGTTTATCTCTGGGCTTTCTATCCTGTTCCATTGATCTATATTTCTGTTTTTGTGCCAGTACCAAACTGTCTTGATTACTGTAGCTTTGTAATATAGTCTGAAGTCAGGGAGCCTGATTCCCCCAGCTCCATTTTCGTTCTCAAGATTGCTTTGGCTATTCGGGGTCTTTTGTGTTTCCATACAAATTGTGAAATTTTTTGTTCTAGTTCTGTGAAAAATGCCAGTGGTAGTTTGATAGGGATTGCATTGAATCTGTAGATTGCTTTGGATAGTAGAGTCATTTTCACAATGTTGATTCTTCCAATCCAGGAACATGGTATATCTTTCCATCTATTTGTATCATCTTTAATTTCTTTCATCAGTGTCTTATAATTTTCTGCATACAGGTCTTTTGTCTCCTTAGGTAGGTTTATTCCTAGATATTTTATTCTTTTTGTTGCAATGGTAAACGGGAGTGTTTTCTTAATTTCACTTTCAGATTTTTCGTCATTAGTGTATAGAAATGCAAGAGATTTCTGTGCATTAATTTTGTATCCTGCTACTTTACCAAATTCATTGATTAGCTCTAGGAGTTTTCTGGTAGCATCTTTAGGATTCTCTATGTATAGTATCATGTCATCTGCAAACAGTGACAGCTTTACTTCTTCTTTTCCGATTTGGATTCCTTTTATTTCTTTGTCTTCTCTGATTGCTGTGGCTAACACTTCCAAAACTATGTTGAATAATAGTGGTGAGAGTGGGCAACCTTGTCTTGTTCCTGATCTTAGTGGAAATGGTTTCAGTTTTTCACCATTGAGGACAATGTTGGCTGTGGGTTTGTCATATATGGCCTTTATTATGTTGAGGAAAGTTCCCTCTATGCCTACTTTCTGCAGGGCTTTTATCATAAATGGGTGTTGAATTTTGTCGAAAGCTTTCTCTGCATCTATTGAGATGATCATATGGTTTTTCTTCTTCAATTTGTTAATATGGTGTATCACATTGATTGATTTACGTATATTGAAGAATCCTTGCATTCCTGGGATAAACCCCAGTTGATCATGGTGTATGATCCTTTTAATGTGCTGTTGGATTCTGTTTGCGAGTATTTTGTTGAGGATTTTTGCATCTATGTTCATCAGTGATATTGGCCTGTAGTTTTCTTTCTTTGTGACATCTTTGTCTGGTTTTGGTATCAGGGTGATGGTGGCCTCGTAGAATGAGTTGGGGAGTGTTCCTCCCTCTGCAATATTTTGGAAGAGTTTGAGAAGGATAGGTGTTAGCTCTTCTCTAAATGTTTGATAGAATTCACCTGTGAAGCCATCTGGTCCTGGACTTTTGTTTGTTGGAAGATTTTTAATCACAGTTTCAATTTCAGTGCTTGTGATTGGTCTGTTCATATTTTCTATTTCTTCCTGGTTCAGTCTCGGCAGTTTGTGCATTTCTAAGAATCTGTCCATTTCTTCCAGGTTGTCCATTTTATTGGCGTAGAGTTGCTTGTAGTAATCTCTCATGATCTTTTGTATTTCTGCAGTGTCAGTGGTTACTTCTCCTTTTTCATTTCTAATTCTATTGATTTGAGTCTTCTCCCTTTTTCTCTTGATGAGTCTGGCTAATGGTTTATCAATTTTGTTTATCTTCTCAAAGAACCAGCTTTTAGTTTTATTGATTTTTGCTATTGTTTCCTTCATTTCTTTTTCATTTATTTCTGACCTGATCTTTATGATTTCTTTCCTTCTGCTAGCTTTGGGGTTTTTTTGTTCTTCTTTCTCTAATTGCTTTAGGTGCAAGGTTAGGTTGTTTATTCGAGATGTTTCCTGTTTCTTGAGGTAGGCTTGTATTGCTATAAACTTCCCTCTTAGCACTGCTTTTGCTGCGTCCCATAGGTTTTGGGTCGTCGTATCTCCATTGTCATTTGTTTCTAGGTATTTTTTGATTTCCCCTTTGATTTCTTCAGTGATCACTTCATTATTAAGTAGTGTATTGTGTAGCCTCCATGTGTTTGTATTTTTTACAGATCTTTTCCTGTAATTGATATCTAGTCTCATAGCGTTGTGGTCGGAAAAGATACTTGATACGATTTCAATTTTCTTAAATTTACCAAGGCTTGATTTGTGACCCAAGATATGATCTATCCTGGAGAATGTTCCATGCGCACTTGAGAAAAATGTGTATTCTGTTGTTTTTGGGTGGAATGTCCTATAAATATCAATTAAGTCCATCTTGTTTAATGTATCATTTAAAGCTTGTGTTTCCTTATTTATTTTCATTTTGGATGATCTGTCCATTGGTGAAAGTGGGGTGTTAAAGTCCCCTACTATGATTGTGTTGCTGTCGATTTCCCCTTTTATGGCTGTTAGTATTTGCCTTATGTATTGAGGTGCTCCTATGTTGGGTGCATAAATATTTACAATTGTTATACCTTCCTCTTGGATCGATCCCTTGATCATTATATAGTGTCCTTCTTTGTCTCTTATAATATTCTTTATTTTAAAGTCTATTTTGTCTGATATGAGAATTGCTACTCCAGCTTTCTTTTGATTTCCATTTGCATGGAATATCTTCTTCCATCCCCTCACTTTCAGTCTGTATGTGTCTCTAGGTCTGAAGTGGGTCTCTTGTAGACAGCATATATATGGGTCTTGTTTTTGTATCCATTCAGCCAGTCTGTGTCTTTTGGTGGGAGCATTTAATCCATTGACATTCAAGGTAATTATCGATATGTATGTTCCTATTCCCATTTTCTTAAATGTTTTGGGTTTGTTATTGTAGGTGTTTTCCTTCTCTTGTGTTTCTTGCCTAGAGAAGTTCCTTTAGCATTTGTTGTAAAGCTGGTTTGGTGGTGCTGAACTCTCTCAGCTTTTGCTTGTCTGTAAAGGTTTTAATTTCTCCATCACATCTGAATGAGATCCTTGCTGGGTAGAGTAATCTTGGTTGTAGGTTTTTCTCCTTCATCACTTTAAGTATATCCTGCCACTCCCTTCTGGCTTGCAGAGTTTCTGCTGAAAGATCAGATGTTAACCTTATGGGGATTCCCTTGTGTGTTATTTGTTGTTTTTCCCTTGCTGCTTTTAATATGTTTTCTTTATATTTAATTTTTGACAGTTTGATTAATATGTGTCTTGGCGTGTTTCTCCCTGGGTTTATCCTGTATGGGACTCTCTGTGCTTCCTGGACTTGATTAACTATTTCCTTTCCCATATTAGGGAAGTTTTCAACTATAATGTCTTCAAATATTTTCTCAGTCCCTTTCTTTTTCTCTTCTTCTTCTGGGACCCCTATAATTCGAATGTTGGTGCATTTAATGTTGTCCCAGAGGTCTCTGAGACTGTCCTCAGTTCTTTTCATTCTTTTTTCTTTATCGTGCTCTGCAGTAGTTATTTCCACCATTTTATCTTCCAGGTCACTTATCCTTTCTTCTGCCTCAGTTATTCTGCTATTGATCCCATCTAGAGTATTTTTAATTTCATTTATTGCGTTTTTCATCGTTGCTTGGTTCCTCTTTAGTTCTTTTACGTCCTTGTTAAATGTTTCTTGCATTTTGTCTATTCTATTTCCAAGATTTTGGATCATCCTTACTGTCATTATTCTGAATTCTTTTTCAGGTAGACTACCTATTTCCTCTTCATTTGTTAGGTCTGGTGTGTTTTGACCCTGCTCCTTCATCTGCTGTGTGTTTTTCTGTTGTCTCATTTTGCTTATCTTACTGTGTTTGGGGTCTCCTTTTCACAGGCTGCAGGTTCGTAGTTCCCATTGTTTTTGGTATCTGTCCCCAGTGGCTAAGGTTGGTTCAGTGGGTTGTGTAGGCTTCCTGGTGGAGGGGACTATTGCCTGTGTTCTGGTGGATGAGGTTGAATCTTGTCTTTCTGGTGGGCACGTCCATGTCTGGTGGTGTGTTTTGGGGTGTCTGTGGCCTTATGATTTTAGGCAGCCTCCCTGCTAATGGATGGGGCTGTGTTCCTGTCTTGCTAGTTGTTTGGCATAGGGTGTCCAGCACTGTAGCTTTCTGGTCGTTGAGTGAAGCTGGGTCTTGATGTTGAGATGGAGATCTCTGAGAGATTTTTGCCATTTGGTATTACGTGGAGCTGGTAGGTCTCTTGTGGACCAGTGTCCTGAAGTTGGCTCTCCCACCTCAGAGGCACAGCCCTGATGCCTGGCTGGAGCACCAAGAGCCTTTCATCCACACAGCTCAGAATATAAGGGAGAAAAAAATAGAAAAAAAGAGGATAAAATAAAATAAAATAAAGCTATTATAATAAAAAATAAGAAAAAAAAATTATTAAGAGTAAATGTATTCAGAAAAATTTTTTTTTAATTTTTAAAAATAGATTTATTAATTTTTTATAGTAAAAAATAAGAAAAAAATTTTTAAGAAAAAAATTTATTAAGAAAAAAAAATTTTAATTTTTTAAAATAAAAAATATAAAAAAACTTATTAAAAACTTTTTTAATTTCTAAAAATAGAAAATACGGAAAAAATTATTAAGAAAACATATATTAGGAAAAAAAATTTTTTTTAAGTAAAAAAAAAAAAAAATGGACGGACCTAACCCTAGGACTGATGGTGAAAGCAAAGCTATACAGACAGAATCTCACCCAGAAGCATACACATATACACTCACAAAAAAAGGAAAAGGGGAAATTAATATATCCTGCTCCTAAAGTCCACCTTTTGAATTGGGATGATTCGTTGTCTATTCAGGTATTCAACAGATGCAGGCACATCAAGTTGTTTGTGGAGCTTTAATCCGCTGCTTCTGAGGCTGCTGGGAGAGATTTCCCTTTCTCTTCTTTGTTAGTACAGCTCCCCGCGGTCAGCTTTGGATTTGGACCCGCCTCTGCATGTACGTCGCCTGAGGGCGTCCGTTCCCCGCCCAGACAGAACGGGGTTAAAGGAGCAGCTGCTTCGGGGGCTCTGGCTCACTCAGGCCGGGGGAAGGAGCGGTACGGAGGAGGTGGGGCGAGCCTGCGGTGTCAGAGGCGTCGTGACGTTGCAGCAGCCTGAGGCACGCCGTGTGTTCTCCCGGGGAAGTTGTCCCCGGATCACGGGAGCCTGGCGGTGGCGAGCTGCACCGGCTCCCGGGAGGGGCAGTGTGGAGAGTGACCTGTGCTCGCACACAGGCTTCTTGGTGGCGGCAGCAGCAGCCTTAGCGTTTCCTACCAGTCTCTGGGGTCCACGCTGATGGCCGCGGCTCGCGCCCGCCTCTGGAGTTCGTCTAGGCGGCGCTCTGAATCCCCTCTCCTTGCGCGCCGCAAAACAAAGAGGCAAGAAAAAGTCTCTTGCCTCTTCGGCGGCTGCAGACCTCCTCTCCGGCTCCCTCCCGGCTCGCCGCGGCACGCCAACCCCTTCAGTCTGTGTTCACGCCGCCAACCCCAGTCCTCTCCCTGCGATCCGACCGAAGCCCGCGCCTCAGCTCCCAGTCCCGCCCGCCCCAGCGGGTGAGCAGACAAGCCTCTCGGGCTGGTGAGCGCTGCTCGGCACTGAGCCTCTGTGCGGGAATCTCTCTGTTTTTCCCTTTGCGCCCCTGTTGCTGTGGGATCCGCGCTGATAGCCGCGGCTCGCACCCGTCTCTGGATTTTGTTTAGGCAGCGCTCTGAATCCCCTCTCCTTGCGCGCCGCGAAACAAAGAGGCAAGAAAAAGTCTCTTGCCTCTTCAGCAGCTGCAGACTTTTTCCCGGACTCCCTCCCGGCTAGCACCAAAGCCCGAGCCTCAGCTCCCAGCCCCCGCCCGCCCCGGCGGGTGAGCAGACAAGCCTCTCGGGCTGGTGAGTGCTGGTTGGCGCCGAGCCTCTGTGCGGGAATCTCTCCGCTTTGCCCTCCGCACCCCTGTGGCTGCGCTCTCCTCCGTGGCTCCGAAGCTTCCCCCCTCTGCCACCCGCAGTCTCTGCCCACAAAGGGGCTTCCTAGTGCCTGGAAACCTTTCCTCCTTCACGGCTCCCTCCCACTGGCGCAGGTCCCGTCCCTATTCTTTTGTCTCTGTTATTTCTTTTTTCTTGTACCCTACCCAAGTACGTGGGGATTTTCTTGCCTTTGGGAGGTCTGACGTCTTCTGCCAGCGTTCAGTGGGTGTTCTGTAGGAGCAGTTCCACGTGTAGATGTATTTCTACTGTATCTGTGGGAAGGAAGGTGATCTCCACGTCTTACTCTTCCGCCATCTTGCCCCTTCTCCCTTCATTGCTTTTATGGAGGAGAGGATCTTCAGAGATCCTTACTCTGCCTTTTTCCTCATTTGGTTTTAATTTGCATTTCCATAATGACTAATAATATTGAGCATCTTTTCATGTGCTTATGTGCCATTCTTGTATTTTTTGATGAAATGTCTGCTCAAATCTGTTTTCATTTTTTACAAATTAGGTTATATGTCTTCTTGCTAATGAGTTCTGAGAACGTTTTGTGTATTTTGTACACAAATTCTTTATCAGATATATGTTTAGCCAACATTTTCTTCCAGTCTGCAGAATATATTTTCAATTTTTGTAATGGTATCTTTCAAAAGCAATTACATTTTTTGGATGAATCTACATTTATAAATTTTTCCCTTTTATGGTTCATGTTTTGTGTCCTTTCTAAGAAATCCTTCCTTAACCCAAGGTCACAAGATTTTCCACTAGAAGGCTTATAACTTTACTCTTATGTTTAGGCTTATGATCCATTTTGAGTTCATTTTTTGTATATGTATATCCACTTGTTCTTGCACCATTTGTTGGAAGGCTATCCTGTCCCTCACTGAATCACCTTGACACCTTTGTCAAAAATCAATTTACCATATATTGTGGGTCTATTTATGGATTATTTATTCTGTCCCATTGTTTAATATGTCTCTCCCTACATCATTATCACACTGTTTGATTACTGTAGTGTCACAGTAAGTCTTGAAGTTGTATGGTTTAAGTCCTCCAGTTTTCTTCTTTGAAAAGTTGTATATTTAACTGCCTGCAGTATTTCAAAGTAGTTGTGGATTTTATCCTCCAAACAGCAGTGCATTCAAGTTCCAGTTTCTCCACAAACTTGTCAACATTTGGATTGCCTATCTTTTTTTAATTTCAGGATTCTAATGGGTATGAAGTGGTACCTCACTGTAATTTTAATTCACCTTCCCTTGATAACTAATGATTTAGAGTACCTTTTCATTTGCTTTTTGGCCATTCATATGTCTTCTTTTGTGAAGTTTCTTTAATTGGGATTTTTGTTTTTGTACTATTGATTTATTTTTATACACACAGTCACACACATATTAATCCATCTTCTCACAGTCTATGACTTGTTTTTTCATTTTCTTGATTGTGTCTTTTGATGAGCATTAAGTTTTTAACTTTGATGAAGTCCATTTGATCTTTTATCTTTTACAGTTAGTGCTTTATGTTTTGTATCTAAAAAAGCTTTGACTTCTCCAAGGTTGTGAATTATTTTCCTAAGTTTTCTTCTAGAAGCAGTAGAGTTTTATTTTTTATATTCAGATCTGTGATTCACTTTGAATTATATTTTTGACCATATAGAGGTTAATTTCTTTTTTTTCCCAGATGTTTATCCAGTTGTTCCAGTGCCAGTCTGTACTCTTTTTGAACTGCTTTGGTGATTCTTTGAAGGATAGTAAGCAGAGAAGGAATGTGATGTATTTTTAAAAAAATTAATTACTTAATTTATTTTTGGCTGCGTTGGGTCATTGTTGCTGTGCGCGGGCCCTCTCTGCGGCGAGCGGGGGCCGCTCCTCGTTGTGGTGCGCAGGCCTCTGTGGTGGCTTCTCCCGTTGCAGAGCATGGGCTCTAGGGTGCGCGGGCTTCAGTAGTTGTGGCTCACGGGCTTAGCCGCTCTGCGGCACGCGGGATCTTCCCGGACCACTGCTTGAGCCCCTGTCCCCTGCATTGGCAGGCGGATTCTTAACCACTGCACCACCAGGGAAGCCCGAATGTGATGTATTTACTGATGTGAGGGAAGTGGATGGGAAGCAGTGGGGAGATCCATGAGGAGGCTACTGCAGCAGTCCAGACTTGATATGATAGTGGTCACAACCAAGGCAGCAGTAGTGAAGACAGAAGAACTAGAACTGTTTGCCTAGACTAATAGTGACTGATTTGTATTGATCCTGCATGCTTCCGACTTCTACCCATCTCTACAGTTTCAGCACACAGAAAGGGACAGCATAATATGTTAGACAATAATGAGTCAAGTGTCAGGAGTTTTTTGTTCAGGCTCTGCCACTGAGACTTAACTAATCTTGTGATTTCTCATTGAAACCTGTTTTCCTATTAAAAACTAGGTCATCAATGATGTCCTCTTCGACCCTGAAATTATGATTCTCTGCTGTTCTCTGAATACTCCAGGAAAGGTGGCCAATGAATTCCTGATGTCAGTAAACTCTTTGGTCCTTACCTTATTTGAGCTCTCTGTAAAGTGTAAACTTCATTAACTACTACTTTCTTCTTGAAACTCTCATCTTGCTGGGCTGCAATGCCTCCACTCTCCTGATTCTCCAGTTTTCTCTCGGGCCAGTTTTTCTCAGTCTCCATTAGTGCCTCCTCTCCCTTTGTTCAATTTCTAAATGTTGACTTCACCACAGTTCTTGCTATGGCCATCTTCTAATTCTATATCTCTTTTGGGCTGTCTCACTTATATTCGTGACTTCAGGTTATTGAGATGCTGTTGACTCACAGATTTCTGTCTCCAGGTAAGGGCTTTCTCTCTTGAATTCTAAACTTAATCAGCTTTTACATGGTCATCTGTACTCGACTGTCTCCAAAGTCCAAAACTTCACTCATTAACATCTCCCCCTAAACCATCTTCCCTCTTTGATTCCCTGATGAATGACACTTATCCAACCTCTCAATTTCAGATGCCTGCGAGTCATCCTAGACTCCTCTCTTCTTGACTCTCCACACCCAATCCCCCAAACCCTTTTTTTCCTTTCCTTAATATCTTTCATGCTCCTGTCTAAATTGGAACACTTCAAGAATGAAGGGGGCACAGTTAGTAGTTAATCCAGGACAACTGGTATAAATCAGGACTGCTCTAGGCAAACAGAGATTGTGATTAGCCTAGAGCTGAGACACAGGAAGAATTTCCAGAGTGGTATGAGAAAGCACATTGCTTTCGAAGAGCTGCAAGAATTGCAGTCTGGCTAGTCTAGGGTGTGTGTGTGTTGGGGTGGGGGGAGTTAGAGTAGTGAGAGATGAAGCTGGAAAGGTAATTGCAATGTCAGGTTCTGGAGGTGTAAAATGTCTTTTACCTTTAGAATTAACCATGAGTGGTAGATGTTATTGGGAGCCTGCTTAGCATTCTTTTCCTCCCCTTCCTAACAACAGCCATTCCCATGTAACCACATGCTTCAAGAGAAGCTGATCCTATCCCAGCTCCACGGGTGGATTTAATTGGTCTAAAGGTCACAACTGTCCCTTTGCCAGGATTTGTTTCATGGGGCACATGACCCTACTCTAGCCAATGGTATACTAAGGGAATCTCTTGGAGGGTTTCCAAGGAAAGTTTTCTCATTCCTAACAGAAAAGCGAAAGGATTGCCATGTCTCGATGTCATGCCTGTAATGGCTGCAGCCATTTTATTTCCAAGTCTGAGGTTGAATCAGTTATTGATGGTAGAGTGAAGAGATGGAAAAAAAGCAGGATTCTGGATGACTGTGTGAGCTGCTAAGCAACCAATCCCTTCCCTACCTCTGGACTTCATTAAATATTGAAGTGATACTTGCTTTATTACCTAAGTCCTTTTTGAGTTGGAATTTTCTGTTACCAATAACAGAATAACCAATAATGCTCTGAGATTCTGAGAAACTTAAGGATGTGAGATAATGGCCTTGATTTTGTGAGAACTGGGGCAAGTGTGACCTGCCTGTCACTTCCTGTCTCTGTCACTTGTTTGAGAACTATTGCTGCTATTTACTTGCCCTTGTATTGTTGTCTTTTTGTTATTTTTTGAATAACCAATAGTCTGGAAACTTTTTGAATCAAGGACAGAGGTAAAGCCTTTTACTTCTTTGTAGCCCCACAGCCTTTCACATAATCGACACGTTTCTGTTTATTTATTCCACTCACACAGATTCTTTCAGAAGATGACTAAAATGTTATCTCTAAATGGAGATAATAATTAGTCTCATCTTCACTGGCTTCCTCTTGAATGTGGAGGGAATTACTGGCTGAAAGAATAGGAATGTGGTGGCCATGTGGCCTATTGCCCCGGAGTACTATTTGGAGATCAGCCTGGCATGGAAATGACCAGATGTTTGAAGTTGAGCCACTGGTGAGTGAAAGAAATAAGTTAGCTGTCATACTTCCCATTTGCATGGACAGTTTCTGTATTGCAAAGCCACTGGTACCAATTATGTCACAAGGCTGCAATTGATCACTTAACCCCTTCCTAAACTTGGAACTGGAAGACCCTGGAAGGTCAGTTAGACCTCCTGAGTGTGGGTACACTAGTGTCCATCTGTTACAGGCATTCCTGGGAGTGGTGGCTCAACTCAAGTCACTACCCAGGTACACAGGTGTTCCTGGATCTGATGGAGTCACCTGTAGAACATGAGGAATGGCCAGGTAAAGGTAATAAGCAGGGAAGTAGAGGGGTTTATTAGGCAGCTCTGAAGAAGCAGAGGAAAGATGATGGTCTAAAATTTTGGGTGTACCAAAAATCGGCATCTTACAGCTTAGTTGAAGACAGAAGCAGAGTCTCTTTCTTCCCTCCTCTTTTTCTTTGGACATTGATTATTTTTTTGAGGATATTAGTAATATATGTTTTTTGTGAAAAATTTGAGAAATGGAGGAATGTATAAGAAGAAAATAAAAATCACCTATACACTTACACCTATACTTAATGTTTCAGTATATATCCGTTTGGGTTTTTTCCCTAGTTGTGTGATCACTTATTCAGTCAACATTTCCACAAATATTTAATGCTTCTGTGTGTATCAAGTACCTTGCTAGGATAATATGCATGATCTTTTACCTCATGAAACTTTGGGTCTAGCAGAAGTGACACACAACTGCACTAAGAGGTATTTAATCTCACATTCGGCAAACTCGACAAAGGACAAACCCTGAGTCTTTTGAGAGGATGGGGGTCCTAACCTAGGCTATGGTGCATCAGGGGGATCACCTAAAGAAAGGACCCTGAAACTGAGACCAGAATAGTGAGAAATTGCTGGCCAGAAAAGGCAGGCATGTGTTGAGCCAAGGAGATAAGGGCAGTGGGCAGGCAGGAAGCAGAAGGGAACGGGAAGACTCTTTGTGGAGGGAACAGCTTTCCTGGGGTCCTGATGAGGAGACAGTGACTAGACAGGGGATTTGCGGAAGTTGGAGAGGGAAATAGGAGTCAGATCCTATGGGGCAAGTATCAGCACACTACTGTCCTTGGGCCAAATCCAGCACACCACGTACTTTTTAAAATAAAGTTTTATTGGAACAGAGACATGTGTACCCACTTATGTAATGTCTATGGTTGTTTTCATGCTCTGATGTCGAAAATGTATAGTTGCTACAAAGACTGAGTGACCTGAAAAGCCTAAAATGTTTACTATCTGGCATTTACAGAAAAGTGTGCTGACCTCTGCTTAAGGTCTTGCAGTTGGGCATGTGGTGAAATTTTTTAATCACAAATACAATGGGAAGGCTTTGAGAGGAAAGCAGGGAAGGAGCCTAGTCTGATTTCCTTTTAAAAGGAGAACTCTAGGCACAGTGGTGACCCTTTGCAGATACAGGGAACCTAAGAGTGTCCAGGAGAGAAGAGCTGGTGGTTTGGACTAGGGTCATGCCAAGTGGACACTGGCAAGTGCACACAGAGAGAAGTACATGCATACCTTGGAGACGTTGGGTGTTTGGTTCAAGTACACCACAATAAAGGGAGTATTGCTATAGAGAGTCACATGAATTTTTTGGTTTTCTAATGCATATAAAAGTTATGTTTATAGTATACTGTAGTCTAATGCATATACTAAGTATGCAGTAACATTATGTCAAGAAAACAATGTACATACCTTAATTAAAAATAGGTTATTTCTAAAAAATGCTAACCATCATCTGAGCCTTCAGCGAGTCATAGTCTTTTCCTGGAGGAGGGTCTTGCCTCAGTGTCAATGTTTGCTGACCGATCAGGGTGGTGGTTGCTGAAGGTTGAGGTGGCTGAGGCAATTTCTTAAAATAAGACGACAGTGAAGTTTGCTGCGTCAATTGACTCTTTCATGAACGATTCTCTGTAGCCTGCATGTAATGCTCTTTGATAGCATTTTACCCACAGTCGAGTGTCTTTCAAAATTAGAGTCTGTCCTCTTAAACCCTGTTGCTGCTTTATCAACTAAGTTAATGCAATATTCTAAATGTTTTGGTGTCATTTCAACCATCTTCACCAGGAGCAGATCCCATCTCAAGAAACCGCTTTCTTTGCTTATCCATAAGAAGCAACTCCTCACCCATTAAATTTTTATCATGAGATTGCAGCAGTTCAGTCACATCTTCAGGTTCCAATTCAAATTCTAGTTCTCTTGCTATTTCTGCCACATCTGCAGTGACTCCCTCCACTGAAGACTTGAACCCCTCAAAGTCATCCATGAGGGTTGGAATCAACTTTTTCTAAACTCCTGTTAATGTTGATATTTTGACCTCTTCCCATGAATCATGAATGTTCTTAATGGCATCTAGAATGGTGAATCCTTCCAGGAAGTTTTCAATTTACTTTGCCCAGATCCATCAGAGGAATCTTTACTTATGGCAGCGATAGTGTTACGAAATGTGTTTCTTAAATAATAAAACTTGAGTGTTGAAATTCCTCCTTGATCCATGAGCTGCAGAATGGATGATGTGTTAACAGGCATGAAAATAACATTAATCTCATTGTACATCTCCATCAGAGCTCTTAGGTGCATTATCAATGAGCAGTAATATTTTGAAAGGAATTTTTTTTCCTGAGCAGTAGGTCTCAACAGTAGTATTAAAATAGTCAGTAAACCATGGTGTAAACAGATGTGCTGTCGTCTAGGCTTTGTTGTTTCATTTATAGAGTACAGGCAGAGTAGATTTAACATAAGTCTTAAGGGTCCTAGGATTTTTGTAATGGTCATTGAGCATTGGTTTCAACCCAAAGTTACCAGCTGCATTAGCCCCTAAGAGAGTCATCCTGTCCTTTAGAACTTTGAAGCCAGGCAATGACTTCTCATCTCTAGCTATGAAAGTCCCAGATGGCATCTTCTTCCAGTATATCGAATATAAGGTTGTTTCATCTACATTGAAAGTCTATAGTTTAGTGCTGCTACCTTCATTTATTATCTTAGCTAGATCTTCTGGATAACTTGCTGCAGCTTTTACATCAGCATTTGTTGCTTCACCTTTCACTTTGATGTTATAGAGATGGCTTCTTTCCTTAAACCTCATGAACCAACCTCTGCTAGCTTCAAATTTTCCTTCTGCAGCTTCCTTACCTCTCTTAGCCTTCATAGAATTGAAGAGAATTAGGGCCTTGCTCTGGATTGGGCTTTGGCTTAAGGGAATATTGTGGATGGTTTGATCTATCCAGATCACTAAGACTTCCTCCATATCAGCAATGATTCTGGTTTGCTTTCTTATTATTTGTGTGTTCACTGGAATAGTGCATTTAATTTTCGTCAAGAACTTTTCCTTTGCATTTACAGCTTGGGCTAAGTGTTTGGCACAAGAGGCCTAGCTTTTGGCCTATCTTGGTTTTCGACACGCCTTCTTCACTAAGCTTCACTTCTTTGTTTCTAGCTTTAGATTTAACGTGAGAGATGTGTGACTCTTCCTTTCACTTGAACACTTAGAGGCCATTGTAGGGTTATTAATTGGCCTAATTTCAATATTATTGTGTCTCAGGGAATAGGGAGGCCCAAGGAGAAGGAGAGAGATGGGGAAATAGCCGGTCAATGGAGCAGTCAGAACACACTGCATTTATCAAGTTTGCAGTCTCATGTGGGTGTGGTTCATGGTGCCCCAAAACAATTACAACAGTAACATCAAAGATCACTGATTACAGATCACCATGACAAATATAATAATAATGAAAAAGTGTGAAATATTTTGAGAATTGACAAAATGTGATACAGAGACATGAAGTGAGTGAATACCTTTGGAAAACTGGCCCTGATAGACTTGCCCCATGAAGGGATGCCACAAACCTTCAGTTGGTAAAAAATGCACTAAAGTAAAACATTTTTTCTCATCTGTAGATGGATTTGAGATCTCTTTTAGGAGTTGTGTGGGACAGGGCTTGGTGAATGACTTGGATAGGGGAGCTAAGGAGAGAAAGGCATCCAAGACCATTCCCAGATTTCTACCTGGTGCACCTGGTTGGATGAGGGTGTCATCAACTGGGTAGGGAGCACTGGAGCAGAAGCAGGATTGAGGGGGAAAGGCATGAGATTTGAGCCAGCACCTGCCTCGTTTACCACAGTGGGTGAACATAACTCATCCCTGTTGTTTGACATGCAGATTATTTGTATTATTTTCTTTAAGAAATAATTTTGTGATAACCTCATTTGTGCATATCTCTGATTATTTCCTTAGGATACAATTCTATAAGCAGAATGGTTGGATAAAAGGCGATGCACATTTTTAAGCTCTTTGATCTGTATTACTTAATTGCTCTCCAGAAATGTCATTTTAATTTATACTTCTACCCATCTGTGTGGCTGAGGCCAGTTTTGGTCAGTAGGCACCAAATTGCCCAGAGTTCAGCGTCAGAATCTGTCCTATGACTTAAAGAAAAAATCTCTATTGCTTCCAGCTCAAGGTATTACTGCTTGAAAAAATTTCCATGTTTGAAGGGATTTTTGTAGTGCTGGCCTATTAGTTGAACTTTCTGTGGCAGAATAAGAGCTGTGATTGACATCCAAGGTAGGAATCCTGGCACATGAACCTTTCCTGTTTCACCTCTCCTTGGTGTGATAAAAGTTAAGTTACAACCTGAGTCACTTTATACCCCTAGTATTTGTTAGCTGGTGTTCTGGGCCACATCTCCTGCCTCCAAAGAGGCTTTTGTTTTATGTGGCACTTCCATGTCCTGCCAAGCTCAACAGCCTTTATCCAGCCTAGCAGTTTCAGCTGCCACTCAGTAGCAGCTGGACTAATGAAAACTTTTGGCACAAGGAGCAGGTTTATAGCATCAAGGAAGCTTTCTGGGATCATAATGTAGCGAAGTGGGAGGTCTGGCTTTGGAGCCAGGTAGCCCTGGACAGGAACCCCAGAATCACCTATTACTGGTTGTCTACCTTGAGAGGCCACATGACTATTCTGACTTCACTTTCTCATCTGTAAAATGGACTTTTAGTAGCTAGCTCATGAATTTTTGTGAGGGGTAGCAATAAAGCCGGTCAGGTACTCAGTCCAGTGCCTGGCCCTGAATGGGATAAATGATACTTTCTTAAAAAATAAAGCAGGACTGGTGGTGTCTGTGGAGTTTGAGGGGGCCGCTCAGCTCCCTAAACTCTGAAACTGTAAAATCTCTTAACGCACCAAATCAATCACAGTTCCTTTTTTAAGATTGAGGAATAATGTCTGAGAAGGGAGAAATGATAAGTGAGGTTAATTTTCCAATCCCTGGTCAGCTCCTAAACAGAAGTAAGATAATCATGGATAAAGTGCAGTGCAGGACCTGTCTTCCCCAGATGTCTTTCTCACCAGCTGGATGTACCACCTGAAATTCCTACTGCATATTTAGGTTAAAATGTTACTCTTGTTAAAATCCAGATATCTTTTACGGGAGGTGAAAGATGAACTGGATGTAAGCCCTGACACTTATTAGCGTGTGACCTTGGGCAAGTTACTTCATGTCTCTGTGCCTCAGTGCCAGCATCTGTAACAATGGGAATAATAATAGGGTTTGGGGAGGAATAGATAAGATAATGCCTGGGACATAAGTGCTCAATAAAAGTTAACTATTGTTAGAAGCTATTACTAAACTCTGAGAAGATGAGGAGGGTGATGAATGACTCTACTGGGAATATATTTAAGTTGCTTTCTCTTTCATGTAGGTCAGTCTTCATAGGCTTTCCAAAGTAGTCACTGTTTACCATTCCTGTTTCACCTAGGAGGGCAACAAGTCACAAAGAGATTAATTGGACCTGAGTCACATAGCTTCTGCAAGATGCCCTCAAGAAACAGGATATAATGCCCACCCCCTTTCAGCTGTGATCCTAATAATCCTCCCAAATAACTTTTCAGCCTTCCCAAGAGAGGGCTAGAGGTGGTAGCCCTTGAAATCCACCTGGGCCCCTTTCTAAGACAGTCTGTATTGGAGAGCTTCCAAATGCTGTCCCTTTTGGAGGAAGACAGGGCCCTTGGCTTGCAGAGCAAACTGCAAAAGCAAGGTCAGATCCTAAACCCAGAGGCCATAGAGATTTTACATCTCAGCTCCTATGGCTATGACTTGGCATTTAGAGATGAAAAATCATCTCCAAAACTACGTAGGTGACCTATTTACAGATTATTGATCCCATTGTGTACTGTGGCCAAATCCATTTCTGGCCTCACACCTGGTAATGTGGGGGAAAATACCATCGCTGCTGTGTCTTGGGTACATTTCCATATGCCAGGCATTCTCTTGGTTCCCAGGGGCAGTGAGTCAACAGTCTGTCAATACTATGGATTTAGTGTCTTGATATGGGTTCCGGTGTGAGAGTTTTTATAATGCTTTACACACTTTCACCTGCACTGGCCACAATTATGATATCAAACCCAGAGGCCAGACACAGAAGTCTTCACTCTCCTCCAGCTCTAGATCTTCTGCCTGATGGAGTCAGGGTATCCTTATTTCATTCAACAGGTAGTTGATGAGTGCCTACTCTGTACCCAGCACTGTCCCAGAATAGAAGAAAGGAAGTCTCCAGAAAATTTGGTGTAATTCAGATGAAACTGAGCTCAGACAATAATAATTATAATATCTCCTATTTATTAAGTACTTACTTTGTGCTGTCCACTGTGCTGGGAACATTAGAGTTCATCCTCCCCAAAGCCCTCAGTTGTATGTCTACTGTCATTCCCATTTTACTCTTAATGAAAATAAAACAGGTTAAAAAGCTGGCCCCAGATAGCACAGCTGGGTAAGTGGTGGAATTGGATTTCAAACCCACTACAATTGATTCTTGTTATTTATGATGGTTATATTCTATAAAGTCTCCACAGTGAGTTAGTGAATACTGAACCGTTGCTTTTAGGGGAAATACAGGGGTAGGGTCCTCTTGTTGTCCCACACCAGCTGTAAATGTGTGTGTTGGGTGACTCAAATTGGTCACTGCTTTGCACATGTCTGTAAACGACTGCAAAGTGCCATGAGTATTGATTTTGGAGTTATAAATAAATTTTAGCAAGCTGGAAAATTCAAAAATATGGAATCTGTTAATAATGAGGATTGGCTGTAATCTTATTCCAGGGCATCTTTCTGCTCTTCTTCACACTTTACACTGCTGTGGTTGGCAGCCCCTAAGATAACCCCCAGTGATTCTCACCTTCTGACTTTCATGCCCTTGGTAATCCCCTACCCTTGAGAGTGTCCTAGACCTAATGATTGATTTCTAATAAATAGAATGTGGCTTAAGGTAATAAGATGTCACTTTCAAGATTCAATTACAAAAAGACTGTGGCTTCCGTCTTGGACATTCTCCCTCACTCTCTTGTTTGCTCTGTGGGAAGCCAGATACCATGGTATGAGCTGCCCTATAGAGAGGCTAACATGGCAAGGAATTGATAGTTCCAGCAGAGAAATGAGACCCTTGATACAGCAAAGAACCAATTCCTGAGTGAGCAGATCCCTCCCCAGTCAAGCTTCAGATGAGACTGTAGCCCTGGCCAACATGTTAATTGTAGCCTTGTAAGAAATCTGAGTATCAGAGGCAATAAGCTAAGACAATTTTTAAAATATTTTAAAATGTTGTATTAAGCCACTAAGTTTTAGGGTAATTTGTTACATAGCAAAAGGTAACTAATGCAACCAACTACTTGTAAGCTAGATTTGTTATATTGCATAGCATTACCTACTATGAGCTAAGTTCTTTATATGCTCTATTGTATTTGATCTTCACAGTGACCTGGTAAGTGACTAATGCTACTCTCATTTTATAAATAAAAGCAACTGTCCATCAGAAGGGTTGGGTAACTTGTCCAAGGTCACACAGCTAAAGGTGGAACAGGTTTTTGACCTCAGATCTGATGAACCCCAAGCTAGATTTAATTTGCATAATACTGTGGAGCTGACATTGGAATGCAGACCTCCTGACTTCATTTTTTCCACTTATTTGTCATAGAAACAACGACCAGGTCCATCAACCCACAGTCTAAATAAAGAAGATGAAACTGAACAAGACTGGGGGTGAAACACAGTGATACTACTCAGTGTCTGCCACTACTCCTTCCTAATCTTCATCTACTGAAAAATCCCTTTGAGCCAAGGACTGTGTCATTGTTACTCCTTACAAAGTCACCAAGCCTGGAATCTAGCTGTATTAGTCTGCTAGTGTTGCCATAACAAAATACCACAGAATGAGTGGCTTCAGCAGTAGAAATTTATTTTCTCACAGTTCTGGAGGCTGTAATTCCAAAATCAAGGCACCAACATGGTTGGTTTCTGGTGAGGTCTCTCTTCATGGCTTGTAGACAGCCACTTTCTCGCTGTGTCCTCACATGGCCTTTCCTCTATGCAGGCATAGAGAGAGCAAGCTCTGGTGTCTCCTCCTCTTCTTATAAGGACACAAACCCTATTAGATCAGAATAATTACCTCCCTAAGGGCCCTGTCTCCAGTACCTCACACTGGGGTTAGGGCTTCACTTACGAATTTGGTTGGGATAGGGGACGTAATTCATTTCATAACACTAATCAACACTTGTTTAGTGTTCATATAATGACCATTATGTCCAAAGGTAGAGGTTAAGAATGCCATTCCCAGAGCATGAGCCTGAACCCTGATGCTGAAAGGAACCAAGGGGATATCCAGCAATCCAATCAACTCCTTACCTCTCAAGTCCTTTGTCCCTAACAGATGCATAAAGGCTATAACCCCTGCATGGAATGCCTGTACTTAGGGTATGTTTAGCATTAGTAAATAGCCCAACGATTCCAACATCCTCATTTTACAAATGAGGACGCTGAAGCTCAGAAAGATACAATGACCTGCCCAGGGTCATAGAGCTGGTTAATGGCAGGGGCAGGACTGAGTCTAAGTGTTCTGGCTCCCAGCTTTGTGCTTCTTCCCTTTGGCCAGACTGGGAGATGGGTGTCCTGAGAAACCCTTAAAAGGAGAATACTGACCAATCTCCTGGAAGTGGGTGGTGTACTGTGTGGAGGGGACTGTGGACGGTGTCGGAGGAATGCACTTACATCTGGGTTGGGGGAGTGTGTTTTGTGTGGAGTGTGTGGCGTGTGTATGAGACGTGGGATATGTGTTGCGTGTGGAGGGGGCATGTGGAATGTGTAGGAGTGTCTGGGGAGGTGGAGTGCTTGCAGGTGTAGAGGCTATGTAGTGGGTTTGTGTGTGTCACGGGTAGTAAGCGTGGGGTATGTTATGCTTGTGTGTGCAGGCACATGTATGTGTGGTCTGTGGTGTGTGTGGAGTGTTGGTGGGCGGCACAAGTCAGCTCAGCCTGCACTTTTGTCTTCCTCATTATTCAGTGTCTTCTCTTGGGCCCCCTCTTCTGGCATAAAAGCCCCTCTTGCAACCCACAAGGATAGGGATTGGCAAACTTCTTCTGAAAAGGACCATACAGTAAATATTTTAGGCTCTGTGCACCATATGGTCTTTGTCACAACTATTCAGCTCTTCCATTTTAGCTTGAAAGTAGCCATAGACAAAATGTAAACACGTGGGGTGGCTGTGTTCCAATAAAACTTTATTTACAAACAGATAGGCTGGATTTGACCTAAGGGATACAGTTTGCAGAACCCTAGAATTAGAGTGCTTCCTTTGTCCCTGACAAACACCCTCACACACATGTCCCCATCATCCCCTTATCTCACTTCACCAAGTTCTCAGATTCCAAACCCAGGACTCCTCATGGCTCTGTCAGCGACCCTTCCTTCTGGCTGTGAGCCTCAATGTCAACACCACCGCCGCCGCCAACACTGTCATTATCCTGCTCCTTTCAAGCACTGTACTTGTCACCTTGCAGGCATTATTACATTAATCCCTTCAAAAATACCAAGAGGTAACTATCACTCCCCATCTAACAGATGAGTGGACTGAGGCTTAGAGAGTTAAGTAACTTGTCCAAGGTTACTGTAACTACTTAGTGACAGGTTTGGACCTGGCTCTCCTGAGTTATAAATCCCAAGCTCTCAATAAATTCTCTACTAGCTCTTAATAGATGGTTTTATTCTAGCACAATGAGAAAAATCACCAAAGTGAAAAAGAACATAAAGTAACAAGTTGAATCTCTTGATCTCAGTTGTAGGCTTAGGGATCTACAGCCGTGATCACTAGGCTAGTGGTCACCTGAAGGGTCAGCATCAGACTCTCTTGGGGAGATTGTTAACATGCACACACATTCCTGGGTTGAGCCCTCAGAGATTTTGATTTCATAGACACAGGATGTGGCCTAGGAATCTGCCTTTAGACCAGAACCCACGGTGATTCTGGTCTAGGTATCCTAGGTCCAGTGGGAGGCATCACAACTTCTGAGATCCTGCTAGAAAACCCTGTAATCAGAGTGTTGTAACTGAGATGCTTTGAGATGTCCATCTCTGGGTCTCTGGTCCTGTTGAACGACTCAGTGGCAGCACAGTTTTTGCTGATATACTGCTGATAATGACCTAATGTTACACCCTTAGCATAACGTTCCGCTTGGAGTCTAGCCCTAGGAGGACAAGAGACGAAAGGTCTGTTGTTCTTTTTTCCATTCCTGTGTCCTCTAGACCAATTCCTGGCATGTCTATGCATACCAAATGAGTTAATTTTATCAGAAATCTTTAATACCTTAATGTGGACATGTCTAGCTGCACTGTGGCTTCGGAGGGGGGAAAAGGGATCATCTGCATTTGAACCTTCTATAATATCACTAATACAAATAAGTAAGGGGTGACTTTACTTAGCACACAGAAGTTTGGCATTTATGGGAATGTGGAGGTTAATGCAGATTTTGAACAAATGATTTTTTTCCTGCTTGGTGATTTAAGCACTCACATCTATCTCCTTACAGCAGCATCTTAGCTACAGCGCGAGGCAGTGAGAGCTCTGTTTTGGAAGGTGGTCCTATCCTTTCAAGTTGACAACTTGCTTGCCTTTTGGTCAATCCCCAGTGGCCTGCTCCAGACCCATTCTTTGCAGAGGTGTCCCACTCTCCCCATGAACGAGAAATGATCGTGCCATTGCAGTCTTGCAGGTGCTGTGCATCATTCTGAGTAAGTGCAGGGCTCCTTGGCTTCCACTTCAAGCATGCCGTGAGTGCTCAGTTGGGACCACTGGCTTTCTCCTGCCTGACTTCTCATCTAGTGGATATTGCTTGTGTAGGGGTGGTGGACAGTGAGCTGTGTCCTGTAGTTTCGTGAAGATACTTGTTCTAATCAAATATTTCAAGGTCCAGAGTTCCGAATCGCATTGCCATATGTGCTATGGGAAGAAATGATGTAAGTGTGTGTGTGTAAAACAGATCAGGTCTATCTCCTCATCTGTTAGAATAACAGAAAACAGCTCAGGCAGAAACAGGAAACAGAGGTCAAGAGGTCCCATTTGTGACACAGAATAACCTGTGCCTTAGGGTATTTCATGTAATGACTTTAAATCACAGTACCTAGGAGCACAAATGCTGGGTGAATCTTGGCTCCACCACTCACTGCTCTGAGGTCTTGGCCACCTGCCATAACCTTGCTAAGTCTCAGTCTCTTTATCTGTAAAATGAAAGTAATAAAAGTGCTTCCCTCATTGGGTTGTTGCAAAGAAGAAATGAAACAGTATTTGTAAAAGTGATTACATGCCTGGCATGCAGTAGGTGCTCAGTAAATGGTAGCTTTCTATTCATTGGATTTTCATTCACAAAACATTTATGGGCTGCCTTTTATGCACCAAGTACTGTTTTTAGGTGCTGAGGCTAAAGCAGTGAACAAACAGATAGGAATCCCTGCCTTTGTGCCTAAAGGTCAGACAAGTAAATGGAACTTACATGGTAATAAGGGCTATCACAAGCACAAAGCAGGGGAGGGTGCTGTGGAATGGTAGGGTGGGCTCGGCTCATTTTCCTGACCTCCCCCCTGGGAGCTGTGTGAGGACTGCAGTGTGGGATACAAGGAAAGGCTTGGGAGTATTGGCAGGTTGTGATGACTGGAGAATTCTTGGATAGGAGGCATAAAGAGATTAGTTCTGACCTGACAGTGTTGAGGCAGAGAGCATTCGGGGGCGAGATGGGGGTGACGGTCTTTCAGGAGCACACAGAATTCTGGGGCCCTCTCTTTATCCCTACGATTAGTTAGTGGAGGCTAGGGAATCGGTGCTTTTATATGCCATGATTATTATCTTAGCTATAAAAGTTTCCTAGCTTGGGATCAATGGATGGGGTGAAAGGGGCTTCTGGAAGTCCAGAAGTTTTATGCAAAATAATGTACATTTGTGCAGGGAGAAAGTTCATAAATTTAATGTCATACTCAAAGGGGTCTGTGACCAAAACAGGGTTGGAACTGCTTGTCTCCATGATTCGTAGGAAGGATGAGCACACCAGACAGTGCCAGTTTATGGCTGAGGTCCTCACATAACTGTGAACAGTGCTTCCTTTCACTCTCCAAGCTGTCTAGATGACTTTTTGGTCTTCCAAGCTTTCAGGCCCCTACCTTACTTCTTTGTCTGACATACGTCTACATCTCTCAGATGACTTTCAGCCCTGGATTGAAAAGAAGAGTCTAGAACTCTGTTCAAGTAGGGTGTTGGGGTTACTAGTTATACCACTCAGTAACTGCCTAGGCTGATGTCCCCAGGTACCACCTGCTTGGAGAGGAAAGAACATGAGCGGCTCTAGTTTAGGGACCAGCGGTAAGCTTTCAGAGGACTCCTTCCAACGTCGTGGAGAGTGTGTTTCTGCTCTTTTCCTTAAGGCCCCTCTCCCTTGCTTCCTCATTCGCCACAGATTGTGATAACCTGACGTGCCGATTCAGGCAGTAGACAGGATGAAGCAAAAAATCCAAAGCACCTTATAATCAACAAGATAGATGATTAGAGCTGACAGCCCCTAACACTGGGGACTTAGGTGGAGAAAATCCCCAATCTCTTTCCACTGAACTGAGCTTGAGATATGTGTCTGCATGTCCGAGGGGCTTAGCTACAAGGGTGGCTGTAATATCCTTCCCTTAAGGCACTAAAAACATCTGAATTTTGCTTCCTAATCATTAAAACAAACAGAAGTAAAGGGAAAGTAAGTGTTGAACAGCATAAAGAACCAACAGAATTAAATATAGTTGAATGAGTTAATTTTAGAATGCCCACCCCCTGATTTTCTACCACTTATTTATTTATTTATTTTTCTCTTTGGTCTGTTTATGAGTTTACCATTTTCTCTGCACAAGAAAAATTTTGGCTAATGACTTTGAACTCCTTTGGGTCTTCTAACCTTGGAGAGCCAGGAAATAGAGTTGGGTTCAGGATAGAGGGAGAGAAAGAATAAAAGATCAAGAAACTGGGAATCAGAGTGTCCATTGAGACACATACTCCAGCCTCATTTCTCTTTGTCATTTTTGGGGGGCTTGCTGCTTAGGTTTGGAGGTCTAAGGCCTTCTGTGAATAACATTACATTTGCTCCATGGTTTTGGTGTAATAAGTGGAAAACACCTGAGGTATGCTTTCCGAATGACTCCTATTTCTTATAAAATTATTGAACGTAACAAAAGATTATCCAATATGAACTATCTCATTTAAACCAAACCTTCCTCTTAAGGTACACCGTCACATAGGCACATACACATTCCTTTGAGACAGGGGGAGGCCACAGTACCCCAGCCTTTCCATGGGAGCTTGCTACGGTCCATGTGAGGGTGGAGTGAAGCTCTCTTCCCAGCAGTCACCTAGCCTAGCACTGGGGATTGGATCTAGGGTGAGGTCCAGAGTCCCCAGGCAGAGACAGGACCCTCAAGCACCAGGAGAGCATCAGGACAGCATGAGCCCTGCATGGGGAGCAAGTGTCATGGCGCTATGGAAGCTCAGGGTTCTCATACTTGGTACACCCTACTAGTTTGGCTAGTATACATGCTGACTCCATCAGTTCCACCTGTCAAGCTGTAAAGGCACAGACTTTACATTTATGCAAATCAGGCAACTCTAATGTGTATATCCTGGTAGTACATGGTGGCCCTCCTGGCAACATTGGTATGATAAGGTATTACATGACTTTGAGTCATAATTTAACATATACACCATACTTTGAAAAGGCCATGGTTCATGTTCGGTCTGCAGGCATAGTTATTTGTTGTTGTGTAGTTTTTGCCCTGAGAGTGTTTGGGGTTTTTTGTTTTGTTTTGTTTTTTTGTTTTAATCTTTATTGGAGTATAATTGCTTTACAATGTTGTGTTAGTTTCTGCTGTATAACAAAGTGAATCAGCTGTATGTATACATATATCCCCGTATCCCCTCCCTCTTGAGCCTCCCTCCCACCCTCCCTATCCCACCCCACTAGGTCATCACAAAGCATTGAGCTGATCTCCCTGTGTTATGCAGCAGCTTCCCACTAGCCATCCATTTTACACTTGGTAGTGTATGTATGTCAGTGCTACTATCTCACTTCGTCCCAGCTTCCCCTTCCCCCACCCCATGCCCTCAAGTCTGTTCTGTACGTCTGTGTCTTTATTCTTGCCCTGCCACTAGGTTCATCAGTACCATTTTTTTAAGATTCCATATATATGCGTTAGCATATGGTATTTGTTTTTCTCTTTCTGACTTACTTCACTCTGTGTGACAGACTCTAGGTCCATCCACCTCACTACAAATAACTCAATTTCGTTCTGTTTTATGGCTGAGTAATATTCCATTGTATATATGTGCCACGTCTTCTGTATCCATTCCTCTGTTGATGGATATTTAGGTTGCTTCTGTGTCCTGGCTTTTGTAAATAGTGCTGCAGTGAACATTGTGGTACATGTATCTTTTTTAAATTTAAAATAATTTTTCACTTATTTATTTTTTTAACATCTTTATTGGAGTATAATTGCTTTATAATGGTGTGTTAGTTTCTGCTTTATAACAAAGTGAATCAGCTATGCATATACATATATCCCCATATCTCCTCCCTCTTGTGTCTCCCTCCCACCCTCCCTATCCCACCCCTCTAGGTTGTCACAAAGCACCGAGCTGATCTCCCTGTCCTATGCGGCTGCTCCCCATCAGCTATCTATTTTACATTTGGTAGTATATATAAGTCCATGCCACTCTCACTTCGTCCCAGCTTACCCTTCCCCCCTCCCTGTGTCCTCAAGTGCATTCTCTATTTCTGTGTCTGTATTCCTGTCCTGCCCCTATGTTCTTCAGAACCACTTCTTTTTTTTTTTTTAGATTCCATATATATGTGTTAGCATACGGTATTTGTTTTTCTCTTTCTAACTTACTTCACTCTGTATGACAGACTCTAGGTCCATCCACCTCACTACAAATAACTCAATTTCATTTCTTTTTATGGCTGAGTAATATTCCATTGTATATATGTGCCACATCTTCTTTATACATTCGTCTGTCGATGGACACTTAGGTTGCTTCCATGTCCTGGCTATTGTAAATAGAGCTGCAGTGAACATTGTGGTACATGACTCCTTTTGAATTATGGTTTTCTCAGGGTATATGCCCAGTAGTGGGATTGCTGGGTTGTATGGTAGTTCTATTTTTAGTTTTTTAAGGAACCTCAATACTGCTCTCCATAGTGGCTGTATCAATTTACATTCCCACCAACAGTGCAGGAGGGTTCCTTTTTCTCCACACCCTTTCCAGCATTTATTGTTTCTAGAGTTTTTGATGATGGCCATCCTGACTGGTGTGAGGTGATACCTCATTGTGGTTTTGATTTGCATTTCTCTAATGATTAGCGATGTTGAGCATCTTTTCATGTGTTTGTTGGCAATCTGTATGTCTTCTTTGGAGAAATGTCTGTTTAGGTCTTCTGCCCATTTTTGGATTGGGTTGTTTGTTTTTTTTATATTGAACTGCATGAGCTGCTTATATATTTTGGAGATTAATCCTTTGTCAGTTGCTTCATTTGCAAATATTTTCTCCCATTCTGTTTGGGTTTTTATTGTTGTGGTTGTTGTTGTTTTTGGCACTCACATTTTAAAGCAGTGAGATTTCACATGATGATCTGACTTTTGTTGTTTGTTTCTTTTATCACAAGATCTAGTTTCCCTAAGTCCTTACTAGCAGCAGCCAAACAGGAGCAGCCATTTGCTCTCCATTAAGCCCTCCATTTAGCCCCCATTTCTGCCTGGCACAGTTCTCTGTCCTTGCAGCCTTGTCACTCAGCCAGCTTGATTTGGAAGCCCCTGTTCTTCTCCTTGGTAAATTTGGTGGCCCCTAAGTCCCCTCCTGTAGAGTCTGGCTGGTCCAGACTGGTGATATCCACGGCTCTATCTAAGGAAGAAACTTCCCAAGGACCACCTCAACTCTTCCCAGACAGTAGATCTGTACTGGTGGCTGCCGTCTACAGACCTTGGCACACTGGGAATGAAGTAGACCGGGGATGAAGATCCAGGTTCTCTGATCCTTGGCCCAGACTATTCTCTGCTCCTTTTTATCTTGTTATCATTTTGAGTGTGTTACCTTGGTGTGACATCTATTTCTCCCCCTCCCAGTGGAGGCCCCTTAGTATGTTTTCACTCTCCCAGCAAGTCAGTGGTCATGAATTTCACAAGTGCTGCAAATGTGAATTGTCTGGGTTGCATCTCCCAGTTGGAGTCTATGGCAGTCAATATTTTCCCAGGATGTTATCTCTCAGCAAGACTGAAGCCAAAAAGTGGCAAGCAGGCAATCAACAAGTATTTATTAGTCCCCTGATCTTTATTCCACTTTCTGAAGAAGTATTACATTTAATTCCTCTTAGAGCAGGTGACAGACATCTGCTTAAGTAAAGGGGGAACTTATTGGCTCCAGAAATCCAAGCATGAATATCAAGTCATGGGAAGGGCAGGGTCACAGCTGGGCCTTGGAAAAACTAGAAGCAGAAACTCAGCAATACAGGACTCTTTGTTCGGTCCTCGCATCTACTATGCCCTGCATTGGCGTCGTTCTCAACATGGTAGAAAAATGTCCACCAATGTTTCCTAATTTTACACTTTCTGCTTCTGTCACTGGGGAATGACTTCCTCATTGTGAGTTCTCCAGAGCCTATGAAAATTCTCTGATTGGTCTAACCTAGGTCAGGTGCCTGTCCCTGAACCAATCAGCCATGGCGTGGGTGGGGAAGGAGGGAGGTACTCATTCAATGTGAACCAGTCAGCTGTGACCTGGGATGGCTTCTGTTGTACTAAGAAGATAGCTTCCCCTTGTGGAAGGGGGTAAAAGTGCAGAGCATAGTCCCAGAAAAGGAGGGAGGAAAAGCCTTGGAAGACTGTCTTAATCTGCTGGTGTTGCCATAATGAAATATCATAAACTGGGTGGCTTAAACAACTTACATTTATTTCTCATGGTTCTAGAGGCGGGAAGTCTGAGATCAGGGTGCTGGCATGGTTGAGTTTGGGTGAGAGCTTTCTTACTTAATTGCACATAGCCACCTTCTCTCCGTGTCCTCACTTGACTTTTTCATTGTGCGATAGCCCAGGAGGGGAGTGAGAGAGAGCACTAGCTCTCCAGTGTCTCTTCTTATAAGGGTGCTAATCCCATCATGAGGACCCCACCCTCATAACCTCATCTAACTCTAATTACCTCCCAAAGTCTCCATCTCCAAATACCATCACATTGGGAGTCAGGGTTTCAACATATGAATTTGGGAGGGCACAAACATTCAGTCCGTAACAAAGAGTAAACATTGCATCCAGTGTATCTGCCCACAGGATCTTACAATTGAGTGGGGGGTTAAGATTTATGTATGGAAGCATTGGTGATAAAAGACTGCACTGCATATAGCTGATGTGTCATTGATTATTTGGAGGAGGCATGTGAAGAGGGCGCTCATGTAATCAAGGATGATACCACACACAGTGCTGGCTTTCTCAAATTGGGATCTTGGGATAGAAGGAGCTTGAATTAAAGCTGATCATTTTTCCTGGTGCCTCAGTTTTACTCAGAATTGGGTGTGGGAGGAGTACATTAAATCCAACATACAACACAGATACGTTATAAAGGATAATATGAAATTTGTATAACCTTTAAAATAAAAGTACAGTTTAGAAGATGAAGAAATTCAGGCTTTTTGGCCTGGAGTGCCAGTCCCCTTCCCAATACAAATTGATACTCTACTGTGTCAATAAAACTTTGGTGAAGAAGTTTAAAAAGCCTGGAGGGTAACTGGGAGTTCTTGAACATTGTTTATTAAGAACTATATGGCCTTGGAGTACTTAGTAGCTCCTCTGGCCTAAAAGAATTTGAAGTGGGTGGGGAGGGATGAGACAGGCTATAGAAGGAGATCCCTGAGTTCCTTCTGACGACAGCATACTGTGTAGGTTTTGTTTTCTATTTTACTTTGGGAAGCAGGATTTCTGCAGTGGCGCTGCAAACCAGATGAGGTTTAATTAGCTTATAGTTTTATAACCTCAGTTCTGGGATCTCAAGGTTTAATTAGCTTATAGTTCTATAACCTCAGTTTTGGGATCTCCAGACTGTCCTTGTGATTTGCATATCACCTTCAGGACTTTCTAGGTAAATGTTGCTTAAGTAATGCAAATGAGTAGAGCTATTTTGCTAATTAGAGGGATTAGATTTAAGGACACCAGGCCTCAAACAAGACAGACTAGAGAGAGAATGGAATTAGCTGGGATGGGGTCAGTAGAGGTGGGAGGCCTGCGAGTGGCTTTTTTAGTGGAGAAAGAATTAGTTTGGAAACTTGAAGATCTCCCTAGGATGGCTCAGCAGCACCTACTGTGTTGTTTTTCCACCTATTCCAATGGAAGCCACACCCTTCTCATCTAAGGCACACCTCTTCACATGTGCCCTGAGCACCTTCCTCCCATCCTTGTGTTGGATCAGTTGATTGCCAGTAATTGTCACTTCTCTTGTATACTTGCAGCCTCTCCCTCTCCGCTGGTATCTTCTTCCATCTGCATTATAGGTGGAGAGGCTCTTCTTAGCTGTCTCCCATACTCTTGTTCATTCCCCTCCAGCCACACTAGCCTCCTTGCTTCCTGGCTTACTCCTGCTCCAGGACCTTGGCAGTTACTGCTTCTTGCTGGAATGCGTTTCTCCCAAATATTCGTAAGTTTCCTTTCTTCCTTCAAGATGTTGCTCAGTTGTCATCCTCTTGATGAAAACATCCTTGGCCATGAAATCAAAAATTTCTACTCTCCTTCCTCAAACTTATACACATTCCCACCTTTTTATCTCCTTGGTACTTATTATTATCTGCTATACTATATATTTTTCACTTTTTAATCTTTATTCTCTCTCTCGCCCACTGGAATATAAACTACGTAGGACAGGGTTTTGTTTTTTTTTTTTTTTGTCTTCTGTTTACTAGTGGATTCGTAGGCCTGGCACATAATAAGGACTCTATAAATGTTCACTGAGTGAATGAATTTAGTCATTTGAGTATCACCGCTACAGTTTTTGCCAATATGTTTGTTTTAATTGGCTCACTTTTTAAACTCAAATTAATTTTCTTACATGGAAACTTTATATCACTGTTATTAATGGAAAAACCAGTATCATTTTTTATAAGTAAAAAGTATGCCTCAACATGTTTATAATAAATACATAGCTATTAAATAAACAAAAGTTTCTTTCTATATCACCCAAACTAAACTTAATTCCAGTGGTATTGAAATGACATTTTGGGGAACATTGCATTAAATGCCCATATTTCTTGAGGTTCTGCCCTAAATGGCCTTTTCTATATAGTATCCACGGGTAAACTTATCAGTAGCAAATGGTCTCATTTTCCACATTGTTCAGACAGCAATTCTCTGATACCAGCTGGGTGTCCTGCGATTTATTTCAATTCTGACCCTAACTACCTGGAGTTAGTGCAGACCCCCTAAGTTAAGGGCAAAGTCTTTGAGAGACTGCCCCCACTTCATACACAAGCCACAAGTCTCAGGGACTACCCACACTTCTGAATGGCTATAAATTTAGGGGTTCCCATGACCCCCTCATATTCAATAATTAGCTAAAACAAATCACAGAACCCACTGGAAGTGCTATACTTATGGTTGTAGTTTTATTATTAAGGATGTAACTCAGGAACAACCAAGAGATGCATAGGGCAAGATCTGAGGAGAGAGGAGGGACACAGAGCTTCTATGCCCTCTCCTCATGGAATCCAGGCACATCAACCTCCCATCACAGCAATGTGCTCACCAATCAGGAAGCTCCTCTGAGCCTGGGTGTCCAGAGTTTTTAATGGAGTTTTATTATGTAGACAGGATTGAGTAAATCAATGGTCCTGTGATTGAACTCAATCTCCAGCCCCCTTCCCTCACTGGGGGTTAGGCTGGCCCAAAGTTCCAACCCTCTAATCATGTGTTTGGTCTTTCTGGTGACCAGCTCCCATCCTGACACCATCTAGAGCCCACCAAGAATCATCTCATTAGCATAACAAAGACATTCCTGTCATTCAGGTAATTCCAAGTTTTTTTTTAAAATTAATTTTTATTGGATTATAGTTGATTTACAATGTTGTGTTAGTTTCTGCTGTACATCAAAGTGAGTCAGTTTTACATACAGCCACTCTTTTTTAGATTCTGTTCCCATATAGGTCATTACAGAGTATTGAGAAGAGTTCCCTGTGCTATACAGTAGGTCCTTATTGTTATCTCTTTTAGATATAGTGGTACGTATATGTCAATCCCAATCTCCCAATTTATCCCTTTGTGCCAGGAACTGGGGACAAAGACCAGATATATTTTTTATTATATCAGACACATATATACACATGAATCACAAATTCATTATCTCAGCTCATATCTCTCCTCTGAAATTGAGACTCTCAGATCCAGTTGCTACCTGAGTGTCTTTTTTAAGGATACCACGGTTCCTCTAATCTATCAATGTCTAAAAATAAAGCCCTCTCCCCATCCCACCACCCTATCCAACAGATATACTCTTCCTCCTGTATTTCCTCTTAGTAAATATCATATCGCCATCCACCCAGCTGCCCAAATCTGAAACCTGGGTTTTACCCTTAATTCTTCTAGCTCACATTCTATACTGTTTCCTCATCTTTGAATGTTAATTCTCTGTCTCCCCTTCCTGCCCTACTTATCTAGATTTCAGCTTAAAAGTCATGGTGCCCAGGAAACCTTTGCTGGTCTACCAAGACTGGTTAGGTGTTCCCACACTTCCACAACCATGCCACTTATCACTCAGTGTAATAATTTCCTGTTTGTCTTTCTTGCCCACTAGCTTGGTGAGGGCAGTAATTGTGTCTGTCTTACTCACTTTTGTATCCTTGCATCTGGCACATAGTTAGCACTCAGTAAATATATACTGAATGAATGAATGAATGAAACCATCCAAGACTGGAGCATTTCAAAATAAGATTTCATATAATTATTTTCTATACTAGTGATTACCCACTTGCTATAGGTGATGCTCTGGTTTAATCTTATTTTGAGAATTAAATGATTTATGTATTTCATAATACCTGGCTTATAAGTGTCTTCACTTATACATTTATTACTTGGCTATTTATTGAATATCTGCTGATGGGGGAAGCAGTGCCCTGGGGCTGGGGATGAGTGGTGACCCTGTCAATCTACTAGGAGAATCATATGTAAACAAATTGGAATAAGATATGATAGATCCTATGAAAGAGATATGAGCAAATTGCTATGGGAAATACTGAGTGTGGTAGATTGGATTATTATTCCCATGCCCTCTGCCACATACTTTCCAGTGCATGTCACAAGAGTAGGCAGTATATATATTCTCATCCCATTCTCTTGGGACTTGGTTATGTGACTTGCTTTGACCAATTAATTTAAGCAGAAGTAAAGTCATAATGTGCCAGTGCCGAGCAGACAGTTTAAGAAAATAATAAGTTTTTGTCAGACATCTCACAATTTGCCCATAAAGAGTAAGTTCCAGGTAGCCATTGCTCTCTTAGCCTGAGTCCTGGAATAAAGACACATGGAGCAGATTTAAATTTAAGCCATAGATTGCAGTTTAGCTTAGGCTAGCTGAGAGGAGCCAATCCTCAGGCAACCCACATTCCCATAAACATGAAATAGATACTTTTTGTAAGCCAATGAGATTGCGAAGGGTGGTGTTCTTTTGCACAGCATTGTCACAGCAGAAATCTGACATACACTGAGTATTCATCTAATGACTTTGGTGAGGGTATGAGACATAAGGAAAAGGCTATGTGGCTGTAGATATTTCCCAGGACACAAAATGCCCCCAATCCCCTGCAGGTTGCAGACTGTTAAAGAAAAAGTCAATGCAGTGAACTCAGTACTTTCTTCCATACATCATGAAGCCTGGGATCCACACATGGCAAGATTTAAACACAGGGGCTTGCTAAAGGAATCTGACCTATTCATACTGGAAAATCTATCTTGTATTCACAGATATTTCTCCCACAACCTGAGTTTTCGTAACGCAAACTAGACGATGTGGCATTGATCAATTAAAACATACAGTTTGTGCAGAACATTAGGGCTCTGATGTAACCGCAGGGGAATTGGTACCACTTGAATGAGAAAAGGTGGTCTCCCAAGGCAGGGAAGCACATTGCTACCAGTCAGGGTATTGAGTTTCTCAGTGTGGGTTTTCTTTTGTTTGCCCTTGGTAGTTGTGAATTCAGCTACAATTTATTTCATTTTGTGCTAACAATGGATAGCAAGGGGATAAAACTGTGTAAAAGAAGCTCTTTAATTCCTAATCTCTTTTTCTCCACTGCTACCACTTTCTTGTGTTTTTGTTTTAAATGGGAAGCAGGGGAAGCAGTCAAGGATAGTAGTTATGAAAAAGCCCTATGAATTAGACTTCTTTGAATTAGACTTTGAGTCCAGGCCCCATCAAGAATAGCGTAAAAATAACTTAAGCTCTTAGCCTCCGTTTCTTCATCTGTAAAATAAGGATAATAATAGTGCTTATCTCAGGATTATGAAGAGTCAGTGAAATAATCTTGTAAAGCTTAGGACAGTGCCTAGCAGACAATAAACAGTCAATAAATAATAGAATTTATTATAGGGAGAATTTTGTTAGTGCAGTTTTTCTTAGGAAAACAACTGTTCATTATAGAAAGACAGGCTGTGGCATGGCATTTACTTTGACTTTTTTACTATCGGAAAAAAAAACCTCAGGACCCAAATCATGATTAGCTTTCTCCACTTTGGTTCTCTGAGAGGAATAAGGGTCAATGACACAGAAAGTTTGGACTCACCGCAAAATGAACACTTCCGGAAGCTTCACTTGATTGAGATCAAAATAGACTGGGCTCTCTGGTAACGAACTGTGGGCAAGTTTCCAAGTGCTCTTGGGATCCTTCCACACATACCACACTGGAGTGACAGCAGCTGTGCTGTGGAGCGGCCAGGGTGAAATGTTTCTCCAGTGAATTTGCCAGGAAGATAAGAAGAACATTCCAACAGCTAATGTGTTGCCCCAATGGCAGGTCACCTCATTCTCAGGTCTACTTTTTTCCTGACTGCAGAGAACACCAGGGTGGACAGCCTTGGGTTTATGGAAAATGTGGTTGCCAAGGAAAGTTAATTCTCTTCAGAAACTACAAGTTGATAGTGGTTCAGATTTTCAAGGAAGAATTTGTTATAAGACATACTTGACTGTTTATTTTGAAAGATCCTACAGCGTGTGCAAGTGTGTGCGTGCATGCACATCGCTGGTACCTCTTGTTTGAAATGAGCAAGCAATTGTAACTTAACAAATTATATGAATCAGCCGTTTGAAGTATGTCTCAAATTCCTCCCCTGGAGAAATAGAATATTTTCCCCACCACCCAGGCATGCTGTTTCCAATTCCATTTACTTTCTCTCAGCCACTTCAGAATGCGTTGAACTCAAGTGAAGCTAGAGAAATTTACAAATTTATTGTCTTTAATACAGAGCTTGGGACTTGCTCCCATTGGGGGGGAAAAGTATATATATGTGTGTATGTATATATATATATATGTGTGTATATATATATGTGTATATATATATGTGTATATATATATATGCACTCTTGAGTTCACTCAGAAAAGAAATAATTAATGTGTAATCCTAGAGCAAAGATCAATGACTCACCTGAAAAATTAACAAAGGGTCACAGTAAAAATCCACTTCATTTTTCTAAAAGAAAATGTAAGACATTTTGCCTCTCCAAGAAAAAATGGATATATATATATATATATATAAAATTATTCAATAAATAAGATAAATTTAAAAAATATACATAGTAAGCATACCTCATGGAAGAGAAGTGGGAGAGAAAGTAAAGGATAAAAGAAAAAGAAAAAGGGGAAGAAAAAGGCATAGGGAGAAAGAGTAAAAGTGAAAAATGAGATGGATACAGATGACACAAATGCATAAATGTAATACCAGACATTTTCAGAGGGTAGCATTACTCTCTAATACTCTTCTAAGGCAGCTATTAAATTTTCTAATGCTGGGCCCCAATTAGGACATTTAATTTGGGGCTCATGCTCTGTGACCTGATGAAATTTAGTAAGTGGTCAGACCCAGTCCATGGTCCAGGGTTTCTCCTGCTCTGCAGTAGAATCTGATGGAGATGGATGGTATTGTCTTGAATTGAGTAACTGAGTAGGGCTGAGATCAGTTTGTATCCCTCTTTAAAGAGACAGTACTGCATGGCAGATGAGATTAAATTTTCTTTATATATAACCATTCTGTTTTATTTGTTACAATAAGCAGGAATCTCTCTTAAAGAAAATAAACTTATAAAACAAAAGCATCTCACACATACACACACCTAGAAAGGCGATCAATCGGAGAAGACCTCATAAAAGGGACTAAGAAGGAATGTCTGGGGTAGAGGCAGGAGGAAATCCAGAAAGAGTGGTGTCACCAAGGGAATAGTTTACCTACATCACCTGTACTTCTACTTAATTTTTCCCTGTAGTTTTACTGAGGTATAATTTATACATAGTAAAATGCACACATCTTGAACATACAGCTCCGTGTCTTTTTATCAAGTAAACCCATGTAACCACCACCAAGATCAAGATGTCGAATATTTTCATCTCCCCAGAAAATCATCTCATGCCCCTTTCCAGTTAATATACTCTCCCCCGCACTCCCCAAAGTAGTCAATAGTATTCTCACTTCTATCCCAATAGACCAGTTTCCTCTGTTCTTTAGCTTCATGTAAGTGGATTCAAATAGTGTCTAATCCTTTGTGTTTCACTTCTTCTGCTCACCCTACACTTAAAAAATTCATTCATGTGGCTGCAGGTATCAGTAGTTCACTCCCTTTGCTGAATAGTAGTCCATTGTATGAATATGCAACATTATTTATTCTCCTGTTAAGGGACATTTGGGGATGTGATGAATAAATGCACTATGAACATTCTTTTACGTCTTTTTATATCCACTATTTCTCTTTGGTACAGACTAAGAGTATAATTACTAAGCCATAGAGTTGGTGTCTGTTTAACCTTGTGAGAAGCTGACAGTTTTCTGCAGCGTTGTGTTAGTTTATGCTCCCATCAGCAATTTGTGAGCATTCCAATTGTTCCATGTCCTTACCAACATTTGGTACCATTAGCCTTTTTTTTTTTTTTTTAATTTTATTTATTTATTTATGGCTGTGTTGGGTCTTCGTTTCTGTGCGAGGGCTCTCTCCAGTTGCGGCAAGTGGGGGCCACTCTTCATCGCGGTGCGCGGGCCTCTCACTATCGCGGCCTCTCTTGTTGCGGAGCACAGGCTCCAGACGCGCAGGCTCAGCAGTTGTGGCTCACGGGCCCAGCTGCTCCGCGGCATGCGGGATCCTCCCAGACCAGGGCTCGAACCCGTGTCCCCTGCATTGGCAGGCAGACTCCCAACCACTGCGCCACCAGGGAAGCCCCCATTAGTCTTTTTAAGTTTAGTCATCCTAGTGCCTGTGTAGAGTGGTTTCTCATGGTGGTTCCAATTTGCATTCCCTTGATGGATAATATCACTGATCACCCTTTCATATGCTTGTTGGCCATTCACATACTTTCTTTTGTGAAACGCCTGCTATAGTTTTTTTCCTATTTTAAAATTTTGTGTTTTTATTTTTAAATTATTCATTTGTTGGAATGTTTAATACATTTATGTTTAATACAGTTACCAATAATTTACTCTCTTGCTATTTGTCCATCCACTTTTCCTGCCTTCTTTGGGGTTGGTCAGGTATTTTCTGTTTTTCCATTTCATCTTCTCTAGTGGCTTTTGCCTATATGTCTTTGTATTATTTTTAGTAATTAGTCATCTAGATATTATAATATTTATCCTTTAATTTATCACAGTCCACCTTAAATTACTAGTATACCAATCTGTAAACAATGTGAGAACCTTACAAAAGTATAATTCTGTTTATCCCTCTTCTGCCTTTTGTCATCTGTTTTACTTCTGATATATTATAAACCTGAGGCTATATTGTTATACATGCTTTAAACAAATAGTCTTATAGAGAAAAATTTTTAAATCTTCCTCTATATTTATGCACATACTTATCCTTTTAAGTGCTTTTCATTTCTCCCTGCAGCTGTGGACTTAGTCTGGATCATTCCTTCTTCAGCCTGAAGATTTTTTCTAGCTTTTTGTACTGCAGGTCTGCTGATCTGCTGATTGTAAATTCTCTCAGTTTTTGATTGTCTGAACATGTTTGAATTTTGCCTTCATTTTTGAAGGATATTTTAACTGAGTAGAACATTTTAGATTCACAGTTTTCTTTTTCTTTCAGCACATTCAAGATGTTGTTCTATTGTTTCCAGTGAGAAATCAGTTGTAATTGATGTTGATATTCCCATAAATGTAATGATTTTTTTCCTCTCACTGATTTTAAGATTTCCTACTTATTTTAGATATTTTAGCAGTTTGACTATAACGTACCTAAGTGTGGTTTTTCTTTGTATTTATTCTGTTTTGTGTTTGTCATGCTTTTAAACTGTATGGGTTGAAGTATTTCATCTGTTTTGGAAAATTTGGGGCCATCATCAATTCAAATATTTTTTCTTCTCTGTTCTCTCTCTTTACTCCTGAGATTCCAATTACACTTATGTTAGTTGAATTGATATTTTTCCACAGGCCTTTGGTATTGTTATTTTTTTCACTTTATTTTTCTCTCTGTACTTCAGTTAAGTAACCTCTGTTGACTTACCTCCAGTTCACTAATCCTTTGTTCTGCTCTTTCCAGTCTGCTGTTAAGCCCATCCCCAAATTCCCTTTTCCTAAGATACAGTATATTTTAGTTACAGAATTTCTATTTGGTTCTTTTGTAGAGTTTTCATTTATTTGGTGACATTCTCAATCTCTAACCCCCTTAACTCATTCTTTTCCTCTAAATTCTTTAACATATTTGTAATAATTATAAGTCCTTCTCTGAAAATTTCATCATATGGCTCATCTGTGGGTCTGAGTCTATTGATATGTTTTTACGTCTTTTAACTATGGGTCACCTTTTCCTGCCTCTTCACATGTCATAGTTTTTTTATCGTATAAAGACATAGTAGTAAAAGACCAGGAGAGACTGAAGTAGATGATCATTTCCTCCAGAAAGGGCTGACCCTTTTGTTTCACATGCAGCTGTTATTAGGGGCTGATCTCATCAATCTAATTAGCAGTTGAGCTGAATTGGGACTAGATGGCCAGTAGAATTAGTTTTAGTTCACCTCTGGTTTAAATTCTTCAGGGAGACTGGCATCCCCCCACTCAAACAGGGTTTGGAGATGTAAGCACTATAAGACCATGGGATCTCTCTCTGCTTTCCTCACTTTATTCTAGGCTTTCTGATAATTCCACTTATTGAATGAAATGCCCTTGGGGGAAAATTGGTGGTGGGGAGGGCTGACTCTGAGTCTGGGGCTCTTCCAGATTCCAGTGTGCCATGCCAGCCTTTGCACAGCCTTTAAAAGCTTGCCTGATTTCTCCTTGTTCCCACAAAGCTGCTCTGCCTATAGCAGTCCTGCTTCTCCCCCAGACTCAGCAACTCCCTATAGATTGAAATGGTCTCCAGTCTGTGCTCATCTAAAAAAAGTTTTTCTCCCTGTCTGCATTTCAGTTTATTTAGATCTTTCTTTTCATTTACAGCCTTCAAAGGCTTTAAAGAGAAGTAAGATTTTTGTGTTTTTAGTATACCTGGGTTTTTGTTGTTGTTATGGAGAGACGGTGTTTTATGAACCTCAGTATCCTAACTGATAGTAGAATTCTCGAATTTGATTCTGTTGAGTTAAACAATAGATTCCTTTAACAGCACATTTTATTTTAAAAATAAGGTGATTAATGATATATGAAATTATAATCCACTTGCAGATGATTTTTCCCAACTGTAGTGCCCAAAGCCAGCTAACCTTCAAGATCGTACTTCCTTGCCTCCTTGAGAGGTTGACATAGAGATGATATGAAAGACCTAATTTACGGAAGGGAAATGAAGGGTAACTAATATTTGTTAAGTGCTAGGATGTAGTGTGTCCCTAAGAGCTCTGCTTGGCCCTTTACATATAATACTTTAATTTTTTTAATGCAAAAATGTTTATTGGGCATTTACACTGGGGTGGAGGAAACTGGTAGAGCTGGAGTTTGCATGGGAACCACAGGATCAAGATTCCAGCCAGGGAACACGGATAGAGATGAGGAATAGGTCTTTCTGAGGGAGGAGGGGAGCCAAGTAGTTAGTGCTGGACTTGGGAATGAATTTACTTGTTCCTGATTTAGTGTGTACCAGGAGCCAGGAAATGAGGCATCTGGCCCCCGCACGTATGATGTACACGCTGATGCTTGCTTCCTTGTTCAAAAATAGGACCCCGTAGGCGCCACCACAGTGGGAATCTCAAACGTAGGACAATCTCACAAATGTGGAATGCTTAGCGACCCTGAATTTCTCACTACATTACGGACATTTCACTTACTTTCTCTGTTCTGTTTCCTGGGAAAGATTTTGTTTGTCATGGAAATAATGACACCACATGGCAGTGCCCTAAGGTGAAGGGCTGACTTCGATGCTTTTAATGCAGCTTGGGCACAACTGATGAAATTGTGGGGAAGCTACATTATTCTCTGTGGGAAATGGTACATTCTGAATGATGTTCTCCCATAGTTACAGTGATGCCTGCTGAAGAGAAAATGAGCAGTTTCTTCCTGCTCTTGTCACTTAGCCCTTATTTCCACTCCGTGCAATTTCACTTGCCATACATTTTCTCTCCTCTCCTCTTGCTTTTCTTCTGACATCCCAGCCCCTTCTCTTCCCTTTGTTTTTTTCTTTCTTTTCCTTCTTTCCCTATAATCATAAGTCCTGTTGGTTTCATTAATATTCCTTTATTCCTAACTTGGGGTGATCAGTGTTATCTTATTATCTTCTTATGCTTTCCATAGTGCACTTATATTTTTCAAAGCCCTTTGAGATGTAATAATAATAACTATGATGATGATAGCTAATACTTGTATAGTGCTTACTTTTGTTGGTTGCTGTTGTAAGTGCCTTACATGTATTAAGTCATTAAAGCCTAACAAATCCTTTTGAAACAGGTATTATTTTTATCCTCTCTTTGCAGATGGGGAAACTCAGGCACAGAGAAGTAATTTGCTCATTCAGTTTACAAGTGGTGGAACTGTGATTTTAACTCAGACAGTCTAGCTCCAGGGTACATGCTTCTTGGCACCATCCTAAATCATCTCTCATTTAAACTACCTTATAATTCTTATCCTAAGCCCATGGGAAGATGCTACTCTTCTTATTTTAGAGATGAAGAAACTGAGGCTAGAACTGACCACAACACTCTGAAATGAGGGACTTGCAGTAATTTTCTGAGGAGAATAGGTCTTCAGCCTTGGGGGTGGGAGGGAAGTATGTGTGTGTATGTGTGTGTGACCTTGGCACGTTAGTTGTTAAGGAAAGATCCCTCCCTTACATCTTTATTCCAGGCCAAATGTAGCAGTTGGGATACTTTGGTCTGAAAATAATAGAAAACGTAACTAACAACAACTAAAATCATAGTTAGATTTATTTCTCACGGAAAAAATGTAGAAGTCCCAGGGATGGTTGGTAACTCAACAAGGTCATTAGAACCCAGGCCTTTCCATTCTGCCATCCTCAGCATTTTACTTTTTCACCCTCATCCTGGAGGCCTCATGAATGCAAGGTGGCTGCCTGAGCTACAAGCATCACATTTTCTTCTAACCATACAAAGACAGAAACAAAGGCAGCTAAGATGTTGAGAAATTGCCTTGTGTGTCTCTCTCTCTTTATCAGGGAGAAAAGTATTTCTCAGCATACTTCCCCTTCCATTTCATAGACCGGTACTCGATCATGTGGCCTCAAGGAGAGGCTGGAGAGTATCTGACAAAAAGAGGATGAGTTTGCCATGATTGAATTAGCAGAAGCAATCATGATTCACTTCTCATGGCTGTGTACTTCACAACCCAAACAAAATCAGGGTTCAGTTAGTGCTGTATTGTGTGCATGGTAATTTACTTTAAAATACTTCAGTATAAGTGGTGTGATGTGTATGTGTGCAGGTTAATATTAATCAGCACTCTAGGAATGAGTGGTTAATTAGTATATGAAGAGTCCTTATCTGAATGATTACCTTTGGGTTAGTTAATTAGCATAAGGAATGTTAGGAATAATATTTTATTGGTGAAATGAGTTGTGTTTAAGATCAGTTAGGAGTGGGGTAGCAAGACCCATAAACTGTGCATGAACAAGATAGAAGAAATGAACATGCTCAGCTGTCAGTACCAGAGGTGGAAGTTCTGGAACCCCTTGGCCTGCATCCTCCTGTGGAGAAGCCCTCTACCTGGTCTGGTAATGAGGCCTCTGATTATGCTTGAAGGGCATCTGTTCCTGAGGGAGTCGCTCCTGCAAAGGGCTTGCCAGGGAACCTAAAGGCAGAGAGAGGAGTAGTCTCTCCTTAGACACAGAGTGTTTGCCTTCTAGCTAATAAATATCTGCATGCTTGGTGATTTTTGCCTGAGACTTGGTTTTACTTGAAGATGCCACCATGGAACAAGGTTGCAGGAATAGGGCTATTTCACTTCCTCCGGCCTCTAACCACCAGAGGCTACCAACACACACTAAAAGGAATCTGATATTTGCCAAATGGTCAAATTAGCTTAGGTCTGTTCACTTGAGTCTGCCAGGGAAGAAAAGGCGATGGCTGTTGACGAGACCACCAGACCAATATGTCACATATAACAAGGTTTTAAACAGAGATCATTTCAAGGAAGGACCACAATACAAGAGAAATGAAATTCCAAAGTGAGATGATAAACCAAAATACAACATAAAAAAATAATCAGTTTCAGGGTACTGAATGATCAAGAGTAGAGTTGGAAGAAACATTTGTGACAAACCATTTTTGGATTGATCTGATGCTATTTGGTGAGTCCCACCTTCCAGAGGGAGAGGTGGGGGGTGGTTTACCCCTTACCTCAAGTGTAAGGAGAGAGCTTTGTCAGAACCTCTTGGCATGGTGCTATATGTCCCTTGGAGATGTGGTAGGCATGACAGACTAATGTTTGATACACACTTGAGAGATCTGAAGGATTTCTAGGTGGAGATGTCAAGGCAGAAGGAAATGGGAGTTGCTACTGTATTGGGAGCAACTGCTATCTCCACCATTGGCAGGTGAAAGGTACATGGATACTGGGGACCAGATGTAGAATCCATGGTAGGAATGTTTGCATGGGGCTATCAAAAAAGGAATCTTGCCCCAAAAAGCTTCTCCAGAAAGCAAGTTATCCCAACAGGGAGCCTGTATGATGTGTCTCTTCAGAAAATAAACTGAAGCTGAGGAGGGCAGTGGGGAACAATCACATGAAGGAGAGAATTTGCCTGAATCATGAGAATAGCAGACAGAGGGACACAACTGGAGAGCCAGAGTGCTCAGAAAATAAAGAATGGGTGTAAACCTCTGCCAGGCCCAGAGAGCCCAGAGTCATCTAACAACAGTTCCAGAGAAATAAGTACTTTCCTTCTTCTCTTCCATCTACCTCCTTCCATCCCTTTCCATACTCCAACCGTGGGGAAAACGGAAGCCACGGTTAGCAGTTTGAGGAAAGAGAAGTAGAGAAAGAAATGAAAAGGTGACCCCATGCCCATTCAGGAGGCAGGAGGCTGGCCTGTGGCTGGCGCCATATGCAGGAAAGGAGAAAGAAACCATGTCTCGTTTATAGTCCACTTTTGATTATCACAAGGGAGTAGGCATCTTAAGTACCCCAACGAGACCATGTTTTCCAGTTAAGGTGGTGTTAGGACTTGTATTACCCAAGAGTGTTACAAAAAGTCATGGGCCTGCTGGAGTTTCCATCTGGGTCACTGAGTACATTTAAAAGGACAGAGGGAGACTCCTCAGATGGCATAAAGGGACACCCTCTCCTATTCCTTCCCCAGGTCTTTATTACCTCCTTTGCTCTTCACCCCAGCTTTCCATTTCTTCTTTATCTTGGTTTCTAGATCAGTTATCTATTGCTGTGTAACAAATTACCACAAACTTGGTGACTTAATAAAAGCACATATTTGTCATCTCATCATTTCTGTGGGTCCCGAGTCCAGGCCTGGCTTAGCTGGGTGCCTTTCACAAGGCTTAAACTGAGGTGTGGCGGGGACTGTGATCTCTTCTCAAGCTTCCACTGAGGAAAGATTGGCTTTTAAGCTCATGCAGCTGTTAGCAGAATTCAGCTCCTTGTGGCCTAGTGGACTAAGGGCCTCAGTTTCTTGCTGGCTGATAGAAGAAAGCTACCCTCAGGATCTAGCCATTTTTTTGTAGAAGGCTGCCCTCAATTCTTTGCTGCATGAGCCTTCTGATCATGGCCACTTGCTTCACCAAAGCCTGCAGGACAGAGCCTGTTTTGCAAGACTGGTGTTACAAGCTTTTGTAATGTAATTGCAGATTTGACATCCCAGTACCTTTGTCATCGGTTCCGTTGGTTGGAAGCAGGTCACTGGAGAGCTTATACAGGGTGTGAATACCAGAAGGCAAGGATAGTTGGGGGGACATCTTGGAGTGGGTCCACCACAGCTTCTAATGTCTGTACCTTGTGCAGTGCTAGCTTGGGAGACAGGGATGGGAAAAGTTGCTAAAACAGCTTCAAGGTGGAATGTCTGTTAGTCAAATATACTGTTCTATTGTTGAGGCCAAACAACTCATGCAGTGCAACTCCAGTGGATGATTAAGGTAGAAAGTGTCTGTCCCTTCTCTCAGTTTACTCCAAATCTCCTGCTGTGCCAGCTTGGAGTGTTCCAAGGCTCAGAAAAGGCTGGGTGTGGGCTCCAGTTAAGGCAAGGGCTGAGAGGGTAAGAAAAACCATCCCAATACACTGACTTGTATGAAGCACCTGCTAAAGGCCAGGCTTGTGCTATGCACTTTATATGTATTCTTTTTTTTTTTTAATTAATTAATTAATTTTTATATTTATTTTTCGCTGTGTTGGGTCTTCGTTTCTGTGCGAGGGCTTTCTCTAGTTGTGGCAAGCGGGGGCCACTCTTCATCGCGGTGCGCGGGCCTCTCACTATCGCGGCCTCTCTTGTTGCGGAGCACAGGCTCCAGACGCGCAGGCTCAGTAGTTGTGGCTCACGGGCCCAGTTGCTCCGCGGCATGTGGGATCTTCCCAGACCAGGGCTCGAACCCATGTCCCCTGCATTGGCAGGCAGATTCTCAACCACTGCGCCACCAGGGAAGCCCTATATGTATTCTTTTAAATAGTCCTCACAACCTGATGAGGGAGGTACTCTTATTAGTCCCATTTTACAGATGGAAAAAATGGAGGCTTAGAAGGTGTGAGTAACTTGCCTGTGGTGAGTGATGGAGCCAGGACTTGAAATGAGGTCAGTCTGCTTCAGAGCCTGCTCTTACCACCGCCTTAAAGAAAGTGCAGGCACCTGGACAAGTGGAGGGAGCATGCAAACCGCTCTTCACTGAGAATCGGGAGGTCTGGGTTCCCGTGTAGCCCAATCTCTTATAATCTGTGTGATTTGGAGCTCCTTACTTGGCCTCCTTGGGTCTCTTTTTCAGTCTGTATAAAGGGAATCATAAACAATTTCATTTTCCATATACAAAAAAATGAACCTTGACCCTTACCTTACACTATGCACAAAAATTAGCTTAAAATGAATCAAAGTCCTAAATGTAAGAAATAAAACTATAAAACCTAAGTCAGGCAAAAATTTCTTAGATGTACTATCAAAAGCAAAATCTATCAAAAAATTGATAAATTGGACTCCATAAAAATTAAGAACCTTTGCTTTTAGAAAGACACCATTAAGAAAACAGAAAGATAAGTCACAATATGGGGAAAATATTTGCAAAATATGTATCTGATAAAGGACTTGAATCCAGACAGTAAAATAACTTCTTATAGCTTAGTAATAAAACAACCCAGTAAAAAATGGCAAAAGATTTGAATGGACACATTACCAAAAAAGATACTGGAATAGCAAATAAACACATGGAAAGATGCTTAAAATCATTGGACATTAGGGAAATTCAATTAAAGCTGCAGTAGGATATCACCACAAGTTCACTATGCCATATATTAATTATATCTTTGAATCTTTACCAAGACCTTTTAAGTGAGGCTCTTTTTATTTCCATTTTACAGATAAGGATACTTGTGTTAAATGGAGACTCAAGTTCACATAACTAAGATGCAGGGCAGCAGACTTAAAACTCAGCAGTCTGGTTCCAGTGCCCAAGTGCCATCATGACTCTATTGTTCCACTCCAGTGTCAGTTCCTAGAGGACAAGGACCTTGTCTGTCTTGTGCACTGCTAGAGCTCCAGCTCCTTGCAGGTAGTAGACACTCAATGTTGCTTATTGAATGAAAGCCAGTCACTGCATGGTGGGGCTCAGGGAGCACTTTTTCCTACCATCAAAGAACCTTTGTGAATGGGCAAGTCATACCCACTATGATTTGGGATGCCCTTTTATGATACTTTTTGTTTGGTCTCAGAAAACTCTATACCTAGTCTTGGGTGGGTCCTCTCCACCTTCTTCTTTTCCCTTCCTCCCTCCTTTTCCCCTTCATTCATCTTCTCCTTCTTCTTTTCCTTATTTCCAATGGGGTGGTGTGACTTTACCTCACTCTGTCCATTGGCAGAGGACACATGGTGATTCTAACCTGCAGGACCAGCCGTGGGGCTCCCTGGATCAGCACCACCAGAGAATAAGTGTGCATACCCCTGAGGCTGCCTGGCCTGCCCCGAGGCCCTGTTCCACGGGTGGCAAGCCTCTGTGGGCCTTCACTGCCCTGAACTATGAGGGAGCTGACTGGCCCATCCCTTTTGATCCAAGGAAGGTTTGTCAGCTCAAAGTCCATCCAGTGAGGAGCACAATATGCTCCTTTCTAAGAGAGGGCACAGAGGGTCTAAAAACAGCCCTTGTGGAGAAGGGAGGCAGCAGGATCCAGGTCAGGTAGGACCTGGCACCATGCAGCTAGCTGGGAACTGCCTTTCTCTGGCTGAAGATAGGAGAGACGGGAAACAAAGTCTGCTTCCTCTCCTGCTAAGAAGGGAGGATGGGGGTTAAGCTGGATTTGCTTTTAACTCTTGAATCAACATTGAGGCTGCCTTGTCTGCCAGGCCATATGGTTTGCAGAGGGACAGCCACAGACTGGGTTTTGGCAGATGGAGGGAGCTATGCTGAAAATGACAGAGTCTAGCAACTGGGGAGGCAAGTGGGCTGGAAGGCGAGAACGTGGGCAGGAGGCTGGGAGCAGGAGGAAAACCTAAGGGAGAGGCAGGAGACAAAGCAAAAGGAAACATTTTTGGATAAATCTGGTAAAGAAAGGGGGAAAATAGTATCTGTCTTAGAGGGGAGAATATCAAGGAGCCCTGAATAAGGATGCTTGCATGGTTACGCAATAATTCCCAAGCTGCTGCTGTTTTTTTTTTACCACATTTCTGTGCTACCTATACTATATTTCGTTAATGTTTGGCTTTATACTGACTCTTGAAAAATTTTAATAAATTTATTTAAACAAGAAAATGTCATTACTGCCACATGTGGAAAGTTTGTTACAATTGGATGGTGATCATAATCATAAGGAAAAGGAAGACAATATAGTAATATTAAATTCTAACTGTATACTATTGCCTGCTGAAGACTCTGGTCTCGGACCTCCTCTTCCTTAAAAAAAAAGGGGGGAGGGGAATTACAGTGTTAAAAACATGATAGCATCAACCTGGGACTTCTTTGATACGATCAGAAAGTTTGAAAAAGTAACAGTTTTCCTCACTGTGTGAGTCAGTGTTGTTTAATGCAGTAGTATATCAGTGATTCATGTTTTACTGGAGCATTTCAGAACACCATGAGGGAGAGGGCAGAACCAACAGGGCCCTAGGAATTAGGAGATGGGGGTTTCAGTTCTAGCTCTGTCACCATCATCTTGGACACATTTCTTTACCATGGGTCTCAATTTTCTCATCTATTGGGAGGAATAGAGTTGAACATCCCAAGAAATAGCAAATTGGTTTCAGCTTTTGTAGTTACATATTGAGAATGATTCTGAAACTGTATCCAAGCTTAGTGTGGGAAAGAATGCCATAATAGATTAGTGATGTCTGCACAGGTGCAGAGCTGGAAATGGTGAGATGCATGTTGGCTCTCTGCTATTCCTAGGTTAGAAGATCTCTAGGGTACCCCCCGATTCTGACAGCCTGTCATTGCATGATTTATCTAATCAACCAAGAACATGCTTGGCTTGCTTATTTGCTCATATTGATGGCAAAGTATGAAGCAAGACAATTTTTCTAAGTGATAGGCACACAATTCAGTTCAGTCCAAAACTCATTGAGCACCTGTATTATGCCAGGCCCTGAAATGGGGATATAAAGATGAATAATAAGATTTAGTTTGTATCCTGGAGGAGCTCACAGTCCTGCGCAGTGTAGGGAGGGTTGGTGACAAGACACATAAATAGATTTCATGTAGGTTTCAACACGATGTAGTAAGTACTACGTTAGAGGTACATGGGAGCTGCTGGAGCAGCTCAGAGCACTCGATCAGACGTTCCCTAGAATCATATCCTGACCTGAGGGGTAATGAGGTCAGCACTCTGGCAGTTCTCAGGGGTTCATGGAATCTGACTGTTACAGGTTGAATTGTGTCTCTCAAAAAAGATATGTTGAAGTCCTAACTACTGGTACCTGTGAATGTGACCTTATTTGGAAATAGGGTCTCTGTAGATTGTTATGAGCTGAATTGTTGTGCTCCCCTCCCTGCCAAAGAAAAAAAAAAGGTATGTTGGAGTCCAAACCCCCAGTACCTTAGAATCTGACTCTATTTGAAGATAGGGTTTTTATAGAGGTAATTAAGTTAAAATGACATCATTGGGGTGGGCCCTGATCCAATATGACTGATGTCCATATAAAAAGGGGAAACTTGGACACAGAGACAGACATGTATAGAGGGAAGATGATGTTAAGAGACACAGGGAGAAGATGGCCATCTAGAAGCCAAAGAGAGACCTAGAATATATCCTTCCTTCATGGCCCTGAGAAGGAACCAATCCTACTAACAACTTGATTTTGGACTTCTAGTCTCCAGAACTGAAAGACAGTGCAATTCTGTTGTTTAAGCCACTCAGTTTGTGATACTTTGTTACAGTAGCCTTAGCAAATTAAAACACTAAGACTGATGTCCTTATATGAGAGGAAATTGGAGAGACACACACAAGGAAGAACACCATGTGACAGTGGAGGTAGAGATCACAGTGATGCATCCACAAACCAAGGAATGCCAGTGATTGCCAGCAACCACCAAAAGCTAGGAGATAGGCACAGAACCAATTGTCCTTCAGAGCCCTCCAGAAGGAACCAGACTTGCCAACACCTTGACTTTACACTTCAAGCCTCCAGAACTATGAGAGAATGCAATTTGTTTTAATCCACCCACTTTATGGTGATTTGTTATGGCAGTCCTAGAGACTAACACACCGACCCTTTATCTTTCCCTCTCCTTCCGCGCCATCCCACCTCTTATTCCTCTTCCTTTGGAAAAGGTACTCACAACATAGATTATGCAGGCTATCAAGATGAACACAATGTTTAGTAGATGAGAATGTGAGGAGATTGTACCTTCGAAATGTTGACCTATAGTTTTACCCTGTGTTTTCTGTAACCACTACCACTTTTCCCTATGCCACCCCTCACATTTGGACAGCTGGATGCCAGCTCTCATTGCTTCAGAAGAGTGCACAAGTAGGTCTTGGTTTTGAGTTTACAGGGTGAAGCAGAGAAGCCTTACAATAGGAGGAAGAGAACAGAGCAGTGATCTGTGTGGGCAAATAATCAGAGATAGATGAGAACAGGGCCCTCTCAGTGGGTGCCACCTGGGTACTGGGCTGTGGCGCTAGGTTGAGCCCTCCTCAGCCCTACTGTGGCCTGTGCAAGACCCCTGAAGCTCAGACACAATCCAGGGGAGACCAAGGGAGGAGAGAGATGCAGGCTTGACTGATACTGCTTCCACCTCTAGCAGAATGAGATGTGTACTGGGGGGCAGGGTGAGAAGAGGGACCCAGAATATAAATGAAGTTCAGTTTAGAAAACCCAAAGTGGCTTTTTTACTCTCAAAGATTGAGCAGAGAGATGTATACCTGCCACAAGAAAATGACTCTTTTCTTTCCCCAGAGGGGAAATACGCTCAGACATGATTTGCATATTTGAGCTTGTATTTATTATTATTATTTTTCGGTAAATTTATCGAAGTAGAACATGTATCAAAGCAAAAGTACACAGCTCGACTAATATTCACAAAGTAAACTCACCCATGTAGCCAGCACCCACACAACAGAACGTGACTAGCATTGCAGAAGCCTTCGCACACCCCCTTCCAATCACACTAATTCCCCCTAGTGGGTAACCACTCTCCTGACTTCAAACAGTCGTTCAGAATGTTTTCCTTTCTTTTTGGCTGCGCCGCGCGCCTTGTGGGATCTTACTTCCCTGACCAGGGATTGAACCCATGCCCTCGGCAGCGGCAGTGAAAGTGCGGGGTCCTAACCACTGGACCACCAGGGAATTCCCTAGAATGTTTTTAAACTGTATATACATGAGATCAATCAAAAGGGTAGTCTTTTGTGTCTGACTTCTTTTGCTGGACATGTTTGTGAGATTCATCCATGGTGTCACATGTAGCTGTAGTTCATTTCATCCTGTGACTATAAGGTGTTTCCTTGTATGACTATTCCAGGATCTGTGTATCCACTCTGCTCTAGGGAGGCATTTGGGCTGTTTTCAGTTTTTAGCTATTGCATATAGTGCTGCTATGAACACTCGTGTACGTATCTTTTGGTGCACATAGGTGGGCATTTCTGTTCGGAATAATCTGAGGAGAGGAATTGCTGGGTGCTAGAGTATGGTTCCGTTTTAGAAGACACTGCCAAACAGTTTCCAGACTGATTGTATTAATATACAAGAGTGCCGTTGTCTCCATATCCTTCTCAATACTTTTATTGTTTCTTTTTCATTTTAGTCATTCTAGTTTATGTTAGGATTTTAGCCAGCTTGTTTCTTGGGTGAACACAAGTAGTGAGTTCTAACACACGTTAGTGAGGTACTAATTCCAAGACTGCGTGGCATTTTCCTGGTCACTTCCTGTTGTAGTTGGCCCCATCCTCTCCTCTGCTGCCTCTGCTAGGGAATTTGGGAACACAGGGACAACTCTGTCCTCACCATCATAGAATATTGGAACTGAAGAGGTGTCTTTCAAGATCATCTGTCTCACTTCTTCATTATACAGATGAGAAAACTAACTGAGCGGGAGGAGATGAGTTTTCCAGAATTTTCCAGCCACTAGTACCTGAGGCAGGACTAGGACTCAAGCCTTCTGATTCCGAATCCACTGCTTTTTCTGCCTCCCTGTGCTGTTTCTTCATTATAATTTCCAAACTTAACTACCAAACTGGACATTGGATATTCCTTGGAGAGAGAAATAAATGCATATCAGACAATATCTGGACTATGAGCCCATCCCTTTGGGTGGTGAGGACAGCCAGGGTGAGTGTTCCTAGATAGAATGGATGAGCTGCATTCCTCAGCCTAGTCATCTGCCCGGGGATTGAGATGAGATTGCATTTCAGAGCTTCCAGAAGCCTCCCTAATCCTCATTTCTCATCAGCCTTGGCATCTGCCCTCAAACTCTGTGTCCTAGTTCCCAGACAGAGCCATGACATCAGTCAGGACAGAGTGTGGTCATTGTGCTTTCTCTCCCTGTCTCCCCACGTCGTGTGTCTTTTTATGTCAATAAACTGATTTAGTCACTTGTTCTTATGTGAGGAGAATACTAACACTTATTGGGTGCATGATCACATCATTTAATTCTCACAACAGCCCTGTGTGGCCAGAACTATTTTATCCCTATTTTACATATGAAGCATGGAAATTTTATAGAAGTCAACTTGTCCAAAGACCCAAGAAGTGAAGTGGTTGAGCCAGGACCTGGTCCCAAGAATTCAAGGCCACACTCTCAACCATGGCTCTGCAGCTTCCATTGCTGCAGACCCTTAACATGGGAGTGAGTAGGGAGAAAATGATGCTCAGGGCATGCCTTTCTTTAAGAAAGCCATGTAAAGGAAAATCTGAAGCTATAAAGCAGATGTATTTCCTTGTAGTAGAAACACATTGTTGTTTAAATCCAGCACTCCACTGGGAGCACTTAAAGTGTTTGTTTTCATGGAATTTACTACTTGACTTAGGGGCTTGGCAGAGTCAGAGAAATTCAACTAGAGTGTTAGGGAACTTCTAGCCTCCAGTGATCGTTGGGAAATCTCTTCGTCAGAAGGAGGGCAGGGAGGCATTGTGTAATCATAGATTTTGGAGCTGCTTCACAGGCAGAAATACCTCTGGATATAAAAGTTAGTGGGGAAAGAGAATTGCATTACACAGGACAAATTCTAGAGGACTTCCTTCACCAAAATGGAGGTACACCTGCTATTCTTTTCCCGAGAGTAGAGAGGAACCTATGTCAGAATTAAGGTTCTACAGGGAGAAGTCCAATGTGCATCTTGCTCTGATAGTGGAGTAGAGAATCAGTCAGATCAACTTCCATTAATTAGAGAGGATGTTTAGGAAACAGAGTCAAAAACATATAAAATTTACGTGGAATTTTGCTGAGGGTAGAGTTCAGTGTTGGATATTTTGATTTTAAACTTTTAAAGTCTGCTTTCCACAGCATCCCTCATTTCACTGTCCCCACTTTTCTGCCTAAAACCTGCCAGTGGTCTCCCGCTGCACTTAGAATAAAACTTAAACTCCTTCCCATGGCCTACAAGTGTGTACCTGAACTGGCTACCGTCTGCCTTCCCAGCCTCTTCTCATTCCACTCTCCCCTCTATTCCTCCAGCCACACTAGTCTGGTTTCTGTTTCTTGAACATGTCATACTTGTGCCCAACTCATGTCCTTTGCATTCATTGGTTCCTCTACCTGGAATTCTCTTTCTTGGCTTTTGCATCACTGGCCCCTCATCTTTCCAGTCTCAGATCCTGTTCCTCAACTTAGACAGCTTTGCACTTGTCAGGTGATCCTACTTCCTTCATAGAACTTAACATAATCTCTGATTACCTTGCTTATGTGTCTCTTTATTGCTCATTGCTTGTCTTCACCCACTAGATTTCAAGCTCCAGAGGTGAAAAGAACTTGTTATTTTGTTTGTTTGTTTGTTTTAAACTTGGTGTCATTAGCATTTAGAACAGTGCTAGCGATTGCTGGACATTGGACATCAACTTGCTTAATGAACGAATAAACTGGTAGAACTAGATATCTCACTAACCATGTAAAGAATATTCAGACTCCTGGTTCCTACTAATAAACCCAATTTTAAAAAAGAATAGAATCAGTCCTTTTTTGAAAACCAGCCTAAGCCTTCTCTAATGATTAAGAGTACCATATCCCAGATATAAACCCGTCAAATACAAAGATCTGAAATGCAGATGGGATCAGTTTCTTCAGTGACAGCATGAGGGGCTTTGTGAACTTACTCCCCAGTGAATCTGGTGAAAATTATTTGAAAACAACCATTTAAAGCCTCTGGAAGGCTTCCCTGGTGGTGCAGTGGTTGAGAATCTGCCTGCCAATGCAGGGGACACGGGTTCGAGCCCTGGTCTGGGAAGATCCCACACGCCGCGGAGCAGCTGGGTCCGTGAGCCACAATTACTGAGCCTGTGCGTCTGGAGCCTGTGCTCCGCAACAAGAGAGGCCGCGATAGTGAGAGGCCCGCGCACCGCGATGAAGAGTGGCCCCCGCTTGCCACAACTAGAGAAAGCCCTTGCACAGAAACGAAGACCCAACACAGCCATAAAAATTAATTAATTAATTAATTAAAAATATATATATATATATTCTAAAAAAAAAAAGCCTCTGGAAATGGTCCTAAGAGTATATAACAAATGAAGAAACATGTTCAAGAGAATCTATGAAAATTTTGTAAGAAAAGTGAGAATCTTTGGTTTTTGGAAAAAAAAAATTCCCTCTATCCCCATTCCGAGGTCAGTGAAACTTCACTCCAGACTGGTACAGCCAAGAACCCAGGACTCCTTCTACCCCCATCTCCCAGCTGGAGGGCTTTCTTCCTGGGAGGAGCATTTCAACATTTCTTATCATGTCCCCAGTGACCTGTTGCTGAGACTAAGTCCCAGTTGAGTGTGGTGTAGAGGTGGAGGCTCCTTCTTCTGCCCCTTCCCCACTCATGGAATGATGCTCTAGCTTAGGCATGGTGTGCACCCTGGTTGCCCTTGCCCTGGCTCATAAGTTTTGGGTTTCATGCCAAGAGAAGCAAACTGAGAAGACCTGAGACTATTGTATCCCTCCACTGAGTGCTCAGCTCCTAAAGTGGGAGTGTTACTCTGAAAGAAGCATGCCATTGTCTCTATTCCCAGCTCCAGAACTCTGGTTTCAAGATTCTCCCTGCGGGAGAAACAGTCCATAAAACAGATAGCATCTAATCTCTTTCTAAAGGAATGAACTTTGTTTGCAACAAAGTGTGGAGTTCAAGCCAAAGGGTACTCTCAAAAACAGTGGAGGAAGTGGTGAAAAGCAATTGGGAGGAGATTCCTAGATTCAAAGAAGATATAGGCTAAACTGTAGGCTGACTATACCTTGTGGGAGAAAGCTAGGAAAGGAGGCAGCTGGGAGGAACCCTCCTTTAGTCAGAACAAATAACAAACACTGACCTCAGGAACTGTTTCTTCAAGGGAGACCAAATCTGATTGGATTAGGCTGCAGAGCAATTTATGCCCAAGGGCATTCTTGAAAAAAATAGAGTAATAAGCTAGCAATCAGTAGAGCCTTACTGGGCATGGTCAGAGAAGGAGATGAAGAGCACTCTGACAAATCACTGTCATCCAGCGTGACTGTGTGTATACCCCAAACTGTGCTTCCCTGAATTGTAACATCAGAGTCTTCACACTATGACAGAGTTGGGGTGCAGGGGGATGGACTTCACTAAAATAATCCAGCCAATCAATAAATAAGTAAAAGTAATAGCACCAGGGGATAAGGAAGTACCCAGAGCTACTACAACGTATTATCTAAAATGTCCAGTTTCGGGGGCTTCCCTGGTGGCGCAGTGGTTGAGAGTCTGCCTGCCAATGCAGGGGACACGGGTTCGAGCCCTGGTCTGGGAAGATCCCACATGCCACAGAGCAACTAAGCCCGTGTGCCACAACTACTGAGCCTGCGCGTCTGGAGCCTGTGCTCCGCAACGGGAGAGGCCGCGACAGTGAGAGGCCCGCGCACCGCGATGAAGAGTGGCCCCCACTTGCCACAACTAGAGAAAGCCCTCGCACAGAAACAAAGACCCAACACAGCCATAAATAAATAAAATAATTAATTAATTAATTAATTAAAAAATAAAATAAAATAAAATGTCCAGTTTCCAATAAAAAACTATGAGACATGCAGAGAAACAAGGAAGTATAATCCATTCACTGGAAAAGAAAGCAGGCAATAGAAAGTACCTGAGAAAGTGACCAGATGTTGGATTTAACTGAAAAAGCCTTCAAAGTAGCTACTGTAGATGTGTTCAAAGAACTAAAGGAAACCATAATTAAAGAAGTAAAGGAAGATATGACATTATTGCACCAAATAGAGAATATTGATAAAGAGGTGGAAATTATAATAAAGTACTAATGGAAATTCTAGAGCTGAAAAGTACAATACCTGAAATGAAAAATTCGCTAGAGGAAGCAACAGTACATTTGAACTGGCAGAAGTAATAGAAAACTTGAATATAAATCAATAGAGATTATGCAATCCAAAAAATAGAGAAGTGAAGAAAGGTGAATAGAACTTCAGAGAAATGTGGAACACCATTAGGTATACCAACATATACATGATGGAAGTGTCAGAATGAGAGGAGAGAGAAAGAAACAAATATTTTTTGAAGGATAATGGCTGAAAACTTCCCAAATTTACTGAAAAACACTAATGTACACATCCAGGAAGGTCAATGAATACCAACAGGCTGAACACAAAGAGAGTGACAAACAGACGCATCATAGTAAAAATGCTGATGGTCAAAAACAAGGGGAGGGGCTTCCCTGGTGGCGCAGTGGTTGAGAATCTGCCTGCTAATGCAGGGGACAAGGGTTCGAGCCCTGGTCTGGGAAGATCCCACATGCCGTGGAGCAACTAGGCCCGTGAGCCACAACTACTGAGCCTGCGTGTCTGGAGCCTGTGCTCCGTAATGAAAGAGGCCACGATAGTGAGAGGCCCACGCGCCGCGATGAAGAGTGGCCCCCGCTTGCCGCAACTAGAGAAAGCCCTCACACAGAAACGAAGACCCAACACAGCCAAAAATAAATAAATAAATAAATAAATAAAAATTAAAAAAAAAACCCAAAAAAAACACAAGGGGAAAATGTTGAAAGCAGCAAGAACAAAATGACTCTTACTTACAGGGGAACCACAGTAAGATTAACAACTGTTAATCAGTTGTTAATCTACTGTTTCTCAGTAGAAACAAAAGAGGCCAGAAGACAATGGGATAACATACAGCAGTCAAAGAAAAAACTGTTAACAAAGAGTCCTATAGTTAACAAAGCCATCTTTCAAAAAGATGAAGGCAAGATAAATAAAATGTTTAAACAGTCCCAGATATATAAATATGGAGAGAATTTGTTGCTAGAAGACTCATAAGAAATATTAAATGAAGTTCTTCAGGCTGAAAGCAAGTACTTCTTGAGTGGTAATACAAATCCACACACAGAAAACCAAAGAGCACCAACGAAAGTAATTATGTAATTATCAGAGACAGTATAAATGCTGTCTGTTTTCTCCTTTCTTCTGTTAACTGATGCATATTGAGCAGGACAATCCAACTACCAATCCCAAGTAAGGATTCCTACTGTGTGAAGAAAGGCAAAGACAGTAACAATGCCAGTCATCAGTAGTAGGAGCCCACAGATCTTGGCCCACTGCATCCTCTATGGGTTTGGAGTCATCAAGGAGGAGTCAATACAAGTTCTGGTTGAAACAACACTTCACTCACAGAAAGGAGAAAAGATGCAGCAAGATCATCATCTGCAGTATGCCCTATCTCCCATGGCCAGTGGATCCCTCTGAGTAGCTGTTACAGAGTGATGGCCTACATGCACACCTCTCATGCTTCATATGAAGACCTGTTCTCTCCCCTGGGGGAAGATATACTAGGGGAGCGTTCCAGGTGCTATATGATGCACACACTTAAGCAATACAAGGAAGTTCACTGTATAATCAGAAGAAAAATTTCTTCTCATAAGGAAGAAGAATCTGAGGCCAAGCAATAGCTTGGCACCTGTCCACCATGTAAGGGAATGTTCCAGACTCAGGGCATTGTTTGGGAAATCCCAGGGAAGGGCAACACATCAAGCAATGGCTGCTTCCCCAACAATAGAGAAAGCAGTTGTACAGCCTAATATGTATATAATGTATTCTTGGCCTATAATATATAGAAATATATTTGAAATGTATTTGCCAATAACAGTACAAAGGAAGGATGTGGGAGCAAAGCTGTATTGGTCAAAGGAAATGACTATAGATGGTAAAGTAGTAATTATAATAATATATTGTTAGGTTTATAAGATTAACAAATACAATATATATAATCCTAGAGCAGGGTTTACCATATAAAAGACAAAACTCTAAAAAATCATTAAATGCTTCATTAGAAAATACTTAATGCGGGCTTCCCTGGTGGCGCAGTGGTTGAGAGTCTGCCTGCCAATGCAGGGGACACGGGTTCGAGCCCTGGTCTGGGAAGATTCCACATGCCACGGAGCAACTGGGCCCGTGAGCCACAACTATTGAGCCTGCGCGTCTGGAGCCTGTGCTCCGCAACAGGAGAGGCCGCGATGGTGAGAGGCCCGCGCACCGCGATGAAGAGTGGTCCCCACTTGCTGCAACTGGAGAAAGCCCTCGCACAGAAACGAGGACTCAACACAGTCATAAATAAATAAATAAATAAATAAATAAAAGAACGTGAATTTCTTAAAAAAAAAAAAGAAAATACTTAATGCAAAAGAAAGCAGTAAAAGAAGAAGAGAGGAACAAAAAGACATGAGACACATAGAAGATAAAGAGTAAAATGATGGACATAAATCTGATTATATCAACAATAACCCTAAATGTAAATGGATTAAACAATCCAATCAAAAGGAAGAGATTGTCAAATTGGATTAAAAAAAAAACAAGATCCAACCATATGTTATCTATAAGAGGCACATTGTAGCTTCAAAAACATAAATAGATTGAAAGTAAAAGGATGGAAATATATATGTCATCAAATAACAACCACAAGAAAATTAGAGTGGCTATACCAATGTCAGACAAAATAGACTTTAAAACAAGAAATGGTACTAGAGAGAAAACATGGACAGTTTATAATGGTAAAAGGTTTAATATGCCAGGCAAATATAACAATTGTAAACATATATGCATGTAATAATGGCACCAAATACATGAAGCAAAAACTGACAAACATGAAGGGAGAAACAGACAATTCAATAGGAATAGGTTAAGACTTCAGTACTTCACTTTCAATAATGAATAGGACAATTAGACAATAGGTCAACAAGGAAATAGAAGACTTGAACAACACGATGAACCAACTAGACTTAATAGGCATCTATAGAGCACTCAACCCACTCAACCCAACAACAGAATATATATTCTTCTCAAGTGTACAGGGTACATTTTCCAGGATAGACCATATGCCATATGAAATTAGAAATCAATAACAGAGACTGGTTCAAGATGGCGGAGTAGAAGGACGTGTGCTCACTCCTTGCGAGAGCACCGGAATCACAACTAACTGCTGAACAGTCATCGACAGGAAGACACTGGAACTCACCAAAAAAGATACCCCACATCCAAAGACACAGGAGAAGCCGCACTGAGACGGTAGGAGGGGCGCAATCACAATAAAATCAAATCCCATTACGGCTGGGTGGGTGACTCACAAACTGGAGAACACTTATACCACAGAAGTCCACCCACTGGAGTGAAGGGTCTGAGCCCCACGTCAGGCTTCCCAATCTGGGGGTCTGGCAATGGGAGGAGGAACTCCTAGAGAATCAGACTTTGAAGGCTAGTGGGATTTGATTGCAGGACTTCGACAGGACTGGGGGAAACAGAGACTCCACTCTTCGAGGGCACACACAAAGTAGTGTGTTCATCGAGACCCAGGGGAAGGAGCAGTGACCCCATAAGAGGCTGAACCAGACCTACCTGCTAGTGTTGGAGGGTCACCTGCAGAGGCAGGGGGTGGCTGTGGCTCACCGTGGGGACAAGGACACTGACAGCAGAAGTTCTGGGAAGTATTCCTTGGTGAGAGCCATCCCAGAGCCCTCCCAGAGTCCGCCATCAGCCCCACCAAAGAGCCGGGTAGGCTCCAGTGCTGGGTCGCCTCAGGCCAAACAACCAACAGAGAGGGAACCCAGCCCCACCCATCAGCAGATAAGCAGATTAAACTTTTACTGAGCTCTGCCACCAGAGCAACACCCAGCTCTACCCACCACCAGTCCCTCCCATCAGGAAGCTTGCACAAGCCTCTTAGATAGCCTCATCCACCAGAGGGCAGACAGCAGAATCAAGAAGAACTACAATTCTGCAGCTTGTGGAAGGAAAACCACATTCACAGAAAGACAGAATGAAAAGGCAGAGGACTTTGTACCAGATAGGAACAAGATAAAACCCCACAAAAACAACTAAATGAAGTGGAGATAGGCAACCTTCCAGAAAAAGAATTCAGAATAATGATAGTGAAGATGATCCAGGACCTTGGAAAAAGAATGGAGGCAAAGATCAAGAAGATGCAAGAAATGTTGTTTAACAAAGATCTAGAAGAATTAAAGAACAAACAAACAGAGATAACCAATACAATAACTGAAATGAAAACTACACTAGAAGGAATCAATAGCAGAATAACTGAGGCAGAAGAACGGATAAGTGACCTGGAAGACAGAATGGTGGAATTCATTGCTGTGGAACAGAATAAAGAAAAAAGAATGAAAAGAAATGAAGACAGCCTAAGAGACCTCTGGGACAACATTAAATGCAACAACATTTGCATTATAGGGGTCCTAGAAGGAGAAGAGAGAGAGAAAGGACCCAAGAAAATATTTGAAGAGATTATAGTCGAAAACTTCCCTAATATGGGAAAGGAAATAGCCACCCAAGTCCAGGAAGCGCAGAGAATCTCATACAGGATAAACCCAAGGAGAAACAAGCCGAGACACATAGTAATCAAAATGGCAAAAATTAAAGACAAAGAAAAATTATTGAAAGCAACAAGGGAAAAATGACAACATACAAGGGAACTCCCATAAGGTTAACAGCTGATTTCTCAGCAGAAAGTCTGCAAGCCAGAAGGGAGTGGCACAATATATTTAAAGTGATGAAAGGGAAGAACCTACAACCACGATTACTCTACCTGGCAAGGATCTCATTCAGATTCAACTGAGAAATCAAAAGCTTTACAGACAAGCAAAAGCTAGGATAATTCAGCACCATCAAACCAGCTCTACAACAAATGCTAAAGAATCTTCTCTAAGTGGGAAACACAAGAGAAGAAAAAGCCCTACAAAAACAAACCCATAACAATTAAAGTGGGAATAGGAACATACATATCGATAATTACCTTAAAAGTGAATGGATTAAGTGCTCCAACCAAAAGACACAGGGTCACTGAATGGATACAAAAACAAGACCCATATATATGCTGTCTACAAGAGGCCCACTTCAGACCTAGGGACACATACAGACTGAAAGTGAGGGGATGGAAAAAGATATTCCATGCAAATGGAAATCAAAAGAAAGCTGGAGTAACAATACTCATATCAGATAAAATAGACTTTATTTTTATTTTATTTTATTTTTTAATTTTAAAATATATATATTTATATCTTTTTTTTCCACACACACACACTGTATTTTATTTTTAGAAGAGATAAATAGACTGACACCAAGCATTGTACATGGATGACCACAACAAAAGCAACAATGGTTGCAATTACCAAACATGAAACACACTCATACTATGTCATAATATTGACATTCAGTCCAGTAATCCTCCACTGTAACAGCTCCTTTACTTTGCAGTGAAAATTGATTTGTATATTCTTTGCTTCTGAGTCCTTGTGGGATTTTTTTTTTTAATTCAGACAGAAAGTCACAAAAATTATACTCATCCTCATCAGTTCACTCAGTCCCATGTAATTGATTTTTTTTTTATCTTGATCTTTTGTTAGCACTTTTATGAGTTCATCAGTTTTTCATTAGAGTTCTGAAAATGCTTATTCATTCAGTTCAGCAGTACAGTCAGTTACCAGAAACCTGTACTTGTCAGAGTCTTTTCCATGAATCTCTTGAAGATGAAAGCCTTTTATAGGAACATATTTGCAAAAGCATCAGAGTACACCCAGAACTGTCTGTAAATGACAAAAGACTTGAAAATGACCACTGTTAAAGATTTGATGAAAGTTCATAATAATGCAGTTGACAAGAAAATTAGTTATTTCTGAGATATACATTTTAAAGTAATAACTAGGATTATTACTTATAACATTATACCAGAACATATAAGATTTTTAGAAATTTCATGTAATGTCTGAAACATTTATATTAACATATTTCCCTACATATTTCCATACAAATACAAATATAAGCTTTTTAGAAGTTTCATATAATGTCTGAAACATTTATATTAATATATTTCCATACATATTTCCATACAAATACAAATATAAGATTTTTAGAAATTTCATGTAATGTCTGAAACATTTATATTAACATATTTCCATACAAATAACCCAATGAAAGTTTAGTATTAGTTGTTTTGTTTGTTTGTTTTTTTATACTGCAGGTTCTTATTAGGCATCAATTTTATACACATCAGTGTATACATGTCAATCCCAATCGCCCAATTCAGCACACCACCATCCCCACCCCACCGCAGTTTTCCCCCCTTGGTGTCCATATGTCCATTCTCTACATCTGTGTCTCAACTTCTGCCCTGCAAACCGGCTCATCTGTACCATTTTTCTAGGTTCCACATACATGCATTAATATACGATATTTGTTTTTCTCTTTCTGACTTACTTCACTCTGTATGACAGTCTCTAGATCCATCCACTTCTCAACAAATGACTCAATTTCGTTCCTTTTTATGGCTGAGTAATATTCCATTGTATATATGTACCACATCTTCTTGATCCATTCATCTGTCGATGGGCATTTAGGTTGCTTCCATGACCTGGTTATTGTAAATAGTGCTGCAATGAACATTCAGGTGCATGTGTCTTTTTGAATTACGGTTTTCTCTGGGTATATGCCCAGTAGTGGGATTGCTGGGTCATATGGTAATTCTATTTTTAGTTTTTTAAGGAACCTCCATATTGTTCTCCATAGTGGCTGTATCAATTTACATTCCCACCAACAGTGCAAGAGGGTTCCCTTTTCTCCACACCCTCTCCAGCATTTGTTGTTTGTAGATTTTCTGATGATGCCCATTCTAACAGGAGTGAGGTGATACCTCATTGTAGTTTTGATTTGCATTTCTCTAATAATTAGTGATGTTGAGCATCTTTTCATGTGCTTCGTGGCCGTCTGTATGTCTTCTTTGGAGAAATGTCTATTTAGGTCTTCTGCCCATTTTTGGATTAGGGTGTTTGTTTCTTTAATATTGAGCTGAATGAGCTGTTTATATATTTTGGAGATTAATCCTTTGTCCGTTGATTTGTTTGCAAATATTTTCTCCCATTCTGAGGGTTGTCTTTTCGTCTTGTTTATGGTTTCCTTTGCTGTGCAAAAGCTTTGAAGTTTCATTAGGTCCCATTTGTTTATTTTTGTTTTTATTTCCATTACTCTAGGAGGTGGATCAAAAAAGATTTTGCTGTGATTTATGTCAAAGAGTGTTCTTCCTATGTTTTCCTCTAAGAGTTTTATAGTGTCCAGTCTTATATTTAGGTCTCTAATCCATTTTGAGTTTATTTTTGTGTATGGTGTTAGGGAGTATTCTAATTCCATTCTTTTACATGTAGCTGTCCAGTTTTCCCAGCACCACTTATTGAAGAGACTGTCTTTTCTCCATTGTATATGTTTGCCTCCTTTGTCATAGATTAGTTGACCATAGGTGCGTGGGTTAATCTCTGGGCTTTCTATCTTGTTCCATTGATCTATGTTTCTGTTTTTGTGCCAGTACCATATTGTCTTGATTACTGTAGCTTTGTAGTATAGTCTGAAGTCAGGGAGTCTGATTCCTCCAGCTCCATTTTTTTGCCTCAAGACTGCTTTGGCTATTCGGGGTCTTTTGTGTCTCCATACAAATTTTAAGATGATTTGTTCTACTTCCGTAAAAAATGCCATTGGTAATTTGATAGGGATTGCATTGAATCTGTAGATTGCTTTGGGTAGTATAGTCATTTTCACAATGTTGATTCTTCCAATCCAAGAACATGGTATATCTCTCCATCTGTTGGTATCATCTTTAATTTCTTTCATCAGTGTCTTATAGTTTTCTGCATACAGGTCTTTTGTCTCCCTAGGTAGGTTTATTCCTAGGTATTTTATTCTTTTTGTTGCAGTGGTAAATGGGAGTGTTTCCATAATTTCTCTTTCAGATTTTTCATCATTAGTGTATAGGAATGCAAGAGATTTCTGTGCATTAATTTTGTATCCTGCAACTTTACCATATTCATTAATTAGCTCTAGCAGTTTTCTGGTGGCAGTTTTAGGATTCTCTATGTATAGTATCATGTCATCTGCAAAGAGCGACAGTTTTACTTCTTCTTTTCCAATTTGTATTCCTTTTACTTCTTTTTCTTCTCTGATTGCCGTGGCTAGGACTTCCAAAACTATGTTGAATAATAGTGGTGAGAGTGGACATCCTTGTCTCGTTCCTGATCTTAGAGGAAATGCTTTCAGTTTTTCACCATTGAGAATGATGTTTGCTGTGGGTTTGTCGTATATGGCCTTTATTATGTTGAGGTAGGTTCCCTCTATGCCCACTTTCTGGAGAGTTTTTATCATAAATGAGTGTTGAATTTTGTCAAAAGCTTTTTCTGCATCTATTGAGATGATCATATGGTTTTTATTCTTCAATTTGTTAATATGATGTATCACATTGATTGATTTGCATATATTGAAGAATCCTTGCATCCCTGGGATAAATCCCACGTTATCATGGTGTATGATCCTTTTAATGTGTTGTTGGATTCTGTTTGCTAGTATTTTGTTGAGGATTTTTGCATTGATGTTCATCAGTGATACTGGCCTGTAATTTTCTTTTTTTGTGACATCTTTGTCTGGTTTTGGTATCAGGGTGATGGTGGCCTCATAGAATGAGTCTGGGAGAGTTCTTTCCTCTGCAATTTTTTGGAAGAGTTTGAGAAGGATGGGTGTTAGCTCTTCTCTAAATGTTTGATAGAATTCACCTGTGAAGCCATCTGGTCCTGGACTTTTGTTTGTTGGAAGATTTTTAATCACAGTTTCTATTTCATTACTTGTGATTCTGTTCATATTTTCTGTTTCTTCCTGGTTCAGTCTTGGAAGGTTATACCTTTCTAAAAATTTGTCCATTTCTTCCAGGTTGTCCATTTTATTGGCATAAAGTTGCTTGTAGTAGTCTCTTAGGATGCTTTGTATTTCTGCGGTGTCTGTTGTAACTTCTTTTTCATTTCTGATTTTATTGATTTGAGTCTTCTCCCTCTTTTTCTTGATGAGTCTGGCTAATGGCTTATCAATTTTGTTTATCTTCTCAAAGAACCAACTTTTAGTTTTATTGATCTTTGCTATTGTTTTCTTTGTTTCTATTTCATTTATTTCTGCTCTGATCTTTATGATTTCTTTCCTTCTGCTAACTTTGGGTTTTGTTTGTTCTTCTTTCTCTAGTTTCTTTAGGTGTAAGGTTAGATTGTTTACTTGAGATTTTTCTTGTTTCTTTAGGTAGGCTTGTATAGCTATAAACTTCCCTCTTAGAACTGCTTTCGCTGCATCCCATAGGTTTTGGGTCGTCGTGTTTTCATTGTCATTTGTCTCTAGGTATTTTTTGATTTTCTCTTTGATTTCTTCAGTGATCTCTTGGTTATTTAGTAACGTATTGTTTAGCCTCCATGTGTTTGTCTTTTTTATGTTTTTTTCCCTGTAATTCATTTCTAATCTCATAGCGCTGTGGTCAGAAAAGATGCTTGATATGATTTCAATTTTCTTGAATTTACTGAGGCTTGATTTGTGACCCAAGATGTGATCTATCCTGGAGAATGTTCCGTGCGCACTTGAGAAGAACGTGTAATCTGCTGTTTTTGGATGGAATGTCCTATATATATCAATTAAATCTACCTGGTCTATTGTGTCATTTAAAGCTTCTGTTTCCTTATTTATTTTCATTTTGGATGATCTGTCCATTGGTGTAAGTGAGGTGTTAAAGTCCCCCACTATTATTGTGTTACTGTCAATTTCCTCATTTATAGCTGTTAGCAGTTGCCTTATGTATTGAGGTGCTCCTATGTTGGGTGCATATATATTTATAATTGTTATATCTTCTTCTTGGATTGATCCCTTGATCATTATGTAGTGTCCTTCCTTGTCTCTTGTAACATTCTTTATTTTAAAGTCTATTTTATCTGATATGAGTATAGCTACTCCAGCTTTCTTTTGATTTCCATTTGCATGGAGTATCTTTTTCCATCTCCTCACTTTCAGTCTGTATGTGTCCCTAGGTCTAAAGTGGGTCTCTTGTAGACAGCATATATATGGGTCTCGTTTTTGTATCCATTCAGCCAGTCTATGTCTTTTGGTTGGGGCATTTAATCCATTCACGTTTAAGGTAATTATCGATATGTATGTTCCTATGACCATTTTCTTAATTGTTTTGGGTTTGTTTTTGTAGGTCCTTTTCTTCTCTTGTGTTTCCCACTTAGAGAAGTTCCTTTAGCATTTGTTGTAGAGCTGGTTTGGTGGTGCTGAATTCTCTTAGCTTTTGCTTGTCTGTAAAGCTTTTGATTTCTCCATCAAATCTGAATGAGATCCTTGCCGGGTTCCTTTAGCATTTGTTGTAGAGCTGGTTTGGTGGTGCTGAATTCTCTTAGCTTTTGCTTGTCTGTAAAGCTTTTGATTTCTCCATCAAATCTGAGTGAGATCCTTGCCGGGTAGAGTAATCTTGGTTGTAGGTTCTTCCCTTTCATCACTTTAAGTATATCATGCCACTCCCTTCTGGCTTGCAGAGTTTCTGCTGAGAAATCAGCTGTTAACCTTATGGGAGTTCCCTTGTATGTTACTTGTCGTTTTTCCCTTGCTGCTTTCAATAATTTTTCTTTGTCTTTAATTTTTGCCACTTTGATTACTATGTGTCTTGGCATGTTTCTCCTTGGGTTTATCCTGTATGGGACTCTCTGCACTTCCTGGACTTGGGTGGCTATTTCCTTTCCCATATTAGGGAAGTTTTCGACTATAATCTCTTCAAATATTTTCTTGGGTCCTTTCTCTCTCTCTTCTCCTTCTAGGACCCCTATAATGCAAATGTTGTTGCATTTAATGTTGTCCCAGAGGTCTCTTAGGCTGTCTTCATTTCTTTTCATTCTTTTTTCTTTAGTCTGTTCCGCAGCAGTGAATTCCACCATTCTGTCTTCCAGGTCACTTATCCGTTCTTCTGCCTCAGTTATTCTGCTATTGATTCCTTCTAGTGTAGTTTTCATTTCACTTATTGTATTGGTTATCTCTGTTTGTTTGTTCTTTAATTCTTCTAGATCTTTGTTAAACAACATTTCTTGCATCTTCTCAATCTTTGCCTCCATTCTTATTCCGACGTCCTGGATCATCTTCACTATCATTATTCTGAATTCTTTTTCTGGAAGGTTGCCTATCTCCACTTCATTTAGTTGTTTTTCTGGGGTTTTTTCTTGTTCCTTCATCTGGTACATAGCCCTCTGCCTTTTCATCTTCTCTATCTTTCTGTAACTGTGGTTTTTGGTCCACAGGCTGCAGGATTGTAGTTTTTCTTGCTTCTGCTGTCTGCCCTCTGGTGGTTGAGGCTATCTAAGAGGCTTGATGGGAGGCTCTGGTGGTGGGTAGAGCTGACTTGCTGTGGTGGTCAGAGCTCAGTAAAACTTTAATCCACTTGACTGTTGATGGGTGGGGCTGGATTCCCTCCCTGTTGGTTGTTTTGCCTGAGGCAACCCAACACTGGAGCCTACCTGGGCTCTTTGGTGGGGTTAATGGCAGACTCTGGGAGGGCTCACACCAAGGAGCACTTCCCAGAACCTCCGCTGCCAGAGTCCTTGTCCCCACAGTGAAACAGAGCCACCCCCCGCCTCTGCAGGAGACCCCGCAACACCAGCAGGTAGGTCTGGTTCAGTCTCCCCCAGGGTCACTGCTCCTTCCCCTGGGTCCCGATGCGCACACTACTTTGTGTGTGCCCTCCAAGAGTGGGGTCTCTATTTCCCCCAGTCCTGTCGAAGTCCTGCAATCAATTCCCAGTAGGCTTCAAAGTCTGATTCTCTAGGAATTCCTCCTCCCGTTGCCGGACACCCAGGTTGGGAAGCCTGACGTGGGGCTCAGAACCTTCACTCCAGTGGGTGGACTTCAGTGGTATAAGTGTTCGCCAGTCTGTGAGTCACCCACCCAGCAGTTATGGGATTAGATTTTACTCTGATTGCGCCCCTCCTACCGTCTCACTGTGGCTTCTCCTCTGTCCTTGGACGTGGGGTATCCTCCTTGGTGAAGTCCAGGGTCTTCCTGTCAATGATTGTCCAGCAGCCAGTTGTGATTCTGGTGCTCTTGCAAGAGGGAGTGAGAGCACGTCCTTCTACTCCGCCAACTTGGTTAATCCTCTATCGATAAAATAGACTTTAAAATAAAGAATGTTACAAGAGACAAGGAAGGACACTACATAATGATCAAGGGATCAATCCAAGAAGGAGATGTAACAATTATAAATATATATGCACCCAACATAGGAGCGCCTCAATACATAAGGCAACTACTAATAGCTATAAAAGAGGAAATTGACAGTAACACAATAATAGTGGGGGACTTTAACACCTCACTTACACCAATGGACAGATCATGCAGACAGGAAATTAATAAGGAAACACAAGCTTTAAATGACACAATAGACCAGATAGATTTAATTGATATTTATAGGACATGCCATCCAAAGCCAGCAGATTACACTTTCTTCTCAAGTGCGCACAGAACATTCTCCAGGATAGATCACATCTTGGGTCACAAATCAAGCCTCGGTAAATTTAAGAAAATTGAAATCATATCAAGCATCTTTTCTGACCACAATGCTATGAGATTAGAAATCAATTACAGGGAAAAACCTGTAAAAACACAAACACATGGAGGCTAAACAATACAGTACTGAATAACCACGAGTTCACTGAAGAAATCAAAGAGAAAATCAAAACATACCTAGAGACAAATTACAACAAAAACACTATGATCCAAAATCTATGGGATGCAGCAAAAGCTGTTCTAAGACGGAAGTTTATACCAATACAGGCCTACGTCAAGAAACAAGAAAAATCTCAAATAAACAATCTAGCCTTACACCTAAAGGAACTAGAGAAAGAAGAACAAACAAAACCCAAAGTTAGCAGAAGGAAAGAAATCATAAAGATCAGAGCAGAAATAAATGAAATAGAAACAAAGAAAACAATAGCAAAGATCAATAAAACTAAAAGTTGGTTCTTTGAGAAGATAAACAAAATTGATAAGCCATTAGCCAGACTCATCAAGAAAAAGAGGGAGAAGACTCAAATCAATAAAATCAGAAATGAAAAAGAAGTTACAACAGACACCGCAGAAATACAAAGCATCCTAAGAGACTACTACAAGCAACTTTATGCCAATAAAATGGACAACCTGGAAGAAATGGACAAATTTTTAGAAAGGTATAACCTTCCAAGACTGAACCAGGAAGAAACAGAAAATATGAACAGAATCACAAGTAATGAAATAGAAACTGTGATTAAAAATCTTCCAACAAACAAAAGTCCAGGACCAGATGGCTTCACAGGTGAATTCTATCAAACATTTAGAGAAGAGCTAACACCCATCCTTCTCAAACTCTTCCAAAAAATTGCAGAGGAAAGAACTCTCCCAGACTCATTCTATGAGGCCACCATCACCCTGATACCAAAACCAGACAAAGATGTCACAAAAAAAGAAAATTACAGGCCAGTATCACTGATGAACATCAATGCAAAAATCCTCAACAAAATACTAGCAAACAGAATCCAACAACACATTAAAAGGATCATACACCATGATAACGTGGGATTTATCCCAGGGATGCAAGGATTCTTCAATATACGCAAATCAATCAATGTGATACACCATATTAACAAATTGAAGAATAAAAACCATATGATCATCTCAATAGATGCAGAAAAAGCTTTTGACAAAATTCAACACTCATTTATGATAAAAACTCTCCAGAAAGTGGGCATAGAGGGAACCTACCTCAACATAATAAAGGCCATATACGACAAACCCACAGCAAACATCATTCTCAATGGTGAAAAACTGAAAGCATTTCCTCTAAGATCAGGAACAAAACAAGGATGTCCATTCTCGCCACTATTATTCAACATAGTTTTGGAAGTCCTAGCCACAGCAATCAGAGAAGAAAAAGAAATAAAAGGAATACAAATTGGAAAAGAAGAAGTAAAACTGTCGCTCTTTGCAGATGACATAATACTATACATAGAGAACCTTAAAGATGCCACCAGAAAACTACTAGAGCTAATCGATGAATTTGGTAAAGTTGCAGGATACAAAATTAATTCACAGAAATCTCTTGCATTCCTGTACACTAACAACTAAAGATCAGAAAGAGAAATTAAGGAAACACTCCCATTTACCACTGCAACAAAAAGAATAAAATACCTAGGAATAAACCTACCTAGGGAGACAAAAGCCCTGTATGCAGAAAACTATAAGACACTGATGAAAGAAATTAAAGATGATACCAACAGATGGAGAGATATACCATGTTCTTGGATTGGAAGAATCAATATTGTGAAAATGACTATACTACTCAAAGCAATCTACAGGTTCAGTGCAATCCCTATCAAATTACCAATGGCATTTTTTTACAGAACTAAAACAAAGAATCTTAAAATTTGTATGGAGACACAAAAGACCCCGAATAGCCAAAGCAGTCTTGAGGGAAGAAAACGGAGCTGGAGGAATCAGACTTCCTGACTTCAGACTATACTACAAAACTCCAGTAATCAAGACAGTATGGTACTGGCGCAAAAACAGAAATATAAATCAATGGAACAGGATAGGAAGCCCAGAGATAAACCCACACTCCTATGGTCAACTAATCTATGACAAAGGAGGCAAGGATATACAATGGAGAAAAGACAGTGTCTTCAATAAGTGGTGCTGGGAAAACTGGACAGCTACATGTAAAAGAATGAAATTAGAACACTCCATAACACCATACACAAAAATAAACTCAAAATGGATTCAAGACCTAAATGTAAGACTGGACACTATAAAACTCTTAGAGGAAAACATAAGCAGAACACTCTATGACATAAATCACAGGAGGATCCTTTTTGACCCACCTCCTAGAGTAATGGAAATAAAAACAAAAATAAACAAATGGGACCTAATGAAACTTAAAAGCTTTTTCACAGCAAAGGAAACCATACAGAAGGCGAAAAGACACCCCTCAGAATGGGAGAAAATATTTACAAATGAATCAACGGATAAAGGATTAATCTCCAAAATATATAAACAGCTCATGTAGCTCAATATTAAAGAAACAAACAACCCAATCTAAAAATGGGCAGAAGACCTAAATAGACACTTCTCCAAAGAAGACATACAGATGGGAAGAAGCACATGAAAAGCTGCTCAACGTCACTAATTATTAGAGAAATGCAAATCAAAACTACCATGAGGTATCACCTCACACCAGTTAGAATTGGCATCATCCGAAAATCTACAAGCAACAAATGCTGGAGAGGTTGTGGAGAAAAGGGAACCCTCTTGCACTGTTGGTGGGAATGTAAATTGATACAGCCACTATGGAGAACAGTATGGAGGTTCCTTTAAAACCTAAGAATAGAATTACCATATAACTCAGCAATCCCACTACTGGGCATATACCCAGAGAAAACCATAATTCAAAAAGAGACATGCACCCCAGTGTTCATTGCAGCACTGTTTACAATAGCCAGGTCATGGAAGCAACCTAAATGCCTATTGACAGGTGAATGGATAAAAAAGATGTGGCACATATATACAATGGAATGTTACTCAGCCATAAAAAGGAACGAAATTGAGTTATTTGTAGTGAGATGGATGGACCTAGAGTCTGTCATACAGAGTGAAGTAAGTCAGAAAGAGAAAAACAAATATCGTATATTAACGCATGTATACGGAACCTAGAAAAATGGTACAGATGAACCCGTTTGCAGGGCAGAAATAGAGACACAGATGTAGAGAACAAAAGTATGGACACCAAGGGGGGACACTGGCTGGGGGGTGGGATGAATTGGGAGATTGGGATTGACATGTATACAGTAACATGTATAAAATGGATAACTAATAAGAATCTGCTGTATAAAAAAAATAAATAAAATTTAAAATAAACCTGGTGTATAAAAAATAAAATTAAATTTAAAAATTCAAAAAAAAAAGAAATGAATAACAAAAAAATACGGGAAACCCATATATGTGAAAATTATACAACACTCTCTTAAGCAGCGGGTCAAAGAAAAAGTCAAAATGACAATCAAAAAATACTTTGAGGGCTTCCCTGGTGGCGCGGTGGTTGAGAATCTGCCTGCCAATGCAGGGGACACGGGTTCGAGCCCTGGTCTGGGAAGATCCCACATGCCGCGGAGCAACTGGGCCCGTGAGCCACAACTGCTGAGCCTGCGCGTCTGGAGCCTGTGCTCCGCAACAAGAGAGGCCGCGATAGTGAGAGGCCCGCGCACCGCGATGAAGAGTGGCCCCCACTTGCCGCAACTAGGGAAAGCCCTCGCACAGAAACGAAGACCCAACACAGCCATAAATAAATAAATAAAATTTAAAAAATTAAAAAAAAAATACTTTGAGATGAATGAAAATGAAGACACAACATACCAGAATTTATGAGATGTAGGTAAAGCATTGCTTAGAGGGAAAGTTATAGCTATAAATGCCTATATTAAGGGAGAAGAAAAATCTGAAATCAGTAACCTATTCTTCAACCTTAGGACACTGGAAAAAAACAGCAAACTAAACATAAAGAAAGTAGAAGAAAGGAAATATTAAATATCAGAGCAAAATAGAGGATAGAAGAACAATATAGACAATCAATGAAACCAAAAGCTAGTTCTTCAGAAACATTGACAAAATTGACAGACCTTTAGCCAGGTTGACTAAGGTGTTGATGGTGCGCAGGGGGAGAACCTCAGATTACTAGAATCAGAAATGAGAGAGGACATCACTATCAGACTTACAAAAATAAAAAAGATTATACGGGAATACTGTGAACAATTGTATGCCAATAAATTAGATAACTTAGATAAAATAGACAAATTCATAGAAAGACACAAATGACTGCAAAGGACTCGAGAAGAAATAGACAATCTAAATAGACCTGTAACAAGTGAAGAGATTGAACTAATAATCAAAATCTACCCCAAAGATAACCCCAGGCCCAGATGGTTTTGCTGCTGAATTCTACTAAACATTTAGAGAAGAATTAATATCAACTTTGCACAAACTCTTCCAAATGACAGTAGAGAAGGAAACACTTCTGAACTCATGAGGCCAGTATTACCCTGACACCAAAGACATACAAAGACATCACAAGAAAAGAAGAGACTAATACCTTTTACAAATATGGATACAAAAATCCTCAATAAAACGCTGGAAAACTGACTCTCCCAACACAGGCAATGAAAGAGATCCAATTTTATAGTCAAAACAAGTTAAGTTCCTATTTTCTATACAGTTTTGCCTCCATGTCTGATTTATAAACACACCTTCTAGGGAAGAAGACCTCCCCTGCAAGTGTGCATGCAGCTTGAGAAGTCAGCTGCATGGAAAGGGACTGGTGGAAATGAAAATTTTCCTGAAAGGTTCTGAGAAAAGGACGTGTAGAGTGCACCTGTCACTTTGCATGGTGGTCCTTGGCCTCAGAAAGTCAGAGAAAAATCATTTTGCTTGGCTTTGAGACTTTCTTGGAAGATACAATACTTCTTTCCTCTTATATGCACACATGTTTAAGTATTCCTAGGATTTCTCAGAATTCTATCCAGAATTCAAAATTGTCTAGCCATAAGTTGCAGGCTCTCACAACTTTGGCTTAATAAAAGTTCCTAGAGCAAAGTGATAATACATCTCACATTGGTGTTCTATCAGTTAGGATACTTTTGTCCATACACAACAGAATACCGGATCAGCAGTGGCTGAGACAATACAGACATTTGTTACCTCACCTAACAAGAAGCCCACAGGTAAATGGCTCCTGAACTAGTTTATGAGCTCAATAATGCTGTTAAAGATTTAGTTTCTTTCTATTTATTTCATCATCCTTAAGTGTTGGCAAGTGCCCTTGTGCTTGTTGCCTCACTATTGCAAAATGGAAGCTACAATTCTAGACATCACATCTGTGCTCAAGGCAGGAAAAAAGAAGAAGGGCTAGTACCAGCAAACTCTCTTCATTTACTTGTATCTTTTATAAAAACCAAATTCTATTCCAAAAGTTTCCCAGCAGACTTTCACATATATATTGCTGGACAAAACTGGGTCTTATGGCCATGCCTAGATGCAAGTGAAACCGGGAAAAAGTCTGACTAGTAAAAGTGAATGTGTGTCAAGATTGGCTTACAACAATCACGATTCTTTTTTTTTTTTTGAGCCTGGAAAAGGTGCTTCCTTGTACAAAATCAGGATTCTCTTACCAGGAAGGAAGCTGAGATGACTGTGGGGTGGGCTCCTCATAGCATTTGCCACAACTGCCATACAGTGTCCTTTCCCAAGCCCTTTTGTTCTCATATTCTATCCTGTTTCATCGTCACAACCTGCCAGGTAGCCAGGTAGGTTCTGTGTGTTAAAGATAAATAAAGTTAGACCCTAATAGGTGAGTGGCTCGGAGTGCTCTGTAGAGCTTTCTACAATGTGTTTCTTAGAATGAAAACTGGATTCTCTGGTCAGAATCTTTGGACTCTGTTTAAAACTTGCTGTTGAAACTGTTGAAGCTATGTTTAACTCTTGCTGAGTACCTCATAAGACAAGAACTGTGTGAGGTGCCTTAGATGTACTGTCTCATGTAATTCTCTCAGCAACCTTGTGACATAGCTTCTGCTATGATCATCTCATTTTTACAGGTAAGTAATCCAAGTTTTGACAGTTTAAATAACTTTTTCAGTGACACACAGCTGGTAAGTGGCAGAACTAAGACTGAGATCAAGGAAGTCTCTTTCCAAAGCCAGCCCTCTTTATGAAAGAATGCTACAAAGCTAAAAAGATTGCCTTGCCCTAGGACTTCTCAGAGCCTTTACTGTACTAGAATGTATTGTATAAAATAAAATGTATTAGAACCTCCAAGAGGGGGATCTAAATCATTGACCATGGAACTCTCTATTCATCAGATATCTAGCAGGACTTTGAAGGATTAGTGTCATGAGGAGCAGAGCTCTGCAAATACTGGTGAAGTAAAATAATAGATAGATAGATAGATAGATAGATAGATAGATAGATAGATAGATAGATAGATAGATAGATAGATAGATAGATAGAACTTTAAATTAGGAAACATGGATTCTCTCTGACATTCCCCAATCCTATAGCCCTGGTTCTTCCAGCTAATTCTTATTTGCCTCTCAAAACTTCAACATCTCATTTCAGCATATCCTCTCCAGGTAGCTTTTCTGGGTCTACAGACCTGATTTTGGTGTTCTCTTCTGTGATTTCATATTGCTCTATGCAGTGATTTCCCAACAGAGAGCAAAATGTCCCCTCCCCGGGAGACAGTGGCAATGTTTGGAGACATTTTTGGTTGTCACAACTGGTGTTGGGGCAGGGTGCTATGAGCATTTAATGAGTAGAGGCAAGCATAATGAGCATCCTACAATGCATAGGGCAACAGTTCCTCTTCCACAACCAAGAATTTAGCCAGCCCAAAATGTCGAGAGTGCTGAGCAATCCTGATCTATGATTATTTGAAACATGGTACTTACCATGCTGCTTGAATCTTCCATTTATTAGTCTGTGTTGGTCCCTTGCTCAACTGTCAGCTTCCTAACTAGAAACCAGGATTTCTCAGGTCACAGGCAGGTCTCAACCTCAACTGTTGAAGGAAAGAAGTTAGTAATAGGTTGTAGTAGGTTCATCTGGGGGTCTCTACCTTGCACATGGCCCCCCATTCTGGAGCACTGCTGCATATTAAATTGGTGGGTCCCAGAAGCCATGTTTGTACTACACTACTCTGCTCCTTTGCCCTAGTTATTGGAACAGAGGTAGACACCAGCCCCCACCTTAGGCCGTCTGATTTCCTCTCCAGGGAATCTAAATTGATCCTGAGAGGCACTAGTCAGTCTCTGATTGTTATTTGAACTTGAGGCCCTATAGAGCAGCCATCTTTGCCATGGTGCCATGGCGTGTGGAAAAAGTCTGACCAGAGGAAGAGGATGAATCCACTGCAGATGGGTACAGACACAAGAGAATGTGGCATTCTGGAGACAGTAACCCTGGTGTCCAATGGCTTTCCATTTGCTGGTTCCACTTGAGCCCATGAACATTCCTCTTGAACTTTCTTTCTCAGGGTTTCATTCCTGCACTCCTATAATAAACTCCCTCTATTTTATTTTTGTCTGAGTGGGTTTCTGTTTATACAGTACCAAAAAATCTTGTTTTAGCTACAGGTCAGGAAACATAGTCCAATTTTCTTAACCTTTAATATAAGGTTCTTCCTTACCCCCAAACATGAGAGTTTGGAGGAGAAAAGAAAAAATAGGGTCAGAGAGAATCTGTGAAATGGACATTAGAAGGCACCTCTATCATATTTTCAACTACAAAGGGTAGCTGGAAAGACCATTCGTATTTTTAGATATTACCCAGAAAGAGTGACTAATGCCTGGGGGGGCTTGCTTTAGACTCTAAACTATAGAATGCTACAGAGGCTTGAGTTCCTCTCTGTAAATGAAAGGCATTAGCAATCTACTTCAGTTTCAATACATCAAGAGTCTTGTGGAGACAATTATTTGCTGAAGGGCACATGACCTTGTTGGACCTGACATTTATTTTCTCTTCCTTTGAAAACAATTAAAATTACACAGTTGATATTTTGCATTCTAGTCTTTTGCTTCCTGATGATTACCACAAAGAAATAATGATGATGATGATGATAATAATGAATGATTAAATCTATCTGTTAGCTTGAAATAGACTTTGGAGTCCTTTTTTTAAAAAGGAAAAGAGACAAATAGAAAACTTCTCTGGCTGTACAAAGGTTTCAGGGATATGGCTGCACAAATGTGAAGCACTCCTAGCTGTGAAGCCTGGAGAAGTATAGGAAACATCAAGCTTGAGTTCTGTGGCTGGCTCCAAGTTGGCTTGAGAACAGATTCCGTCAATCGTGTGTTTTCATATGCAGGGCCTACCATTTCCCTGAAGTACGCCGACCCTCCCTCTGCTTGTTCCTTGACCTCCTCCCACAAATCTGGGATAATTTTCTAGAGAAATAGCTGTTACGTTCCCTCACCTATTTTGTCCTTGATTTACCCAGCACAAATGCCAAGTAACATTTACATGATGGATTAAGGACCCTCTGAGATCATCACTGTGCTCCATGATAGAGAGTATATTTGCAAAAGCTTGACTACGTTCTGGTTAACAACGGGCCATTTGTTCTTTTTCTTTATCCTTCAAAACGCTACCCCTTATTATTTGGGGCAAGGGGCAGGGGGGGACCTACTCACCTTTGTTTCCAGAGCTCAGAATAATTTTTTCCTAATCTGTTTTCTGTGGTGATCCCCAACTCCAAACGCCTTTCTCCTTGGTGCCGGTTGAATTACAAATTTTTAAAAATCCTGTTTTCTTACATCCTTTACTTTTAGGCTATAGATCTTCATCGGTGCAGAGTGTACTAGGCGAGCCCTTGGTTTGGCAAGTCTTTGCTTTCTGCTCCCTAAACCTTCAGTGTCAGGATTAGATGTGGAAAAAAGAGTTTAAAACATTTTATTAACTTCGTAGTCAGACAGTAATCTCAGATTCAGAAAATTTTCTATTGGCATGAAAGGATTTTATACATTGATTGAAAGAAAAAAAGAGTAGGAAAAAATAAGATGATTTCTTGGATGTAAGGTGAGGATTTCTTTGGAGAAAAATGCCATGCTAGCTCACTCACATTTTGTTCTTTCAGAAGCCTGTACTAGAATGTGGAAAAGCAGTGGCACGGGTTGGGCGGTGGGGGGGAGTCTGTAATTTTAATGGGACTGCAGAGACCACTTTGAAATATTGAACATTTCCATGAGAACAAATATAATAGCTTCCACCTGATGTCACAGCCGCTTGTTCTCTTTAAAAATCCAAGCGTGTAGGAGAGTTTTCCTGACGTAGGATATGACTGGGTCCTTCAGGACACTGAAGGGTGTCACTTGCAGGGCACTGTTGGCTCCCTTCTTTGTGACTCTTCCATGAGTCTAGGCTTTGATTTCAGTGTTCCTTCTCTAAGCCACGGCCACTGCAGCTGGGCATTGACTCAAGCAGATGGCTGACTGTGACAAGCCTCTTCTGATTGGTAATAAAAATACCAGGAGCTACACAGCATTGTGCACAAATACGTGAGGCTATTGCAGATTCCTTTGTATCTCTAGATTCTATTTTGAGAGCGGGTTGATCTTTTCCATGCAGAACCCTCACAGAATGAGCAATCATGCCAGGTGTGTGTTTGAAGCATCTACTGCAGTTTGTGAGAGTCAAGATTTTTTTTTTTTAAATCAGGTTTCTAAACAATATCCTTCCCCTCTAAGGTTTCTGACAGACTGCGCCTGATTTTGGGGTAGGGGAGAGAAGAATTTCTATCTTCTTATGCAAAAACCATCAGAGGCACTCCCAAATTGAAAGGCTAACCCAGATTATAATGCCTCTCTCTTCACTTCAGAGATACTGCTAATGAACAAAACAACGGGAAAATGTAGAATTGAGGGTGGGAGTGAAAGTGGGGACAGAATCTAAATGCTGAGGAAACCATTCCCTGGGTAATGAGTCCAGTCGAGAGTTGATTTTGCTTTACTTAGTTTGTTGCATTGGGTCACAAACATTTCAGCATCAGAATCACCTGGAGCGCTTTTACAAAACTGCAGATTCCCAGGCCCCACCCTCAGAGGTCCTGACTGAGCACATTTAGACTGGAGCCAGGGCATCTGCATGTTGAACAGAAGCCTGGGTGGTTCTAACCTGCTACTGCTGCATTAAAGTGTGATATTATTAAGTTTATAAGTCACGGGGCCAATTGCAACCTGAGTCAGCTAACTGCTAACTCTGTGGCCTCAGTCTGCCAGTCATGAGGATTCTGGGTGGGGCAGTGAGGAGTAGTGGGATGGAGAGAAGAGATAACAGATAAGGGATTGGAAGGTTCAGTTTCCAGTCCTTACCCTGTCATTTATTAGCCAAGTGACCTTGGGCAAATGTCACTGGGAGGCTCAGTGCCTCATCTGTAGAATGGGGCCCATAATTCACACCCTGTTTACCTCACTGCGTCAGGAGGATCAAATGAGAAATAACTTTATAAAACATTACATATTAGAAGTCTTTTATAAAGAGGCAATGTTTTCCCCCTTCAATCTAATGATGGCATACTCACCCTCAGCATCCCCAGACCCTTTGCTCAGTAAACCAAAGGAAGCCTGGTGCATTGTAATGGCTGATGCCAAACACAGTTGTCACAAGCTGGAAGGCAGTGGTTTTCAGAATTGCCAGCTGCATGCATAAAAAGGGAAGATTCTGGAGCTCCATTCTGAATCAGAGTCTCCAGGATTGTGGGAGGGAGTCTGCCATTTTAATAATGCCAGAGATCATCTGTATTATACTAAAAGTAGGGGAGTCACTGGGCATGGTAATAATGGAAGTTGGGGGCCTGAGAGTTGAATGTGATCTTGCAGGCCTTTTCCTTACTTCCTGTGGCCCAAGAATGAACTGTGTCTCTGTGCCCTTATCCTCTCCTTTATCTCCCACCCTTCTCCTCTATCCCCCCCGCTCTTTTTACCTGGCCCCTGGCCGGTCTAGCTGCACACTGCCGCAGCCTTTGACCTCTGCTGCAGGATCATCACCCTCATCAAAACTGGTTCCCCTCCTGCCAGTTCTTAAGCTGCCTGACCCCAGGACGCTTTCCATGATGCTGTTGGTATGTTCCAGCACTCTTAAGGCTCAACTTTTGTTTTTAAACAGATTGTTTGCATTTTATCATTTTATCAAAGCATTCTGTCAAGGCATTCCTAGAAAAATTCCAGTAGAGGAATATGAGTCATCAGCACCAGGTCAGCCAGGATAATATTGGGGAAAGGATCCCTGCCCCCTGGCCCGTGTAGCCATCACAAGCCAGGCCAGCAGGCCTTCATGCCGGTCAGCCTGATTCCTAGACTCCTTCACTCTCTCTCCTGTGCTCTCCCTTTACTTTTCAAAATAGGGCAACAGGGTGTTTCTGCAAGTGGAAGGTCTCCTTCCCCTGGCCTTTCGTCACTTTATTACGCAGCTCCAGAGAGTGTCGACCTCGACTCTGATCTGAGATGGCTGCCATAGATTTCCTAAATGCCGCCAGTTCCTTTTGCAGGGAGCCGGCAGCCTCCCTTCTGGGGAGGGCCTGGCCCAGGGAGCCCTGCTTTTCTGTTTACGGATTTCTGGTGTGACATGGGGCTCATCGTATCAGAATTCTCAAGGCAGATGTTTCCCTAAAGTAACATTAATGAAAACTCATTCATGCGTACTGTGTTTGATGAGGGCAGTGTGTCTTCACCCAACATTTTGAAAGATTGTTTTTGTTTGGTTTGAGGGAACGATATTTTTCTTTAACTTCCTTCTTTTAAATTGAGAGGAAAAATAAAATGGACAGTAGATCAGGAAGATAAATGGGGGTGGGCAGGGTTGAGAAAAAGACTAATGTTAGCAATCTTCAGTGGGGGATGGGAGGTGACAGACCGTCCAGTTGGTATGACAGCAAAGTCAGGCAGCTAAGGGTCAGAGAATGCTGGAAACTAGCAAAACTGGGGGGCCAGAACATAGTTACCCTTTTATGATAGCCTATGTCTTATAGAAATACTTTCAGGAATAATCGGCTGAAAAGTCCTGCTGCATCTCGTCAGCATCTTGAACAGGGGTCAACAAACTGCCATCTGCCTCCTGTTTTCGTAAATAAAGTTTTATTGGAACAGAGCCATGCCCATTCCTATTGTCTAAAGCTGCTTTTACTCTACATCAGCAGAGTCGTTACAGCAGACCGTATGGTTCACAACACCCAAAATATGTGCTATTTGCTCCTTTGCAGAAAGTTTGCTGACCCCTGGTCTAGAATGTTGTATCCCCTAGAGGACTACTTTATAAACTTTTCACTTGGCGACAGAGTGCATTTTTGTAAAGAATGTTTTAAATGTAGACGCCCACGAGAAAGATAAGGGGTGATATGGGGAGGGATATGAGACACGGAGTCCACGAGCTCAGCCTTTCCTGATTCCCCTCCCACAGTGGTGTCCCCAGAACCCAGGGTTCCATGGAATGGAGTTTGAAAATCACTCAGCACACATGCTTCTTGAGGGCAGGGTTCTGACTTAGTTTTTTGTGTGTCTATTTCTTTCTTTTTTTTTTTTAATTAATTTATTTTATTTTTGGCTGCGCTGGGTCTTCGTTGCTGTGCACGGGCTTTTCTCTAGTTCTGGTGAGCAAGGGCTACTTTTCGTTGCAGTGCGCAGGCTTCTCATTGCCGTGGCTTCTCTTGTTGCAGAGCACAGGCTTTAGGAGCACAGGCTTCAGTAGTTGTGGCACACAGGCTCAGTAGTTGTGGCTCGCGGGCTCTAGAGCGCAGGCTTAGTAGTTGTGGCGCATGGACTTAGTTGCTATGCAGCACGTGGGATCTTCCCGGACCAGGGCTTGAACCTGTGTCCCCTGCATTGGCAGGTGGATTCTTTTTTTATTTTTAATTAATTTATTTATTTATTTTTGTATGTGTGGGGTCTTCGTTTCTGTGCGAGGGCTTTCTCTAGTTGTGGCAAGCGGGGGCCACTCTTCATCGCGGTGCGCGGGCCTCTCACTATCGCGGCCTCTCTTGTTGCGGAGCACAGGCTCCAGACGCGCAGGCTCAGTAGTTGTGGCACATGGGCTTAGTTGCTCCGTGGCATGTGGGATCTTCCCAGACCAGGGCTCGAACCCGTGTCCCCCCTGCGTTGGCAGGCAGATTCTCAACCACTGCGCCACCAGGGAAGCCCCGGCAGGTGGATTCTTAACCATTGCGCCACCAGGGAAGCCCTGTGTATCTGTTTCATGACTGACAAATAAAATATACTCAAGATAAGTGTGGTGAATGAGTGATGGAATTAAGTGCCTCCAACCCAAACCCCAAATCCCCATGGCCACTGTCAAATCTCTCTATGACCTCTGTTATCTAAACTACCCCCAAGAGTGATTTCTGCCCACTGTCTCTTTTTCCTATACTCTGATGTAGCTGGTTTCTGACTTCTGCCCCATCACTCTGCTGAAACTGTTGTTATTGAGGTGCCCAATGATATTCTTAATCACCATGGTCCTGGATGTTCTTCAGTTCCTATTTTCTAGTGACATGCTGGACGTTTGACAATCTGAATCTCCCTACACCCAGCTTCTTGTTATACCATAATCTCCTGGTTATTTTTGTCTCTCTCTGAACTTTGATTCCCTATATCTGAAATGGGCTCTGTCTTCTCTGACTTTAAAAGATGGTGTACTTGTGGCGTTGACATCACCTCAATCTAAATCTAAATGTTGAGTACTCACAAGTCACTACTTCCTAAATTTCAGACATTTATCTAATCCTCTGCTGGATGGCTCCACCTGGCATCCCAAACACATCCTGTCTCAATCTGAATTCCCTGTGGTTGTCATGAGCTGCTTCCTCTTTAGTATTCTCTCTTTCACTTGATAACACCATCACCTGCTTTTGTCAACTTCAACCCCATAACTGTGGCATTTCCAATCAAACACCAAACACCAAATAATACTCACTTCGTGATCTAAGGATTTTTTGACTCCATCCCCTTTCTCCATCTCTTATCATCCCTCCTTACTGGTCTGCCGAAGTTTATAGCATAACCCATTCTCCACCGTGCAGCTACAGGATTATGTCACTTATCCCTCCCTCAGCACTCACACACTTACATGCTCTGAATGGCTTCCCAGTGCACATGGGGTAAAGGTCAAAATCCATTAACATGGCTTACGAGGCACTACAAGGGCTGGTGCCTGTGTGTCTCTCCAGTCTCATCAGGCATACTTTTTTTCACTCACTGCCTCCCAGCCACTCTGGTCTTTCTTTTAGTCAAATATGTCGTGCTCCTTCCAACCAAAGAGCCTTTATTCATGCTATTTCCTTTGCCTGATACAGCGTTCCCTAAATAACTCCTTTTCATTCTATGAGTCTTATCTCAAACACCAGTTTCTTGGAGATGCTGCTTTCCCTGACCAAACCAAGTGCAGCCATCACAGGTTCCTAGGGCGTCACGAACATCTCCTTCCTAACTCTTGTCACAGCTGTAATTTTACACTTGTTCTTACAATTATTACTTGATGTATATCTCCACTCACTAGACCCTAACCTCCAAGAAGGCAGGAACCACGTCTGATTTTGCTCTTCCGCATATCCGGTGGCTATCCCGGTACTGCATATCTATAGCCTCTAGCACAGGGCTGGCACCTGAAATTGTTAAGTGAATGAAATTGCATCACTTCATCCAGAATTGTTTCCCTTAAATCTTACCTGAGCACATTCTACCTAAAAGACCCACCAGATCTATCCCTGCCTGCCCTTAAATGTGTCCTCATTGGCTGCAAGATAAAGTCAAGCCTCACACTGTGCAAACCCTGTCATGATCTTGACCTTTCTCTGGGCTCATCTCCTGCCCTCACTGCTGGGCATTTTATACTCCAGCAACCCTGGCCCGATTCCTGTCTTCAGCATACTGTGTCCTTCCTGGCCTATGTCATACCTACAGGCCTTTGCTCCTTGAATAGGCTTCATCAGGAATCACAGATTGTTAACATTTAAGCACATTTGAGCTCTCTCTCTCCCTCTCCCTCTCCCCCTCCCCCTCTCTCTCTCCCTCCCTCCCTCTCTCCCTCTCCCTCTCCCCCTACCCTTCCCCTCTCCTTCTCCCTCCCCCTCTCCCTCTCCTTCTTCCTCTCCCTCTCCCTCTCTTTCTGTATGTGCACTTGGAGGAGCATTTGAGAGTAAGTTGAAGCCATCAATGGTACTTCACCCCTGAGTATTTTGGGAGCCACCATCTAAGAATAAGATCATTCTCCTCCATAACCACAACATAATTATCACACTTGGGAAATTTAGCATTAATATAATACTATTGTACAGGAAAAATTCATATTTCCCCAGTTTTCCCAGTAATGAACTTTACAGCTTCTTGTTTTATTTTCCCTGCTATCTCATTTCATCCCCCCACCCCCCCCAATTATACATCTGGTTTGCTGACTCTACCTTCTCATTTCCACACTGATTTCAGGAAGGGTGGAGATTGCAGGCTGTACATCAAAACCTGTTTCTTTTTCCTGAGCAAATAGCTTGATCTTGTTTCTGAGTCTCCCTTGAAATTAGGTGTGTGATTATGTGGCCAAGTTCTAATGACAGTGATGGGTGCAATGTCAGGGTCAAGGTTTTTATGAAGTAGCGAGATCTCATCCATGCTCTTCTCTTTTGCTAGATGAGTGCAAACAATGAAGACAAAGCTTTAGGGAACAGTGAAGCCACAAGATAGAAGGAGTTCTGGGTCTTCAAATCACTGGATGGAAGAGCGTCTCATGACAAACAGGGATACCTGCCTTGGGTTGTTAAGTGAGCAGAAATACACGACTATTACGTTACAGCCGTTATGTAACATAATAAGCTGTGATCTATTTGTAATTAGGGTTCTATTTGTTAGAGCAGGTAACATCATCAAATGAGGTTAATGATCCTTCTATGGAAAAGGGACTATAGCAATCTTCTTATTCAGAAACTCTTATCTCAGGAGAGAATGAGAAGTACAGGGGAAGGTTTGGACCTCACAGGCTGGAAAATAGGTGGTCTCAGGAGCTATTGCCCTGAGCCAGAGAAGCATGCAGGAGCTCAGAACATGGAGACTCGGGTCCTAGATCTCTATCTTCCAACATGTGGGTGTGTGCTTATGTCTAATTATGCCTTCGTGCAATGAGGAGTCCATTGAAATCTTAAGTAGCATCAGAGAAAATAGTCAACACAGGGGCTTTTTATAAATGCAGAATAACTAACAAAATGGAAAGAGAAAATCCATGAAAGTTTGGTTTGACAGTATGAAAGTAATATGACTAAATAATTACAGCCATTATGTGAGCTTCTCATTTTGTCTAATTACTGCACAGCACAATAAAAAGATTTATCATTAAATATGTCAGATTCGCTTTTTATTGTTGATTTATCTGATCACAATTCCAAACTTTGTTCTTGAATGTACAGTCTACATCGTTTGTTCATGTTGCTGCTCACAGCTTAAAAAATTAGAGGGAAACTTTCTACTCTCCTGTCGTAAACAGCTTTATGGCTGAGTAAAATTTAAGAACATTTGTTGGTATCAAAATTTTATGGTTCTTATTAACTTGTTTTAATTTTCAGCTTTGTGAACTGGATTGGAAAGGTGCTGAGGAGTGAGAACTATTGCCGAGCCAGGGATCTGAGACTTTTGATGAATCCTCTGGTCCGGCCAAAGCCTGGCTGCTTCATGTAGCCAGTCAGACCACACTTGTGGTCACTTAGACCAGCTGGGGTTTAATCAATCTGACTTTGTTTCCAAGACATCAGCATCTCCAAACATTTAATTAATTGCATGTATTACTGGCAATATTACTTGTGTATATTAATTGCATAATAATATACCAGTGACATTAAAGTGTTCAGGCAGAGTTACTCCGTATGAGTAAAAATGGAAAATCTCACACTCAAATACCAGCTGATGCTATAAAATAATAACAGCATCTGACACTTACTGGGCAGATACTATGTGCCAGGCACTGTTCTAACTGTTTTACGTCTTAATGAATCTTTGCAACAATCCCATGAGGGAGGCAGAGTGCTTCACCACTTCCTCACCTAAACTTTGAGAGGATATGGAACTTGCCCCAAATCACAAAGCCCGGGTAACTGGGGCTGTCTTGTAGATGAGGTCAGTAAACTTGTCTACCTTTCCAGCTTCTCTCCATCACTTTTTCTCCTTGGTATATCCTGAGAGAATGCGAATCCTGGCTTAGACAAAACTGTGAAATAGGGAAATTTGTGTTCACTGCTCCTCCACTGTGCCTTGAAGATTTGGGGCATATTGACCTTGATTTGGGTGAGGTAAGAGAGCTCTCATTACAACTATTTCAATAAATATATATTCAACAAGTATATAGTATACCCAGTGTATGTATGTATATAGAATATATATATTTTTAAAAATATATACCATGTGCTAGGTAGTGAGGACAACCCTATTTTCAAGAAGCTTATGATCTACTTGGGAAGGACTGAAGAGTAAACTAGATAATTGTAATGCAGTGGGATAAATGTTGTGATGGGAGAAGTATAGGATTTTGTGGGAGCTTCTAATCCAAATTTGGGGGGAATCAGGGAAGTCTTCCTGGAGGAAAAGGTATATATGCTGAGGTCTATAGTACAGGAGGGAATAAACCAGGAAAAGGGGGAAGGTAAGAAAAGAGGGTCCCAGGCAACAGAACCAGCAGTGCTGTGTGGGCCAGGAGAGACTGTTGCATACAGCCTGTTGATAGTACACAGGCTTCACCAGATAAGACTGAGTGATCCTTTCTAGAAAGTTTTCCCCTGTTTGCTACAGTGCCTGATTTTCTCAACGTTGTGCCATTAACAAATATTTCTATCAATAAATCAATCAGATTTATTAAGTATTTACTATAGAAGGCATTGGGTGAGGCATTGAGAAGAATTTGAAGAACTCTGAGACTCTACCTCTACCTTCAAAGAGTTTGCTGAGTGTGGAGTTGAAACATTGTCAGAGGAAAAAAGAGGAAATTTAAATAAAAATGCAGACATTTAAGTAGGAGGAAGAAAAATTTGAGGATGAAACACTCAGGCTCTGGATTCAGACCCTAACTCCACCACTTTCTAGCTGTGCAACCTTGCACAGATTACTTAACCTTTCTGAGGTTCATTTCACGTCTATCAAATCAGAGTAATAAAAGGTCCCTTTCCGGACCATGGCAGGGATTAAACAAGTAATGCCTGTACAGCACTTAAATGCTGCTCAGCCCAGAGCAAGCTCTCAATAAATGTTTAAGCCATTAAGATATTGTTATAATTAATTCACTACATAAATTCTTGAGTGCCTCCTCTGTAATGCCTTTTATACTTTTCATTTCAGGCCTTCTGGCTTTGTGCCACACCAGCCATTGCCCTAGCATGACTCTCCTCCTTCCATTGGATTCTGCTCTCAAGTCAGCATCATCTTGCCAAAGAAGCATAAACCACAAGCTCTGGGGAAGCTGGTTTGTCTGTCTCACAAGCAGGCCTCAAAGTCTCCTGGCTACCTTTCTAAATTTCCCTGGATGGTATGTCTCACCACACTGTCAGGGTGGGAGGGACCACTCTCTCCTGACCTCTCAGCTCTCTCTCTGCTTTCTTAGCCTTCTCTCCTTGCTCGCTTGGCAGCTAATTGCATACCATCCACTGACATCTTTTACCATGTTATGATATATTTTTATTTATTATTATTTCTATTAACACCTAGCATTTGTTGAGCCCTACTATGTGCTGACAGGACTTGGCAATGGCCTTGCTTAGGGGATAGAGGATTATTAAGTTGGGTTGAAACATCTAGTCCTAAACTATTATGGAGTGCATGCTCAAATAGAATCAGTAACCAAAAGCATATTTGTTTAAAAAAAAACAACAACACCAAGGTCTAATCTATTTACCCATTAAAGAACAAGTAAGGATTTGTTATGTGATGGTTTTGAAATAACAACACTAAAAGCAACTCCTATTTATTTATTTACTTATTTGATGGATGATGTTGAGGATGTCTGCTATGTTTCCCCCCCGCGCAGTGCCTGGGAAAATTGGGGCACCATTAGGAGAAACTGGGGAATGACAGGGGAGAGCAAGTTTGATGGTACTGGCAGGAAATGGTAGTTTTAGAATTGTAGGCAAGTTCATTTCAAGGCTGTGGCAGACCATGCAAATGAAAATTTCCAATCAAGCAGTTGACAGTTTTCGGAATGGAGTTGAAGGGAGAGGAAGAGGCAGAAGTAGATTTAGACATTCTTCCCAGGGGGGATGGCCACACTTTAAGTAAAAGTCTTCTGGTGTCAGAGGTCCTAGTGAGGGGACACACATTAACCATGGTGAGAAAGGCATCACCAGGACTACGCATGCTTCTTTGCCCAAGATGGAGGAAATTGACTGAGACCCAAGGGGCGTGGGGCTGCAGCCCCCAGCAGGCTTACCTTTCAAGTCTCCTCTTCTGTCTTAATACACCGTGTGAATTTTCTAGTTTATTCTGCAGTATACAAATAAGAGTTTAAATTATTTCTGAGTAAAACTGACTCTGTAGGATGACAGGGAGCGTTTAGTCTGTGGCTTCACATAGGACAAATTAACCCTGGGCACACCCACGTGGAAGGGAGCTCGCACTTTGGCTAATGCAGTAAGGAGCATTTTTTTTTTTTTTAAGTTTTTGTTGTTGTTGCTTTTGTTGTTTGGGAAGAAATTTGATCATCAGATTGGCTAGTCAATTAATAGGAGAAGCCCTGGAGAGTGAGTGGGGCCTCACATAGGGATGTTTTGATGAGGGTGAGACCATCAGGAAGGGTCTGGCTGCCAAGTGGGTATATGGTGGAGGGGGTTGTCTGAGGGATGTCAGGTCTTAGGGCCTAATAGGATGGAGTGAAGGACCCTGGAAAGGAGAAAGAAGGGTTGGGAAGTTGAGTCTTGGCAGGACTTTTGATCATAAGTGGAAGGAGGGGTAGAATGCCTTGGCCTGGGTGATCAGGGCACTGTTTGCTTTGGGGCTCTGTGAACTAAGGACACTCTAAAGTTCTCTGTAGGGCCACTAACAAGCTGAGATTTGTCTCCAGAGTGGAAACAGATTGCCAGAACTTCAGTCCCACAGCATATTTCACTGACAGATTGGGTGCGATTTTTCCCAAGATGGGGGTATTTCTTAAAGCAGAGGAGGAAAGGGAGGCTGAGAGGGAGGAGGTGGGTGGGGGAAGACGGCTGTCAGCTTCTTTGTGGCTTCAGGACAGCTCTTGCAGATGTGGGCAGAGCAACAATTGCCAATTCCCTGAGCCGCCTGCGATTCACCAATTCCCAGGATGCGGGAGGGTAAAGGCAATCCAGATTAGAGGGATCCCAAGAAGCTTCTGGACACAGAACCTAACCTCAGGACGGGTTCACTTTGCATGTGAAGGAACATCTCTCCCTGCACCAAATTAAATCAATTTGATCAAAATTTGTAATGCAGAAGAGCATAATTAAATTGAAGATTTTAATTAGGCACAGTTTTGATGAAACTTAAGAGGAGCCAGCAGGAATACTCTTGCTGTCTATTAAACATAATCCTGCCTGGTGAAGAGCTCTTTAGTTGATGATCTTTTTTTTTTTTTTTTTTTTATTCATTTATATGATTTAATGTCTTTTTTTTTTTAAAGAAATTCACGTTCTTTTATTTATTTATTTATTTATTTATGACTGTGTTGAGTCTTCGTTTCTGTGCGAGGGCTTTCTCTAGTTGCGGCAAGTGGGGACCACTCTTCATCGCGGTGCGCGGGCCTCTCACCATCGCGGCCTCTCTTGTTGCGGAGCACAGGCTCCAGACGCGCAGGCTCAGTAATTGTGGCTCACGGGCCCAGTTGCTCCGTGGCATGTGGGATCTTCCCAGACCAGGGCTCGAACCCGTGTCCCCTGCATTGGCAGGCAGATTCTCAACCACTGCGCCACCAGGGAAGCCCATAGTTGATGATCTTTAATGACTGCCCATCTCTCAGCTTCCTCGCTGGCATTCCAGTCAGCCTGGAGGAGGATGGGGAAGATGGGGAAGGGCATAGGGATTGGAGGGGGGGTGGGGAGGGAGGAGTGGGACATGCAACCCTCGGGTGGCATCTCTTTCAAAGCAGTGTTGGTGCTAAACTTTCAGGGTATCCAGTTATTCGCTTTTCATCTGTCAAAGTGGAGAAACAGTGAAGAGTTGTGTGGAGGGCTGTTTCAGGGTAATGAGTCAGGGTGGAGAGGGCAGGGCTCCCTTCTGGTTGAGAGGCGACCCTGCTGGCCTTTTTTACTAATTGCTTTAGCCTCTCAATTTCACTTCACAAAGCTTGAATCTTGCACTGGCCTCCCAGCAGAAAAACCAGAAAGAAGGCTTCTGGGAGCAGAGATCTGGGAAGAGCCCTCAGCCTGCCATCTTGGATGTTAGTAAATGCTGCATTGCTGAAGAAATGACGGAATGAACAAAGCAATAAATGAATAAGTGATTCACCCAGGAACTCTGTTGAGAAAGGAGTTAAAAAGTACAGGCCAGACATGGCTGCTGCCTTTTTACAAAAAGTACTTGGGCTTCAAAGAGAAATTCTCCCTTCCTTCCTCAACTGTCCTTTTCTTCCTTTATCCAACCAGTGTTTACTGAGGCCGCACTGCAGCAGGCACTCTACCAGGAACTATATATTTGATGGGGAATACATAAGAGCCTGAGCTTTCTGTCCTCATGGAGCTAAGAGACTAGTGGGAGACACAGGCAATGGGCACATGTTTAGGACTTATGAGAAGCTCTGAGGAAGAATAGCAGAAGAGTCATACTTTGGTTTAGGTCAGGAATTAGCAAACCACAGCCGAGAGGCCAAATCTGCCTGTTCCCTTCTTTTGTAAATAAAGTTTTATTGAAACACAGTCACGCATATCATTTGCATATTGCCTGTGGATGATTTGCTACAAAAACAGTTGAGTAGTCATGATAGAGACCACATGGCCTGCGTGGCTTAAGATATTTTCTATCTGGCTCCCTACAGAAAAGGTGTGCTGAATCTTAGCCTAGATGAAGAGGGCAAACCTCTTGGAATAGAGATTTAGCTCAGACTGGAGGACGAAAATTTAGCCTGGTGAGGAGTTGCATACATTGGGAGGAGCAGGAGTAATGGCTCTGCAATGGGGAGCAGTTGGGTGTGTTCAAGGACCTAGAGGAAGGTCCATTTGATTGGAGGGTAGTGATGGAAGGACACAGGGCCTGGATGAGATGGAAGAGAAAGGAAACCCTGAAAAGGGGTTTGGATATGATTCTGAGTGCACTGGAACACCACTTGGGGGTTGTAAGCAGGGGCATGAGGTGCTGTAATTTTTAAAGAGCCCTCTGGCCGCAGTGGTCAGAGTGGCTTGGAAGAGAAATTGTCCCAGCTTCTGTTAGATAAAGCAAAAGATGGTGGTGGCTCGGATCAAGGTCATAGAAGTAGAGGTGAAGAGTCATGGGCAGATTTGGAATACATTTGGGAGGTAAAATTCACAAGATTTAGAAATAGACGTGGAAGGGGGTGGTTAGGAAGAGGGAGGGATCCAAAATGATCTCCCCGAGGATTTTGGCTAGAGCCACTGGGTAAATGGTGGTACCATTTGCTGAGGTTGAGAAGATTGGAGATGGGGAAGAAAAGGTTAGGTGGAGTGATTTAAGAGTTCAGTACTTTTCAGCTTTCTTAAAATCGAGATTCGTATGAGACGCCAACTAGAGATGACAAGGAGACAGTTGGATATATGACCCTAAAGTACAGATGAGAGATTCAGGATGGAGGTAAAAATTTGTGAGTCGTCGGCATATAGATGCTATTTAAGCAACAGGACTGGATGAGTTCACCTAGGGTGGGAGGTAAAGAGAAAAAGAAATAGGACTTACATCTGAATATTTTCTGCAGACTGCTTAGCTTCAGCTTGGCCTGTTACTCATTGATATCTATCAAAACATTAGGCTGAGGGTAAACTACTGAAGAGACTAAATTAAGGAATATGCTGAAAGAAATGCAATGAGCTATTCTAAAGCATATGCAGTTACTTTGAGATGAGGCCCCCCCCAAAAGTGGTATCAAATGGAGGGCCTTTTGTTTCTTTGTATAATGAAAATATTGGTAGTATATGCATTCTTGAATGTTGCATGAGAGATTTACTCTTCTGAGCATTTGTACATCCTTCTTCAAGTTGACTGATAGTTGAGTTGTTAAAAGTGGTTGTTCCCAATCACAGCTTCCCAGCAGAGTCATTTGACCAGATAGTTAAAAATATGAATTCCCTGGGCTCCCACCCAGAGTGATTTGTTAGATCTGTGGTAAGTTCCCAGGAATCTGTTTTTAATGAAGACCCCAGGGGATTCTAATATGGAAAACCCATTGTCTGGCATTTGGTAACCACTGTTTTCATCGATATTTCAAAGGCAAACTTGAGATTGTGCTACTCAAATAACCATATCTTCTAAACTGGCAAGGATCTCAATATGTGAGGTTGGGATAAGATATAAATATTGTGCTTATACATACAATGAAATTACTGAGTTTCTTCCTCTTCCTTCCTCTTTCTCAATACCTCACCAAGCCCTGAAGATCTTAGTTCACAAAAATATTTCAACCGACACACATATATACAACACACACACAAATAATATCTCTCCTTCTCTTTCCTTCTCTCTTCTTCTTGCACATATGCATACCCACGTGCACATACACTCATATTTATCTTTGCCAACACTGCCTTGGTTCAGGTCCTCATCATTTTGCAGTCAGGCCATTATAATAGTTTCCTAACTGCTTGATTTGCCAGTCCAGTCAACACCAGCTCTAGTTCATCCTCCAAATTGCTGCTGGAGTTATCTTTCATAAATCTGATTCCTTCAAGCTCCTACCCTGTGAGAAAACCCTCTTAATGGCTCCTCATTGCCTATTGGGAAAAAAATCCAAATCCCCTGGTATAGTGTTCAAGGACTGCTATAGAATTACACTGATCTCCTTGTCAGCACGGCTTCCTCCATTCCTGATCCTAACTCATTCCTGCCCATCCACACTTCACATCTGCACTCACCTGTGCACATCTGCCCCTCACACCTGCTTAGCCACCTCTGCCCATATTCACCTGCCTATCCATACGTGCTCATATATATCTGTCCAAACTCCACTCCATGTCTCGGTCTGAAATTCATTCATCGCTATAACTACCTGGTCAATTCTGACTCATCCTTGTAGATTCAACTCTGTTATTCCCTTTACTCTCTTCCTAGGCTCTAAAGGCAAAGCCTGGTATTTCTTCTTTTGTTCTCAACGTAGCAGTTTGTACATATTTTTACTGAAACATTTACCATGATGCATTTTGATTATTTGTTTCTTTCTCACCAATCCCCAATTCCTAAATCAACCTGAAATTATTCATCTTTGTATCCCTAGCACCTAACTCAAAGGCAGGCTTAAAGTAGGCCCTTGACAACACATTGAGAATTTTTTCCCCCTCTATCCTTGCTGTCAGTTTCTCAATAAGTTGAGCTCTTGAGGCTGCCTGTCTATAGCAGCCCATTTTCCACTGTTTGATTTGCTGGTGGCTAGGAGAGCAGATAGTTAATCTTACTAGAATTTTGTGAAAAACAAAGAGTTAATGGGTTCCTGCAGGCACCAGAGTAACTCTTCAGCTTTAGTGCATGGTCTCCCTGTAGTTTTGTATCCTCCTTCCTTTTGGGTTCTCAGTTGTGTTCTGGTAATTTAGGCTGCTACATACTAATCTTTGGACAATCCAGAAGTGTGTGTTACGTACACACACCATGCTGTTCATTTGTTCATTGTTCTCATACTGAAAATTAAAATGGAGAACAATGAAGAGGAGAGGCGATGAAAATTCATGGACAGTAGTAGGTGTCCTTATGGACATAGTAGGTATCCTTAACCTGGAGTCCACAGATGGGCTTAAAGCATTCCATGAGTCCTTGCTATGTTGTGTATGACATGTGTGCATGTGCATGTGGATTCTCCTGGCCATAGGTTCCATAGTTTTATAAGATTTTCAAAGGTGCCTGAGACCCGTAAGAGTTAAGACCCACCAGTGTAGAATATGTTTTCATGCCTTTCTTTTTTAATGCCCATTTTAAAATTAGCACATGAATCTTAAAAGGCCTTGAGAATGTGAATGATGTCTGTACTATATGTTGACTTCCTTGTCCTCCAGTCTTGTCAAGAATCTCCAGACTTGCTCCATGCACCCATTATTTTAGCCTCAAAGCCAAGGAGTGAGAAGGCGGAATCATTTCTAACAAGTCCTGTAAATAAACCCAGCTTCTGCTGTATTAGATCACTGTAAAACAATTCCCTGCAGCCCAAGGGATTAAATAATAGAAGAAAATGCTTTCCATGAAACCATGCAGATGATAGAAAATATTCTCGCTATGGTAATTTACACAGATTACTTCATGACAAATTGGTTGTTTGAGCTGATCATGCTGATCTCTGAAACCCTGCAGGTTTTCTCCTGAGTTTGGAAATGTTGCAAATGCATTGGTGAGGCCCAGGGCCTTTGTTACTGACTCACCACCATGCAAATGAACTTTAAGAAGTACTTGGTGGTCTTATAGCCAGAGCGACCGTGTTTTGCTTACGAAACAGTGGTCTTTAGTCTTCCTTGTCAACATGTAGAAATTGCCAGGGTTCATTTAACATTTTTTCAGTGGTGCTGCCAACACAGTCTGCTGGGAAAGGGACATGTGATACCACTTGGTAGTGAATGGCCTTGGTGTCTTCATCTCTCTTCCATCTCCCACTGTCCCCAACCTGTTCTTCCCCATGTATTTACATCTCATTAAGTGATACTCATTCACCCACCTGACCAGAGAGGAAACCATGGGCACCATCTGGACTCCTCTCTCTCCTCATAGCCTACTCCTAAGTGCTGTTGAGCTTACTCCCTATCTTCTCATATCTGTCCACTTCCTTTGGTTCAGGACACCAAAATCTCTTGTCTGGATGACAGCTATGGCTCCTAACTGGTCTCCCTCACTCCAACCTGTAACACCTTAACTCTGAGAAGGTATCCTTTTCTGGCGTCTAGGTGCCACGTGCCCATAGGGTGGGATGGGTAGTATTTCTCATATTTGTTCATTCCACCCCAGCCTGCATTTTATAATCCACGTGGGATAGAGCCCACTTTTCTGCTGCAAGTTATGGGCCTATGGAATCCAATTTGAGGCCATTATGTGAGGATTCAATCACTGGTTTCTGTGATTGATTGGCAAGAGGTTTAGAATACTCAATTCAAGAAAGTCCCTCTTGGATAGCAATAATTTTTTGATTGCCTATTCACAGTCTTCTTTTTTCTCTGGAGGAACTCTTTCATTCTCTGAGGCCCTGGTGTGGCTGTCAATTACGGTGTCCCAGCTCCACCATAGAAAACACCTGTGACCCAGACTGGCCAATCCACATGTCCCTGACTTCCTGGGCCACAGTGACAGGCTCATGTCTGGGCATAGAACCAGGCCAGGCCATTTAGAGTCTCCTGAGATTGACAATCGAACACAGACAAAGAGAAATCCTCTTTCCTTTGAGGATGCTATGCTCAGAGGATGTAGGTGTAGGTCTGCTAGTAGCCGTTTTGCCATTGATAAGATTTTATCTGCAAAATGTAGTCAACAAAGGCAAGTGATGATGGTGGTGGCGGCGGTGGTGATGGATAACATTTACTGAGTGCCATCCATATGCCAAGAACTAATCTAAGTGCTTTACATATATTAACTCATTTAATGTTCATAGACCTTGTACTTAATGATCATTATTATCATTATTATTGCTATTATTATCCCTATTTCACAGATGAGAAAACTGCGACATTTAGGGGTTAAATAACTCCAGGTTAAAAAAAGCTCTTAAGTGGGGAAGGCACAATTTGAACCTAGGCAGTCTGGCTCCTGAGCCTGTGCTCTCAACCATTTCACTCTGTGGCCTCTAGCACTATTGACAGAACAGGAAGCGGGGTACAGGAGGAGGAGAGGGAGAGAGGGGAAGGGGGAGGAGGAGGGAGACATGGGTCCCTAGGACATTGCTGGAGTCCTTGGATCCTGAACCCAGGGTTCCTGGATGCCTAGTGGTAACCCAATATATTTAATTTTTTTTACTTAAGTCAGGTTGAATTAGGTTTCTGTTCCTTGCAGCTTGCCTAAAACATTCTGCCTCCCATCCTCTCTCATTCTGTCTCTTGTCTTACTGCCTTGCCTTAAATAATAATATCTTAAGAAAATAATATTCGAACATGGTAGAAATTTGGAGGATATAAAAAGATAATATAAAGAAGATATCTTAAATGAAGATGTCATAACATTTGTATGTGATACAACCAATTCAAGACTATTATTTTTGTTTTCTTCCAGTCTTTTTTCTAATCATTTATATATACATATATACACAATAAGGTTCTACATATATAAGGTTCTTTCCTTTTTCTCTTAACACTATATCAGGTGCATTCCCCCATGTTATATATTTTTGAAAGCAGGATCTTAATGGCAGCATAATGTGCATGTGTGTGTGTGGGTATGTCTTTCCACTGACTTCTCTGTGCTTCCTAGTGCTTGACATCTTTCCTGATTGAACCTTCTGCTCTGGAACCAGGAAGGATACCAAGGGCTGGGGGGTGGGGTCATGCTTGGCTTCTACCTGTATTCCTTGGCCTGTGTCTCAGTGTTCAGGGCCCTGGTGACCAGCCCTGCACCCCACAGCTCAGCTTGCAGCCAGGAAGGAGACTGTGTCAGAGATGTTGGAAGCAGAGGCCATCTTGCCGATGCTCATCCCTCTGCCCATGAGCCAGGAGGGCTCTGCAGCCTGCAGAATGGGAATAAGATACACTCAGGAAAAGGTCTAAGCCTCTTCACAGATCAGCAAGCAGAAAGCCAGGATGGCTTGGCAGTTCCAGGCATGATTTATTTTAAGACATGCAGAGTTACCAGTTAGCACAGTAAGAAACCTCTTGTTCCTGCCTTTTTAACTCCACACATCAATAACAATTTGCTTGGCAAAACCCTGGGTGCTGGACTTAAATATGCACACCACTGGGGGGAAACGCAAGGATAACTTTGAGAAATTAGATTTAAAATACTGAATAAACTCTTTTCACCATATTCCTCTCAGTGAGTGCTGTATAAAGCCTCATAACATTTATGAGGCATTAAATGCCACATAAATGACTAGTTTTTGACGTGTAGATGAAAAAAAGAAGGTGAATGAAGGAGTAAAAATAGCACAACTGTATATAATGCATATGTCAGTCTCCTATTTAATAAACCTCTGGATGTTACCCCAAGCCATGAGCAGTGGTGGATTAAGAAAATAGACTTTAAGCCCCCGAAAAAGGTACTGAAGTCAAAGGCTAGAGACAGAAGGGGTGTTAAGTAGTCAACAGCCAAGGAGAACATGAAGCCAGAGGAGTTCAGAACAGAACAGTCATTCCAAGTCAAGTACAATCACAAAAGCCGAAGCATCTACCCATCCATCCATTCACCCATATTTCATTATCTATCAGCTGTACTATTGCTATCACAACTATTAATTGTTCAGCTTCGGACTTACTATTAATTACTATCATTTATGGAGGGCTAAGTTTGTGTCAAGTATTTTACAAAGTGTTTTGCATGAATCATCTCATTTAATCCTCATAACCATCCTGTGAACTGGGTTTTTGTCTTTACCTTAAATTGATGAGAAAACTAGCTCAGAGAGCTTAAGTGATCTGTGGAAGGTCAAGCAGAGAGCATGTGTCAGACCCACAGACCCATTGATCCAATCTTCCTCTCCTCCATATTGTAGCTGTTGAGTTCCTGCCATGTATCATGCTTTGGATTAGGCATTGGGGCTACAAAGGAACCTTCAATAAGGCCCCTACAGCACTAATTCTGGGGTAGGTGAAGCTGAAATCGACTAGAAGCTTTGGAGTCAGAAACACAGTGGTCTCAGAGGTTGTCACTGGAACACCCAAAAAACAGTGTGCAGAGGGTCATGGTGACCTCAGGAAGAGATACCTAACTTCACTTGGGTGGATTTGGTATAACAACCTGGATCTTGAAGAATAAGTCATGTTCATGAGATAGAGAAGAGGGAAACATAGTCTAGGTGGGGGAAACAGCATAGGAAGAGACAATAATAATGATAAAATACGTAGATTGAAACGTTGTAGAAATTTGAAAAATACACACACACACAAAATCCACGAAGAAAATAAAATTTGCTGAGAAACGTGAGGAATATGGCTGTAGCAAGTGATTCAAAGACCACACAGCAGAAGTGAGGGGATTTGGGAACCAAGGCATCTCCTTTACTAAGCTGTGCATGTTGACGTACAACTTATTGCAGCTGAGAGCCTGAGGGTACAAATGTATCAGTGTCATTGTGAAGTTGACAACTGGACAACCAGACCTTCCCCCGCAACCCCTACCTAAGTCTCCACCTCTCACCCTGCACCCCAGCCCCATTGCTAGATCCCCTTATTTGCTTGACTTTTTCACAGCACTTAACACTGAAATATTATATGAAATTGTTTGCTTCTTTACCAGTTTATTGCCTTTCTTCCCACTAGAAGATAAACTTCAGGAAAGCAGAGATTATGTCCATCTTGTTCTATGCTCCTTCCTTAGTAGGTAGATTACTGTTTGGCATGTGGTATTTGTCAAGTAAATAAGTGAGCACAACAGAAAAAAAGAGCAAGATTCTTCCACTAATGAGAGGTGGGAGCAATGAAGACCTGTTATTGGCCAGGCTCCTGTCACTCACCTGGGACTCATGGTTTCTCCCTAATCACTTTTAAGTGGTTTGGAGTCAAAATCACTTCTATTGCCCTTGAATGACTTGGGGAACATCAGAAGCAATGGTCCTAGACCTGCTATCCAAATGCTTCCTTTTACCACCTTCAGATGCTGGCGGGCAAATTGCTTGCACTTGGTCAACACTTCCCCCTCCTGTGCCCACAGCAGACATTGTAAATCAATCATGGCAATTTTTCTTGTAGCCTTAGAATCCTTGTCAATACCACACTCTAGCAGACGCTGCTAATCGATAGGGGGTGGCATTAGAGATGACACTTTTCATCCTGAGCATGAAAAAAACTAACAGATGTGAGAAGGGAGTAATGTAATTAGATATAAGGAGGAAGGGACAAATCTATATTCTGAGAAAATATTGTGAGCTTTATGTCTTCAGGCTTCCGCAGCAATGACAAATAGAACAGCTTAGGGACTATGTAGCACAGTGATTATGAACATGAACACTGATGTCGAGCTAGCTGGGTTGCAGTCCCTGTTTTACAGTTTTCTATCCATGTAGTTGTGAGCAAGTTACTTAACCTCTCTGAGCCTCAGTGTCATCATCTTTAAAATAGAACTAATAACTCTATCTAACTCATCAGATAGTTGCAGAGGATAACATAAAATAATCCATGAAAAGCACCTAGTCCACTGCCTAGGACACAGTAAGTGATCAATAAATATTAGTTATTGATTGTTTTCAAAATTGACAGATTTATAAGCATAAAATTAACCACGGGCTGGATCTTGAACTCTAGAAATATTTGAGCTGAAATTGGTCCCCTCCCTCTCAGGAATACAGAAGACAAGACCACTTTCCATGCAACTTCAGCAAGTTTTCTATTTCCTTTTTCCGATTTTTATTCATTCATATTTAAACCACCATTATAAAAACATTAAAGTAAATGTTTTAAACAATAGGCACTTCCACAACTCATTTCATTTTTCCCATTCTTTTCCAGCCTTTTCCCAAATGCAGGGTAATTTTTTAAAAAATGGTAATCTAGGTCTTCCTGTTTTTTTTTTTTCATTAATGCTCTGAGCCAGGAGATTTAGTTTTTGGGCCTTTCTCCACCACTTTGTTGCCCCATGCAAGTCACTTGGTCTCTCTCAGGCTTAGTGCTTCCATCTGTCGAATGAGATAATAACAGAAGCATTGCTCACCTCATAGATTTGTTGGATGGAGTAGATGAGAAAATGGATATAAAAATAAGGTTTAAGGAACAGTTGTCTTAACCACCTCAGAGGGGAATTATCTACAGGAGCAAATGAAATGATAAATGTGAAGGAACTTATATAAAATGGTTAAATTATTAAATGAGCGGGGCAGGAGGAAAAGTTGAAATGTGAAACTGAAAGGAAATTAGGAAATAATTCTGTAAATTGTGGAATAGAAGTCCTTTCAAAAATAATAGTAAATCTTATTTAAGTAATTTTCTTTGGTGATTATGGTAAATTGTTGGATTTTCTTGTTTGGTTTTATTTTTTTCTCTTTTCCACAAAACACTTTAGATTCAATGGCAGTTTTTCTTCATAAGTAATACAGTTTCCCCCAAGGTCCTCAAATATTTAGAGAACCTATTAAACAAAACGACCTATATTACACTAGGTGGAAAAGAAAAACTGTCAAACTGAAATCACAGGCAAAAGTAGATAAGCATACAAACTATGTATGAAATCCAGACATCAGCAGTTCCTTCATCTTTCTGGAGCTTCCCCAGAGGAATCCCCTCACAGCAAAGGGTTAGTGAACAATGTTGGATTAACTGAGGACCTCACAGGAGAGATGACAGAGAGAGTTTAACTACAGTGAACAAACTTGAAATCTTCATCAGTCAGGAAAATTGAGGTGATGTTGCAGTAACAAATAATCCCCACATCTCAGGGTCTTAGCACAGCCAAAGTTTATTTCTCACTCACATTGAATGCCCAAAATGGGTTGACAGGGAGATTCTGCTCAGTGTGCTTACTCAGGGAGAAAGACTGATAGAGATTCCATCTTGATATGTGCTTCCATGATCACCTCAGCAAGGGGAAAAAACAATGCCCATAAGTAACACGTGTCTCTTCTCCTCGCTTCTGCACATGTCGCGTTGACTGAAGTCAGTCGCATGTCACACCTGACTTTAAAGGATGTAGGGAAATGTGACTGTGTATGGCTGGGAAGAAAGGCAGAGATGTTTGGTACACAGTAGTAATGACCATCATTACTACTTAGATATTCTTCATCTCTGAGGTCCGTTTATCTCTGTTCTTCCCAAGGAGGGTTGGGGAACAAGGGAAAATAAGGGAAGGGGTGGAGGGAATCTTTTTTTCCCTCCATTTCTTATTTGCGGTATTCAGTTTTCCTGGCTTCTCTTTCTTTCCAGATCATTCCTTGGCCTCTAAATTCCTCAACCTTTTACCATGAGGAGCAATTCCACTGTGGCTTGTAGTGTTATTGCTCTCAAATTTTCATGTCAAATCCATCGCTGGCCTCAGCTAGTAAATAGAACTTTTGTTACCAGATCCCATCTTCTTCAGAAGAAAAACGTATTTTTTTCAAATACATATGTACTGGCAAGTGGATATTTCTCTGAATTTTACATTAGAAAAGTCTTAAGAGGACCAAGCAGTTCAGCTTTGAAGTCAGGAACATGGGATCTGGGGTCAGGCAGTCATGGATGCAAATTTGGCTCCTTCACTGACCAACTGTGTGACTTTAAGGAAATTTCTTAGCTTCTTTAAGCCTCAGTTTCCTAATTTGTAATATGAGGGATAATAATTCCTATTTCTACATAGAGTTGTAATGAAGATCTAATGAGGACAGTACCTGGCACATAGTAAGCCTTCAGTAAATACTGGCTCCTGTTGTAATGCTCATCTCCTCCTACAACCAGGAATCCCTTTCTTTTTTTTTTTAATTTATTTATATTTATTTATTTATTTATTTATTTTTGGCTGCGTTGGGTCTTCGTTGCTGCGTGTGGGCTTTTCTCTAGTTGCAGCGAGTGGGGGCTACTCTTCATTGTGGTGCGCGGGCCTCTCACTGCGGAGGCTTCTCTTGCTGTGGAGCAAGAGCCTAGGCGTACGGGCTTCAGTAGTTGTGGTGCGCAGGCTCAGTAGCTGTGGTTCTAGGGCTCTAGGGTGCAGGTTCAGTAGTTGTGGTGCGCAGGCTCAGTAGTTGTGGCTCGAGGGCTCTAGAGTGCAGGTTCAGTAGTTGTGACGCATGGGTTTAGTTGCTCTGTGGCATGTGGGATCTTCCCAGACCAGGGCTTGAACCCATGTCCCCTGCACTGGCAGGCGGATTCTTAACCACTGTGCCACCAGGGAAGTCCAGGAATCCCTTTCTTAACCTTAAACTTTGTGACTAGCACAGAAAACAGTGGGACCATCACCTCCTTGAATGTGGTGTATTTACCTTTATTAAATCACAATATTAAGATTTCTTTGGTTAAAAGTGTCAGGAAACCAAACTCAAAATGTCTTAAAAGCAAAAAGAAACAAAAAGCCAGCTCATATGACTGAAAGATCAAGGATAGTAGGCTTCAGGCACAGTTGAATCCAGTTGCTTAAATAATTTCATTAGAGGTCTCTCTTTTCTTTATTTTCTTCTTTTTGGTTCTATTATCAGGCTGCTTTCTCCCTCATGGTGATAAAAAGACTGCCAAGCAGCTTCAGGGTCACTTCTTACTTTCCCCATAACCATGCTAAACAGAGAGATTTCCTTTTGCCCAACATTTTAAATAGAAACCTCAGAATTGCCTTTGATTCGTTCTGCTGGGAACCTGATTATGTTTGAAATAATCATTGTGGCCATGGGGATGTGATACACTGATGGGGCAAGCCTGGTATTCTCTATACCAGAACTGGGAGTAGAATCAGCGACACTGGAATCATTTGCACTGAGTGGTGGAGGGGTGTGTATCCAGAGAAAAACAGGTTTCACTTACCAGCAGAAAGGTGAATGGGTATTGGGCAAGGAAAAACAACAGGTAACTTTACACATTTTATGGATACACATCAATTTTGTCCCACTATTGACAAATAGGCAATATCTGTATCGGTGCCCTCCCATTCCTTGCCCACGGCCAACCATGGAAATCAGTCATAACCCCCTTGCCCAGTGAGCTCAGCATGTATGTCAGAATCCTGCTCAACACAGTGTTCCTGGAAGCTGGTACAAATCGACAGCAGTTTCCATGAAAGATGAAACTATTTTCTCTCTCCAGGTTATTTTCAGGTGAACTGTTAAACCATGTTATTCCTTCCTCATACATTCTAGTTGACTTTTTTTAAACTTCATAACATGATGTTTTTACTCATAACGTTCTATCTTGCCAGATTTGGCCTATCGTCCTAATCTGTTGGGATCTTATTCAGTCTTGGTTCTCTCATTCAAGTTTCTGTTATACTTCAAGTTTCATGCCATCCATAAGGGCAAGCCATGTCTGTTTTGATCAATGAAAAATGGAAGGGCCAAGAACTGAGTCCTTGGTATATCTCAAAACGTCACTCTCTAGTTGATTCCAGTTGTGAACAACAAAACTGATTCTGGAATGGGAAAATACCAAGTGCAATATAGTTACACACACATATACATTCAAGTGCTATTACATCTCCATTCTCTTTCTTTCTGTTTTTGATTGACCTGGTAAAATAAACCAGTCATACCTAAATTGATTGAACCTGCAGGGTTCAATCAGGACAAAAAGCAATTCTCTAACAAAGAAGAGAAAGAACTTTGATCTGTCTTAGCTAAGTCCATCATAGCTCCAAAATAAAATACTTTTCTTTTCCCAACATGGCAAGTTGCAGGAAGCACCATGCCCTGGCCCTGGAAAACAATGTGCTTGGGTGAAGCAGAATCAGTTTGGCTTATGTCAACAGTTTGTTTAGCTTGATGTAGGAAGAATTTAGGGGCAAACATGGAGTGGGAGAGCTGTGTCCTGCGTCCCATGGGAATCCAGATCTGCAGGGCGGGAATATAACTCTACATGAGAATACAACCTCCTCCTGGTATTTGGGAATCTGCCTCTTGCGGCTTAACACGGACTCTGTTCTCACACCCCAGCCTGGAAGGTTCAACTGGGATGCCAAGGGACAAGGCCTCCATGGAACATTTGATTCCTATCGTAGAAGTTTAACCAAGAAAGGTCATTGGGTTTTGTTTTTTGTTTTAGTAATGGAAGAGCACACGGAACCAAGGGCTGGGCTGGTTGTTTGTACAATACAGACCCCATCAGTCTTTTTCTTTGGCACCCTGCTGTTTGAAGAGGTCTTCCAGAGTATCATTGCTGGGACTCAAGAAGCCAGAAGCAGAAGTAACATCGCTTCTTGTTAGTTGGGCTTAAAGCATCCCTGTATCCCCCAGCTGATCCTGTAGTCTTGTTTCTTGAGCTAAGACTCTTTCTTACTTTTTCAACAACGTTATGTACCTTCTAGCCCTCTCCCTCATTTCTACCACTGAGATCGTCCTTTCCTACAGTGTGCAGAGGCCTCCAATATTGGAGAAGCTGTCCTAAGCACTTTACATCTATTATAGCTTATATAATATTCACTCGGGCCCTAAGAGAGAAGCAGTATTATGGATTTATTTTGCAAACGAGGACACTGAGGCTCAGAAATACCAAGGTCTGGGTGCACAGGAACAGAAGTGTGAATCTAAGCCAGGCCTTGCCTCAGAGCTAACTGGTACTCAAACGTTCGGCAGCCTTCCCTCCTAGTGGGTAATTCAACCATTGTTGAGTGAGCGCCTACTGTAGCGTGCTGGCCTTGTGGGGATATCATGAGAGATATGCCTCTGTCAAGTCCTTCAAGAAGCTGTCTGTCATCACTTCAAGCACTGATCCAGAGCAAGCAGTGTGTAGCCAATTGGAAATTGTTTCATGGTCAAAAGTAAAGCTCCACCCCTGAGTGGGATCCAGAGACAGCCTTAGATGTGCGTGAATGCTGGTCACCACACACCTCCGAACTCCTCTCCAAAGGCCTGATGATCCTCTATTAGAGATATGGTCCTTCAGCCAAAGATGCCTGTGACAGCACTAGGCACAGGGCCTTGGGGAGGGCCTCTGGTTGCCTGAGTCAAGTCCAGAGATGCAAAGACTGTGTCTACACACTTGACATGATTGAGGGTTTGCAAGTAGGCTTGAAGAAGACACTAGTGAGCCCTGGCTGTTATTTGGGTGGGGCTGGGCAACAGAAAGCCCCTATTAAAAGTATTGCCTCTGAGGAGGGCGGAATGGGAAGTGACTGTTTAATGGGTATAGAGTCTCCTTTGGGGTGATGAAAAAGTTTGCAGCTAGATTGAGCTGATAGTTGTATAGCATGGTGAATGTACTGAATACCACTAAATGTGTACTGTAAAGTGGTTAATTTTATATTATGTGAGTTTCTCCTCTATAAAAATAGTAAGAAAAGTAAAAAAATATTGCCTCTGCCAAGTGCCATAGTGCCTACAGTACTGTTGTTCATGGTAGGGCTAACCATCCTCTACCACCACCTTCCTCCAGCCCCTGTTCCCACCTCGACCCATTAAACAGGACCTTCTGCTTGTCTGAAGCATCGAGGAGGTAGCTTCCAGAACTTGTTTTCTCTCTTATTTTCTCTTCCCTGTGAGAAGAGGTGTGCCTTCCCAGATTGGTGGGGTTAGGGAAGGGAAGTAAATTGTCTCATGTCTTTGTCTTAAGGTTATCCACAGACCTAGTTAGCAGCTCCGGGTTTATAGTGTTACCAGTTTTACTGCACATACACAAAAGGACCTGAGGCCTTTCCAGTGCTGCCCAGAGCCACCTCCTTCCTCACCAGCTGCTCCCTGAGTCACTGCCCATCACCAGGTCAAAGTGTACCTCTCCATCTGTGTTCACGCTCTCGTCTGCAGGAATACATTGGCTTCATTTCTCTGGGAAGAGTTTTTCTATAGGGAACATCTTACCTGCTTTCTCATCTACCTTGAAGTTCTCAGTGTTCAACGACAACCACCAAAAAGTGAAACGAAGCTATTTGTGTAGTAAAAAATGTAGTTACTGATTTCCTTTACATCAGTTTGCATTTTAAATTCAAGTCAAAGGGCCCTTTTCACAGTCAGTCACCAGCTGCTTCAGTTCCATTTGCCCTTCTAGGCTGATAGACACGTGACTGAAGGTTTAGAAGGACAAGTTATCTCATTTTTGTGAAATCTGTCATGTTCAGAAATCTGGAACTTCAAAGGAAAACAAAAGGATCTTTTCATCCCTTTCCTTAGTTTGAGTTGCTTTTTCTTTGGAAGCTAATTTCTAACTGTAATCACAAGAGAAAGGAGGTTTGAGTAATTATGCTGTGAATCTGATCTACAGAGGCAGCCCACTGGGATGCTGTTTTCCTCAGGAGCTATAATTTTGGCCAAAATCATCTGGGAAACTTTCCTCTTCTTCTAATTTATTCTGCCTATGGAGACATTGTTAACCATGCCAAAAATGCTTCACATTTGTATAGCCACTTTAGATTTTTTTCGAAACCCTTTTCACATTAATCATCTCACTTGATCTTTACAAATCTCTTGAGAGGTGGATAGAGAAGGGATTGGGATTCATATATTACAGATGAGGAAAGTGAATCCCAGAGAGGTTAAGCAACTTGCCCAAGGTTACACAGCTTTCAGTCAGAGAGCACCAAGTCTAGAGACCATATTTCCAACCCTCCAGCTTTACGCGTAGAGTGAATCACAGACATGGATTGCTGCCCTGTTGGCCTACCTCAGAAACCCAACTGTAAAAGTTCTAAGAGGTGAAATTCCATCCTCGGACATATTTGGTTCTCCTTCCTCATTAATATCTGACTTGGGCATCACAGTTCTTCTTTTGGAGTTACGTTTATCATGAGGTGACGTGTTGTTCTCTTTGCTGTCTTCCTGATGCTTGCAGAACTCAGAGGGTGGGGGGAGTGATTTGGGTAAATCTTTCTTTGATCTGTTTTAAATGAAATCCTATTTACAAGATACACTTCACTTCTTTTGATGTGCAGCTCACTAATTAGCTCACATCTGAGAGCAGGTTCCCTGGGAGAAAAAAAAAAATTAATTCATTCCATCTCGAAAAGACACAATTCTTGAACTAATTATGGTATCTGAATGATTAATCTTTAAATACACATATGTTCAGGAATTTTACAGTTAGGAGGAATGTGTAATGAGAAAGAAGACAGAAAGCAAAGGGGAACGGAACAAGGTAGAGATTCAAGGCAAAAGTCCTATTGAGGGCCAGGGAGAAAGTTTGGGTATCGTTTATTATTCAGGTGGAATATAATTAATTTGCAAAATGATGCAGTAAGCAATATTTGTTCCAAAACCTTCTCAGGTCTCTAATTTTTTCTTCTTTACCAGCCCCTGGAGGCCAGCATCTTTAAGGTCAATCAAACTACTGTGAACCTGCTATCAGGGAGAAAAAAAAAAGAGAGAGAGAGAGTTATTTAACTTATACTAAATTGTTAATGGCTGATATCACTTTCCATCTAGCTTTACTCCTCCCACAATTATTTACTCTTTAATAAGAAGCTGAAATTGTATCACGATGACTGATCCTCTATTTGTGGATGTTAGGAGATGGCATATATTCCTTTTTGATAGTCAGTGGCTGTCTGATTCATGTCATATCCTGTATACAATAGGGTTGTGAAAAATAATGCTATGATACATTGTGATATCTGCCATGGGCACAGAAATTGGGAGTGGCCATATATAAATCATGTATATACCCTCCTGATTATAGCTCGTAGGAGAAAGCAGTATTATTTAGTGTAGCAGGGAGACTTCTTCACAGTTCATGATATCACATTGTAAAGGGTATCACCTACTCCACTCAACAGGTTGGCTGCCACTATATATTTCCGGTGGGTAAGTGATTTTCTTCACTTTAACATTTATATTGTAAATTCCTTGAGAATAGAAACTATTTCTTTTTGTATTTCAAGGTTATGGCTCTTAGTTGGCCCTAAATAAATATTTGTTGAAAAAAGCACAAAGGAAGTAACAGTGAGTGTGGAAAGAAATGTGCTAGTAAATAAAAGTTGGGTGAGACTGAAGGAAGGGTATAATGTAATAGACCTGTAGTAGTCAGGGTTCTCCAGAAAAACAGAAGCAATAGGATATATATATCCTACTTGACTCATTCAATTATGAAAGCTAAAAAGTCCCAAGATCTGCCACCTGCAAGCTGGAGACTCAGGAAAGCCGATGGTGTAGTTCAGTCCAAATCTAAAGGCCTGAGAACCAGGGCAACTGATGGTGTAAGTCTCAGTCCGAGGGCAGGAGACTGATGTCCCAGCCAACAAGGAACAAATTCTCCCTTCCTCCATCTTTTGTTCTATTCGGATTGGATTGTGCCCACACACATGGGGGAGGGCAATCTGCTTTACTGAGTCCACTGATTTCAAATGCTAATTTCATCTGGAAACACTCTCATAGACACACCCAGATATAATGTTTAGCCAAATATCTAGACATGCCATGCACCAGTCAATTTGACACATAAAATTAACCATCACAAGACCCCTTGGATGAGCTAGTAACTGAAATTAAGCAGGTTTAGCTCCAGTCATCCTGGGAGCCCACACAAAATGAGCAACATATTGAGTTGTAGAATTCTCATTCTATTATTTAAAAACCTATGTGAGTCCATCTGGAGGGACAACATATTTCCTTTCTCTAAGTCCTAGGAGAAATATGTCATGTGGTTTATCCTTATTAAAGACCATTGAGTAATATGAGGGTCAGAGCTTTGAAAAGGGTTTTGTAAATAATTCAGCAATATTTTTTAAATGGAGTGGGATTTTTTTTTTTTTTTTTGGTATCAACTCTCTAAGATGTAGTGGAAATAGCAGTAAACTGTGACCCAGTGAAGATATTTCTGAAATAATATGAAACAAAGTAGTAGTATGGTAGGAGAGTTAGCCTTGGAACTCCCACCAGCCCCACAACCCCAAGGTGGGCTCTAGCCTTCTCTGTGAGCCTTTTCCTTGTGCCTTGCTTTTTTGTTCAGGGCCCTTCTGTGCCCTGGGATGGAACTGAGTCTCTCACTGTGAAGTGGAGGCTGAGTTCATCCTCCTACGCGGAATAACTTCCTCCATCTCAGCCCCATCAAGTAAGCTGAGGCACAGTGTAATGCAAGGAGGAGGAACAGGTGCAGCCCTGCCACTGCCTCACGTGTTCACGGGCCGTTGGGTTAGTCATTTTCTCTTTCTGGGCTTTGCTTTCTCCCTTGGAAAATATAGAGTTGCATTATCAGGACTCTGCAAATTTTTTCTATAAGGATCCAAATAATAAATATTTTAAGCTTTGCAGCCCGTACAGCCCCTTTGCAACAACTCAAATCTTATAGTATGAAAACACTCATACAGACGATATGCAAAGAAATGGCGTAACTGTGTTCCACTGTAACTTTATTGACAAAAACAGATAGTGGGCTGGATCCTGGCCCACAGGCCATAGTTTTCTGACCATTGAATTAGATCATCAAAAGACAGAGCTATGCAACTGCACTAGAATGCAAGCCACAAATACGAGCCATATATGTGATTTTAAATGTTCTGATAGCCACTGTTTTTTAAAGTTCTTTTTTTTAAAGTAAAATTAATATCAATAATATATCTTATTTAACTTAATATATCCAAACATGACCATTTCAGCATATAATCAACATGAAAACTTATCCATGAGATAGTTTCCCTTCTTTTTTTTATACTAGTTCTTCAGAATCTAGGCTGTACTTTACATGCCAGCCCATCTCAGTTGGACTGGCCACATTACAAAGGGCTCAGCAGCCACGTGTGGTTAGAGACTACCATGCTGGACAGCACAGTTCTAAGAGGTTTTTTTCCTGCTCTGTACCTGTTTCCCATATTCTGTCAAAAAACACAAAGCAACAGCCTATTGTTCTGTTTCCTCATCCCTGATAATTTAATATACAAGTCTGCAAAAAATGTGATAATGAATGTCGGTAGGCCAGTGCAGCTTCTGGGTGACTTGATTACTATCTCCACTACAATTAGTAAATAGCTGATAATGTCTTCATGCAGAGCTGCAAGGAGTGCCTCCTCCCACCCACCCTTAGCACCTAATAGGAGAGATGTGTGAACATTCATTCCTGGAGGTGGTGGAGAGTGGAGGTGGGCTGGAGGCTTTGCTTGCAAAAGCCACCACAAGTGAGACATTTCTCTGAAGTCTCAGGTTATACTTTAATGTGCATTCAACTTTGCTTTCTACTCCACAATATAATCTGGTTTAATTTTTAATTTGTATTTCTTAGCAGGTAAAGCAGTCAAACCCCTACCCTGCATAGCCCTCCTCCCTTCCCACCACAAATCTGTGACTAATATTTGTGCTCTGAGAAGACACACCACATTTACCATGGTGCCCTTGGGGATAGGTTTATGTAACAATGTGTTAAACTAGAAGTTTTAACTGAGACCTCAAATGCTACAGTCAGTTGAGGCAGATCATAATGCAGAAATTTTCTTTGGGAATTGGTTAGGTGACTCTTAAATCCCATAGTGAGGGTATAAAAGTGCTGGGAGAGAGGATTTGTGGTGAGCATTTTTTTGGAGAAAGCTGAGCTGCGAGTCTTAACTCTCCTCTTCAGTCCACTTCCCTCTAACCTGAGGCCTTTACCTGGAGCTTGAAAGGTAGCCGGGGGCTTGACGGCACACAGGGACTGAATCTGAAGGGTGAGAGAAGGACTGGTTAGAACCATGGGTAAGCTGAGGAGAGATGGCTGTGCTGGGATCGTCTGGAACTCCCAGAATTTTCCAGAGTCAGGGATCCCTGTGGACCAGACATGGGCCATGAGTGAGGAAAACCAGGTGGGCGGTGGGGAAGATGGAGAAAGAAAGACACTGGTCCCTCTCCCACACCCCCAACCTAGTTGAGGGTGGTGACAAATACGAGTGAATGTCGGAGCTTTGATCTGTTGACCTTCTTAGGACCAAGTAAGACTGCACTCCAGGAGTTAAAGTCATCAGGGCACTTTGTATTGTCTAAGAGTAATCAGAAAAGCACTCCTCCCCCAATAAAAGAAAGAAAATAGAAAAAACATGACTGTGTAATGCAGGAATTAAGATTCTTGGCCTTAGGATACTATAGACTCTTAGATAATATATTTATATTAAGTGACAAACAGGTAATGGAGGAAGTTTCCTGCCCATTGGATTAACTCCAAAGATGGGAATTTCAGGCCCCATTCACCTGGCTGGTCAGGGAGTTATTTGGTGGGGGTGGGGGTGGTTTTTCTGGTTCCTCAAATTATACCAAATTATCACCTATAACAATAATAGTGTCTGTGATGTGTAGCTAGCACTCAGTCTTAGAAAAGCAGGAAGATCCAATCTAGAGGAAGGGATAATCATAATAATAACAGGTAATAATTTACTAAGAGATCAGTCAGTATGTTTTATGCACTGCACTTTTCTTACAACAAAATAATATTTTTATATCTTTTTTTTTTTCTTTTTGGCTGTGTTGGGTCTTTGTTGCTGCATGCAGGCTTTCTCTAGTTGCGTTGAGCAGGGGCTACTCTTCGTTGTGGTGCGCGGGCTTCTCATTGCGGTGGCTTCTATTGTTGTGGAGCACGGGCTCTAGGCACATGGGCTTCAGTAGTTGTGGCGCACAGGCTTAGTTGCTCCACGGCAAATGGGATCTTCCCGGACCAGGGCTTGAACCCGTGTCCCCTGCATTGGCAGGCGGATTCTTAACCTCTGTGCCACCAGGGAGTCCCTTTTATATCATTTCATAGAAGAGGAAAGTGAAACTAAGCAACTTCCTCTAAGTCCCACAGGCAGGAAGGAACAGTGCTGGAATTTGAATGAGGTTTTGTTTACCTTAACCACTACCCCTTGCTGATGCTCTTTCCCAGCCCAACCATGGCCTTGGGGCTTTTACTTTGTTGGCTCTGTTCTCTTCTTCCTTCATCCTCCTCCCTCTCTCCCATGTGATGAGATTTCGTTCTCAGCTAAACACAAGTCCCTCTAATCTCCCCTCACCGGGACACTTGAAATGAACAGACTGGACAACATTGAGCCAGCAAATCTCTGGCTCCAGGGAGTACACCAGGAATCTTAACCCAATCCTGCAAAATGCTGGCCAGGCAAGAAAACAAAGATGGAGAGAAGCAAGTTCTCACTACTTGGTAGAATCAGGTCAGAGTTCTGTTGATGTGGGATTGGGTTAAGGATGAAGAGGGATCTATCTGAGGATTCCAAGAAAATATCACAGTTGGAGCTTGTAGGATAAAAGCAAAAATGCCACCATCTCATTAATTTGTCCGCCCCTGCTGGCTATCCTGAGAAAGCATCTGTTTGGTGTCCCCCACAGTAAAGCGATTTGCCCTTGGAAAATGGTCAGTAGTTTGGCCCTAGTGTCTTCCTTCCTTCTTTCAGGGCAATGCTAGAACACACCCATTCAAAACTGCAGGAGCACCCGACGGCAGTTGCTAGACACTCTCAGAATAGCTGAGCCCCATTAAAATTGTCTATGTGGGCATTGTCTCTTGCTTGCTCTTCCCTGACTCTGCTGAGTTATTTTTCTTAGGCTTCCCATAGTAGAACTGTAAAAGCTAGTTTTCAGACAGCCAATATAATCAACATTTCAGTAGGCCTCATGCTAAAGCAGCACTAGATTCAAATGATATTTTTTGACGGGTAGCATCAGATTTGAGATTTACATGGGACTCTTCCCAGAATGAGCTTCTTGACGTGGGAGGAAGCCAGAGGAGCATTTTTTGCCTGGGTCTTCTTGTGAACTCTGCCCTTGGATGTACATTTGAAAGAAGAGAATAGAAATTCCTGTCTGCAAGGAGCTGATCTGATCCCTGATTAAAATATGTTCAACTCTGAAATTAGTAGAGATCCGTGAAAAGAAGTGAATGATGGCTTGATCCCAAATGCTTTAGCTTCTTGACTGGGAAGGGACAAGACCCAGAGCAGGAAGAGGTAACAATTAATCATTGCTGAAACAGAACCAGGCAAGGAAGATGCAGAGAGATTCATCTGCAAAGTCTTTCATGGATCCACTGATTTTAAAACAAAAAGTTTATTTAGCACCTAGTAGGTTTGACATTGCTTAAAATAAGAAGATGGATGATAACAAAAACAGAAAATAGTTTCTGAGCATATATATATACATCTCAGGCAATTTGGGCTGCTGTAATGAAATACCATAGACAGTGGCTTAAACAGCATTTATTTCTCTTGGTTTTGAAGGCTGGCAATCTGAGATCAGGGTACCAGCATGGTTAGGTTCTTGGTGAAGGCTCTCTTCGGGGTTATATTCTTATATGGCCTTTCCTTGGTGCATGCACAAGATCTCGTGTCTCTCCCTCTTTTTAAAAGAGAGCTCTTGTCTCTTTCTCTCTTTACTAATCCCATGATTCCCATTAAATTAAATGAAATATAAGCTCACAATTTAAAAAATCACCAAAAACACAAGAGATAAGCCACCATGAGGAAAAAGTAATCAAAATCACCAAATTTTATTTTAATTAGATTCCCAAGGACTTCAGATTTTGAAATTACCAAATATAGGTTATAAAATAACTATGTGTAAAATATATTTTAAATGAAATATTTTTATTTGATGAATTAGCTATCAGTGTGACCAAGCCATTATGAAAAAAGTGAACATTTTAGAGATTATAATTATTGCTATTAAGCCTGTGTTAGGGCTAAATAGCATAGTAAGTATAGCTTGAAAGACAATAAGTAAACTTATCTTACAGACGATGGAGCTGAAGAAATTACCTAGAATACACTGTAAAGAGACAAGGAGGGACTTCCCTGGTGGTCCAGTGGTAAAGAATCTGCTTTCCAATGCTGGGCACGCAGGTTCGATCCCTGGTCGGGGAACTAAGATCCCACGTGCCGTGGCGCAACTAAGCCCACGTACCACAACTACTGAGCCCGCAAGCCTTAACGAGAGAGCCCATGTGCTACAAACTACAGAGCCCACGTGCTCTGGAACCTGTGTGCCACAACTATGGAGCCCACGAGCCCTGGAGCCTGTGCTCCACTAGAGAGGGAAAACCCGCACGCCACAACTAGAGAGAAGCCCACACACTGCAACAAAGAGCCTGTGTGCCGCAATGAAGATCCTGTGAGCCACAACTAAGACCTGATGCAGCCAAAAATAAAATAAAAATAAATAAATAAATAAAATGGGACAAGGAGATGGGAAATATAAGTGATTAAGAGAAACGGAAAATAGAAAGAGAAAGTATCATTGCTTGCATTGTCTAACAGAGACCCAGGACAAGAGAATAGAGGAGGGGATTATTCATAGAGATAATGGCTGAGAATTTCCGAGAACTGATAACCAACCTGAGTCTACAGATGCAGGAAGCACAGTGTATAATAAGTAGGATAAATAAAAAGAAACCCATATCTACATGTACTACGGTGAAGCTGAAGAAAAATCAAAGACAAAGAAAAAATCTTAAAAATGGCCAGAGAGAGAAAATATGTGCCCCCCATAAAGACTGATGTTGATTTCTTAATAGTAACAGTGGGTATCAAATCACAGAGGAAAACAGTTTTCAAAGTGCTGAGAGTAAATACTATCAGACTAAAATTTTGTGCTAGTTAAAAACTATCTTTCAAGAATGAGGGATAAACAAAAAATATTTTCAGATAAACTGGGGAAATTTACCTCCAGCACATCCTCATCACAGAACTTCTGTTGTCTTTCAGGGGGGAAGAAAAATGACCCCATTCATAATAAAAACTTTCAGCATATGAGAGATAGAGGGGAATTCCCTTAAGCAATAAAGGATACCTCTCAAAACCCCTACTGCAATCTTATTCTTCGTGGTGATATACTAACATTCTCTTGCAAGTGAGGACCCAGGTGAGGAAGCTGTCACAGGCTGTGTTCCACAGGAAGCAGAACCTGAGAGAGAGATCAGCCTACAAAATGCTTGTTGAAGAGTTCTCCTGAGATCGATATATGTGGAAGGGAGAGGAAGAAAGCTGGCTTAGGCAGAGGGACAAATTGAGCTAGGAAACATTTCTAATGAAGACCTCAACCAAACTCACAGAGTTCTGGAGCCAGGATGGCCCTTTAGAAGTGTACCCAATTGGGACAAAGAGGCTAGGCCTTTATACCATCTTGTCAGTCAGTCATTGGATGAGGGTTGGTCCTAGGAGGAACCGTACCTTGAGTGTGACAGGTTTCTTCAACCAAGGCGATCCCCAGAAAGGACTCACAACTGAGGGCCATTTTCCAGCAGCACTCCCAGCAGCTGTGAAAATGAATCTTTGATTCTCAAAGGGTTGTCTGGATAGTACATTACATCATCCACCACAGTCTACCTATTAACACAGTTTCTATTCAATATTGTCTGGAATTGTTCCAAAGAAGATATACAGATGGCCAATAGGCACATGAAAAAATGTTCAACATCTCTAATTATTAGTGAAAAACAAAACAACAAGATATCATTATCTTACGCCCATGAGAATGGCTATTATCCAAAAGACAAGAAATAGCAAGTGTTGGTGAGGATGTGGAGAAAAAGGACCCCTCATACACTGTTGTTGGGAATGTACATTAGAGCAGCCACTATGGAAAACAGCATTAAGATTCCTCAAAAAATTAAGAATAGAACTACCATATGATTCAGGTATTCCACATCTTGGTATTTCCCTGGAGAATATGAAACACTAATTCGAAAAGATATATGCACCCTTATGTTCATCACAACATTACTTACAATAGCCAAGATATGAAAACAATATAAATGCCCACCAATAGATGAATGGATAAAGAAGATGTGGTATATACATATATAATATAATATTCCTCAGCCATAAATAAGAATAAAATCTTGCTGTTTGCAACAACATGGTTGGACCCAGAGGGTATTATGCTAAGTGAAATAAGTCAGATGGAAAATGACAAATACCATATGATTTCATTTATATATAAATTATAAAAAATAAACCAACCAAAAATAAATAAATAGATAAACAAACCAAACCAAACAGAAACAAACACATAGATACAGAGAACAGAGTAGTTGTTACCAGTGGGGAAGGGCGGCGGAGGGCAAAATGGGTAAAAGGGGTCAACTGCGTGCTGATGGGTGAAAACTAAATTTTTGGTGGTGCACACGCTGTAGTGTATACAGAAGTTGAAATATAATGTTTTACACATGAAACTTATATATTCTATACATCTAAGCAAAGCCGTAAGACATGAAGAAAACAGAGTTATAGGAAGATAATAACAAGTAAATAAGAAAGTGGCCGGACATGAGATTAAAATGTAAAAATCAATTGCATTCCTAAACACCAGCCAAAACAGAGAATTCTTACATCAGGTGGTAGGTTCATGGACTTTTTTTTTATAATTATGCTTTACAAGTTGCACATATATTACAAGTACTCTTTTTTGTATGTGTCAAACATTTTGAAATTTAAAAAATCTTTTTAAAGAAAGAAAATCCTGCATCATGAGAGATACTGGATAAGTGCTACAGTGGAAAGACTGGAAAGAGCTTCATGGAGAAGGTGGATGAGAACCTGGCCTTGAATTACAAATAGGATTTGAAGAACAATGAAACTAATCTGAGTAGCAAGTGACTGAAGGGGAGGTAGAGTCCCTCCTACCACCCAGTGTAGTGACAAGGCAGTACTTAAAACTTTCTTAGGGCAAATGTGCAACCTTTTCCAGAATGAGAGAAACCTGCCCTTGTTTCTGCCTGTGGGGGCTTTATGAAGCGCTGGCCGGAGGTGCAAAAGGAGGAACAATGGAGAGGCTGCCCAGGATGACAGTATTAATACATTACACCTGGGCCCAAGTTCCGGTACCAAGAGAAATTCTAAACTTCTAGAATTTGACCAGAACAAAGCTTCTAACTGCTGCTATATACAGCATGACCACAAGGCCAATTCTTTGGGAATATTCTGGTGTTGCATAGATACAAGTTTAGTGAGTGGACAGCTAATGTTTTTGCCTGCTTGGTGATACCCATCCACTTTTCTTCAAGACACCGTACCTGAAGTTTGCTTAGGAGAATATCCCCTCCGAATTTTTAGCCCCTGCAATTTGGAAGCGTTTTTCTCCCATTACCTCCAGGGATGCACAGTTGACCCAGGTCTGGACAATCAAGTCATTTCTTTTCAGTTGGCGATAGTGATGCTTCAGAGGTAGGGACTCTGGAAGCCACGCCAAAAAGACACAATCCCAGGTTTTTACTAGGACCAAGGAGAGAGAGAATCATTTCTCCTATTGGGGTTGCTGAAGGCATAGGATCTAGGTCTGGTGCTGATGGTGGCCATCTTGCCACCATGAAGGGACAGATTGCCTAAGAATAGAGTGAAAGCAGAGCCAATAGATGAAGAAGAACAGTTTCCTGATACTGAACATTCTGTTATTTACACTGAACGAGACTTGACTAATGCACCTGAGGTGGTTTGAGAAAGTTCTTCAGTGTTGAATTGGGAGAGTCAGTGTGGTGTGATGGAAGAAGTCAGAGAGACCTGACTCAGATTTCCCTCTATAACAAAAACACTATAGCACCCTAGAAAAATTCATTAACACCCTGTGCCTAAATTTCCTCCTCTGTAAAATGGAGATTAATGATGGTACATATCTCCTAGGTTGTCAAGATTAAATGTGATAATGCAGCGCTTGACACACAGAAAGCACACAATAAATATTATGTATTATTCTTCCTATTAGCATTCTTACATACTGACTTTTCTACCCTCTGCTGCTCTGCCATTTGCCTTACTTTTCTTCATATAAAATTATTTCAGATCTACAAGCAGGGAGAGAGAGAGAGAGAGATTGAGATGATTGATCTAGTTTCCAGGACAAATACAAGCAATTTAAGGCTGAAACCAGACGAGAAAATGTAGTTTCTTGCCAAGGAAGATGCTAGCATTGACTGCTTAACAGGTGACAGCCCTGTGGGTTTTCTTTGACTCTGTCAGTCAAGCTTCACTTGAGCTTAATCTGATTGTTACGACTCCAGAGAACTTGTCTGGGAGTCGGGGAGGGTTAATAAACCATACTTCATGGCCCCTGCAGTTGTGTGGACACCTAACACTTGTCATGTTGGATGTGTCCAGATACAATCCAGGTTGCCTAAATGCTACCATGTCATGGAGAAGCTGAGCTTTGGGATAGCAGTGTCACATAAATGCTCCTATTTTCCAAAAGAGATGAGAACTTCTAGAATCCCCACAACACAGAATGCTTGAATGGAGAGGACTAGGCAATTCTCCATTTACAAATCAGAGGCCAAAGTAAGGAACTTGCCCAAGGTCCCTTATTTAGTTGAAATTACAACCCTGTTTGTAGTACTTTTCTTTGCCAGAATAAGGAGGAAATTTGAGCCCAGGATGGCAAATAGATCTCAGCTGACATTCCAACTCCAAACAGTTGTTGGCGTTTGGAGCAGCACTGTGTTGTGAAAGATTCCCAGTCTGGCTTTAGGAGAAAATAGTACTGTAATCAATTAGCAGTGTCTGCCATGGACAACAGGCAGAGGAAGTTTGCTGACCTTGAAGACTGGGCCAACAGGTAGTTGCAGCAGGGGTAGGGGTGGGAAGGTCCAGTGTTAAGTTGGACCTATTGTACTTTCTCTCCTTCTTCCTAGACAGGCCCTGTATTTCTGTTTATTCCATGGTGTATTTGATTTTGCACATGGTCAGAATGACTGTGAATCATCACTCCAGATTACTCCCCATCCTACCTGTGATAAGAAGATAAGCTGCAAAGTCAGGTCCTGGGCTAGCCAGATAACATCTTTGTGTTTGTTTTTCCTCTTCCAGAGGGGTGATCACCTGGTCAAACAGATATCTCTCCAGTGCACGAGACCAGACTGCTGCAGAAGTCTATTGTTGCCTTTTCTTTGACTTCTTTGAGGTAAAGATATCATAGATTCTAGAACATAAGAGAGGCTTCTGGGATCATCTGGTGAAATCAGATTTTACAGATGAGGAAACTGAGGCCCAAAGGAGGGAAATGGCTTGTCCAAAGTTACAGAGGGAAAAGCAGGCTGCCAGTCTTTCCACAGCGCCGTCCGTATTCATTTGCTTTATTCTTTCTCCAACCTTATCTCCCCAGTTATGGTCATCAAATTTCCCACATGGGAATCTTTTGAAAAATAACAAATAAATTAATGGCATGTGACATACTGCAACTTTAGCAGAGAAGAAGCAACATAAATACAAAGTGACCATGACTAGCTTATATTTCAAAGGCAAGCAGCAGAAAGTGACAGAAGACTTGAAATGGTGGTGATAGTATTATTCTACTAAGGAGTGTGTCCCATTTCCTAAGTCACATCAGAAATTTTTTCTAAGACAGAATGTAAAACATTCCTTTATTTGTAATATCTGCTAAAGACAATATATGAATATATTAATAATTGTACATTTTGGTAATTTTGAAAGTTTTGATAGTTTTGCATTTGAACAAAAAATGAGCCCCTGCTCTGTGCCAAGAATGTTGCTGAGTGTTAGGAAGACAGAGATGAATAAAGCACAGTCCCAGATTTGCAAAGCTCATGGTCTGGTTGGGAAGACAAGTGGACCAAAAAAAAAAAGTACAGTGCAATATGAAGGAAATTATAAATGTGTTCAGAGGGTAAAATAATGGCACAGAGGAGGGACAGATTAACTTTGGGAGGCAGCAGGAAGTTTTTACAGAGACAACATCTGAGCTAGGCTTTGAAGGATAAACAGGAGTTCTTTAGTAGCTCTTGTGCACTGATCCACTCAATAAACTTAATAGCTCAGGGCATGCCAATTACTGTGTTCGGCATTGGAGGGTGAGATACGTAAGAGAGAGTCCCTGGCCTCTCAGAACTCATAGACTAGACAAGAGGTAAATATATAAACAAAGAATTACATTGCAATATGTTGAGAGCAAGAGTCATTGAGAGAACCCAAGAGGGTCATAAGGAAAGGCCATGTTGAGGAAAGGACTCAGGGGGTGTTTTCTCTCTATGTTTGTAATGCTCCTTTTCAGCACGTACTTATGGGTCATCATGACAGCAATGCAATATCCACAGGAAAATAACTATTTATAAGATAATTAATGAGAAGATAAGGAAACTGAAAAAGTGATAGAAACCTAGCTAACAACATCCATTTAACAAAAAAAATTTTAAGCCTCTACCATGTGCTAAAGCACCATACTAATTTGTGGGCATACAAGAGAGAGAAATACCAGGTGGGCATAAAATCAAGGGGTTAATGGCATGGGTGATGGAGTCAGCCTGCCTGGGTTCAAATCCCAGTTTCCCAACCTGTTAGCTATGAGATTTTTGGACTAGTTGTTGAACCTCTCCGTACTTTAGTTTCCTCATCTGCAAAAAGTGGATGACAAAATAACTCTGGTTATTGTGTTATTAAAAACAATAAAGCAGGCAAAGGGCTCAACTTAGTGCTGGACACATGGTAAGTGTTCAATAAAAGTGTTACCATGAAGAAGATGATGAGGAGGAGGATGATAAACAGATGCTGAATATGAAGAGCATTGTGATGAATTTGGACTTCCTCTTCAACTACCAAAGCCAATAAAAGGTTTTAATCAAAGAAGTGACATGATCAGGTTAAATTTTAAAAATATTTTTATTAAATAAATTTAAAATATACACAAAAGCAGAGAGCATACTTTAATATACTCTCATATACATACCACTTAGATTCCATAAATATCTAGATTTTGCCACATTTGCCTCATCTATCAATTTTTTCTCTGCTTAAGAATTTTAAAGTATTATAAAACAATCACAGACATAACTGAATCTTTACATGCCTATGAATGCATCTTGTAAAAATATGGATATTTTCTTAACAAGACTACCATGGCATTATCATTCTTACCATTACTGATCCCTTGGTGTTATCTAACACTCACTCTATATTCAGATTTCTATAGTTGTCTCAAATGTCTTCTTAGTTGGTTGAAATCAGGACCTAAAAAATGCCTACATATTACATTCAATTTTAAGCCTCTTGGTCTTTTTAATCCTTTTTTTTTCATACCACAGGTTTTCTGAAAAGAATTAGATTTGTCTTTTTGCTTATTTATGGTGTCATTTAACTTGTTCCTCTATACCACAGTTTTCCTATAAATTGGAAGGTAACTCTAAAATTTTGATTAGATTTGGGTTCAGCAGATTTTGGCAGGAATATTTCATAGTAGTGTGCCAATTATAAGCACTTTTCACCAAAAATGTTCAGGTCTCCATCCCGGTGTATGGTAGAATAGCACTTCCTTGCCACATTAAAATTAACTATGATCATGTGACTTGTTTTGGTTAATTAAATGAGTGGAAGCAAAACGTGTATGTTCCTGGGAAGAGCTCTAAGAGCCAGTATATGATTTGCCTTTTTTCTTTTCCTCTGCCAGTGTGATCATGGGAGGGCATGTTGAGATGCTCTTCTATCAGCCTGGGCCCTGATTAGGTAAGTAATCACTGAAATTTAGGTATATTTGTTATTGCAGCATAATCTTGTCCATTTTGACTAACATATTGCATCAGATCATAAGGTGCATAATGTCTAGTTGTCCCACTTGTAGTAATTGGTTGGTATATTCATGCTTTTCAAGCATACATGGAACATTCTCCAGAATAGATCATATACTAGGCCATAAAATGTCTCAATAAATTTAAAATAATTGAAATAACAGGAAGTATGTTCTCCAACCACAACAGAATTAAATTAGAAATCAACAGTGGAAGGAAATTTGAGAAACCACGAATGTTTGGAAATTAAACAACACATTTCTAAATAATTCATGGATCAAAGAAGAAACCACAAGGGAAATTTGAATTGATTTAAAATGAAAGCAAAATATATCAAAATTTATGGGATGCAACTAAAGCAGTGCTAAGAGGGAAATATATAGCTTTAAATACCTATGTTAAACAAAAATAATCTCAAATCAGTAACCAAATCTTCCACCTTAAGAATCTAGAAAGTGAAGAGCAAAGTAAACACAAAGTAAGGAGAAGAAAGTAAATAATAAAGATTAGAGGGCAAGTCAATGAAATACACAACAAAAAGTTAAGGAAATCAATGAAATCATAAGTTGAATGTCTGAAAAGATCATCAAAATTGACCAAACCTTTAGCTAGAGTAAGGAAAAGACACATATCATCAAATCAGGAATGAAATAGAGGATATCACCATTAACTCTACAGAAATTAAAAAGATAAGGGAAAACCATGAATAGCTTTATACCAAAAAATAGACCAAATGAAAAAATTTTAAATTCTTAGAAAGACACAAATTACCAAAACTGACCCAAGAAGAAATAAAAAATCTGAATAGATCCATAACAAGTAAAGAAATTGAATTAGTAATTAAAAATCTTCCTGGAAAATAAGCCTAAGCCTAGGTGGCTTCATTGGTGAATCCTATCAAACATTTAAAGATATAATAGCAATCCTTCACAAATTCTTCCAGAACATACTGGAGGAAGGAACACTTCCCAACTCACTTTATGAAACCAGTATTACTCTGATACCAAAGCCAAAGGCATAACACAAATAAAAAATTTAGGCCAATGTCCTCAATATAGACATAAAAATCCTCAAAATATTAGCAAACCAAGTCCAATGTCATAAAAGGTTAGACATTATGATCGAGTGAGAATTATCCCAGGAAAGCAAAATTGGTTTAACATTCAAGGGGGTAAAAGCCTACATCCCTCCATTGTAAATTTCCTCATCAATCTTTAATCCAATGATTTCATCCACTGATGATCATTGTCTGAATCAATTATTTCATTAAGAATTGCAGAATGATGAATTTCTAATGCTATCCTTCCTAACACATTTGTTAGTTAGAATCCCTCTGTAAAAGATAAAAAAATTTCCCGCATCAACTAGGACTATTATGCTACTCTGGAATACACTTCCTCCAGGAAAGGCAGGATATATATTTGTTTCTTTCCCTTTAATTGCAAGTTTGCAGAGTAAGGTGTTGGTGACCTAGTTACTGCTAACTGTGTCCAATGATGTCTTTTTCTCCTTCTTTCCTTTTTTATCCCCCTCCTTTTCTTTTCACTTTCTCTTTTTTTGAGTATTACTTTGAATGTATGGTTTTTATATATTCAATGTGTTTTAATCAATTTTAGTCATAATTCTATTGAGGCATAAAATGTCTTGTTTTAGCCAGTGCAAAGTCCCTCATGTCAGATCTTTGTTTTTTTAACTGGACCTCATTACTCTTTGATAGTTTCCTTGCTTCCTTATACAATAACATATCCCCAACTCAGTTATTCTATTTCCTGCCATTTCTACAGCATTTTCTGCTTCCTTTTAGTGGGAAGGTATTTAGAGCCCACAATCTGGGTCCTGGGCTTACTCATTATTCCTGGGTCACCATTGCTTCTAGGCCTTTTTAGTGGACAATTAGGAATAAGTATTTTTGAAAAAGAATCATGAGTTCACACTGATATTTGCAATTTATTTTTAGAGCATTATGATAAGTGAGATAGAAAGAGAAAGACAGGTACTGTATGCTATCACTTACATGTGCAACCTAAAAAAGTTGAATGTGTAAAAACAGAGTAGAATGATGGTTACCAGGGGTTGGGGTGGTGGGGAAATTGGGAGATGTCATTTAAGGGTACAAATTTGCAACTAGTAGACAAGTAGGTTCTGGAGATCTAATGCACAGCGTAGTGATTGTAGTCAACAGTGCTTAGTGTAAACTTCAATATTGCTAATTAGACTAGATTTTTACTGTTCTCAGAACAAAGAAGAGATGATGATTACTATGTCACTGTAGTAATCATATTGCAATATATAAATGTACCAAACCAACACGTTGTACACCTCAAACTTACATAATGTTATATGTCAATTATATCTCTAAAAATTAAGGTATTTATTAACTTCTAAAATAATAGTTGTCTTATTTTGCTAAAAATCTTTGTTCTAACAACATTAATATGATTAATAATTTGTTTTATCCTACAATATATACAAAATATTTCTAAAAGTAATACCAATATTGCTATAATTTATACTATATTTAGAATATATTTATATGAATTATATTACATGTAAAATATGTTAGATTTATAGTGTAAAATAATATTACTATATTTATAATAACATATTAGTATATTTGCAATATAAGAAATTGTCATTTTATAGGTCAAAAATGGTAAAATATTGGCAATTTCATATGGTTCAACCTAATGACTAACAATAAGACTGGCGGAATGAAGTTAAGACTTTATTGCAAACTTTTCTGGTTCTTAAACTACTATTTTATAAGAATGTAAAGTCCAAAAGACTTTTATGAACCTTACTTGAACTAATTATGTTCTTCGTGTGGTTAATAAACAGTTGTTTTTTATTTTTTCATTTTAATTTTTAGAAATCTCTTATTTTATTTTACTTTTACTTAATGTTATTTTTTGAATGTGTAAACATTTACATGATTCCAAAGTCAAGATTTATAAGAGGACACATTCAGAGAAGTTTTGCTGCCAACCTGTGTCCTCAATTGTGCACTTCCTTCTCTTGTATTTTTATAAGTTTTTGGTTTATCTTCCAGAATTTTCCTTTGCAAATATAAACAAATAGTATATACATATGTGTGTGTAGGCATGTATGTGGTTTCCCCTTTCTTATACAAAGTTATGTATACTGTTCTGCATCTTGCTTGTTTCTCATGAGAATATCAGAGTAGCATTTTGAAAAGATCACTCCATCTCCTGTAGGCAGAAGAGATTGGAACCGGACATCCTACTGGAAATAGGGAGGCAAATTTGGAGGCCACAGCAGTTGTCTAAACAAGCAATGTTGGTGGTGGTCAGGACTAGGGTAGTGGCAGTGGAGACGGAGAGAAGTGGACAGATTGGAGATAAATTTTGGAGGTTGGAGGTACAGGACCTAGAGGTTGTTTGGATGTAGGTGGAACCCACAACTTTGTGCAGAAAATCCAGGCCATCCCCCTGGTCACATTTATATTCCCAGTGGGATGCAATTTTCTATGGAATAGAATACTAGACCATATCTATACTCTTTTCTTTTTTAAAAAAAGTTATAATAGAAAATTTCAAACATACATAAACTAGAAGAGTATACTGAACTCCAACATACTAATCACAGAGATCCAACAATGATCAACCTATGGCCTACCTAATTTTATCTATACTCCCAGCTACTCTTATCACCCTCCCCCACCCCTAACAATATTTTGAAGCAAATACTGGGAATCTTGTCATTTTATCTCTCTGTTCAGTATTTTCCAGCACCTTGGGGAGACATTGTTATCCAAATCCCACTGTTCCTTTCTCTGATACCTGCCACTCTACTAACTGACTCATTAAAGTTCATTGCTTTATTGTAAGGCTTTGATCCCTTAAAAAATTCAACACAGCTTGTGTTTCACAGAGATACCCAATGCACAGTTTGACTTAAAAATGGAATCCCTTTGCTTGCTGGATGGTAGTAGTGGAGAAAAAGCTCAGGTATAAAGGTGACTTATTCATCCAGAAACGCTCCTCCCGACTTCCCCATGAAAACACTGCAGTGTGGTTGGCAGTAGAAGCCATAACCAAGTGCCCTTGTGCCGCAGGGCACGTGGCATGTCGTTTCTCCTAGAGAAGCTCCCTGACTCGTGGCAACCAGTCAGCCTCTCCTTTTTGACTTCCCACTGAGCTGTGACTCAGATATAACTTTCTGCTCATGCCACCAAATACTTGGACTAAGTGTGTTACAGCCTATTTACTTGCTGAAGTGGAAGGCCTTTCTTCCCACTTGGAGTCTTCATTGTCATTACTTGCAGCCTGAAGCTATCCTGACTTATCTCAATGTCCTTTGCACCAATATCTGTTTTATTGTACAAGCGTGTCTGTAGGAGTTACCATGCAATGCTCAGTTACTGGCAATTTTCCTAACCTCTCTCAGAACTCCATTTTCCCAGCTCTAAAATAGAGCCCATTTTACCACGTACTTTCTAGCCTTGATGTGATGATTAAAGATGGTACCTAAAGATACCTAGCACTATGTCTCAGACACACTTGTTACTGCATTAACTCATCTCATGGATGCCAATTTTGTCTTCCACATTTACCCCGTGCTCTGAACCCTCTTTCCTGTCTGCTTTGGTTATTATTATTATAGGGAGTAGAACTGTCTGACAAAGGAAAGATTCTTGATCATTGTGAGTCTCAATATTCTCAGGTGTAAAATGGGATTTTAATATGTGTAAAACGTTTTGTGGGTTAAACCAAAAAATGGATATAAAAGTGACCAGCACTGTGCCTGGCACATAATAAGTATTTGACAAAGACTTGGGGGATTGTCAGAGCCTGGGCTGGGTCACCAATTGGGATGGTGTATGTCTCTCTGACAGATTCTTCTCCTCAGGTTGAAAAGATTTAGGTGTCATTCCTCAGGTGGGCAGAGAGAAACAAGCTTTTCCTGCCAGTCTAATAAGTCTCATGTCAGAGGGCTATAAACAGTAGTTGTTCTCCTTGGAAACTATTTGGGCCCCAAAGCAAGCTCAGCTCCAAACATAAAATTATTTGAACTAACCTGAATTGTTTAATAAATGCCACAAATTTCCAGAGTTCTACAGGTATCTTAAAATGAGCTTGTTTCATTATTTATCAGTTCTCTCCACATTATCAACTGTATGTAGTCAACTAATTTATCTTGTCCTAGAGCTAAGAAATCAGTCCATTTTAGGTAGATTATGACTATAGTTCTGGAACTCAGTAGCCTTTGTGCTACTAAACTCAGTTGAACAGGCCCCCAGGGATGAGGGGGTGGGAAGGAGACAGCACCATAGTGGAAAAAGTGGTTTTAATTTTAACTTTTATTCGGTATTAACCATTTTCCCACACTGCTTTGTAAATCATAGAGAGGGAAAAGAACAAAGCAATAAAAGCAAAATATGTTCAAATAAAGCCCCACAGTGTAGCATAGTAGTAGGTGGTGAAGCCCTTGGGGGCTTAATTTTTTTTTAAATGCTTCATTTGCTTCTGAATTTGAAATTTCAGAAGGCAGAAGAAAACCTCAGTTTTGACTTTTTAAAAAAATAGCTTAGATTGCTTTTGAATCAAGACCAAAAAATGCCCCCTCAAAGCTCTCTTCCAGGACACGATTCTTGATTATTATCTCACCCAATTTTTTATTTTATTTTTTTAAAATTATTTGTTTATTTATTTTTTGGCTGCATTGGGTCTTTGTTGCTGCGTGCGGGCTTTCTCTAGTTGTGGTGAGCTGGGGCTACTCTTCGTTGCGGTGCACGGGCTTCTCATTACAGTAGCTTCTCGTTGCAGAGCACGGGTTCTAGGTGCGCGGTCTTAAGTAGTTGCAGCACGCAGGCTCAGTAGTTGTGGCACGTGGGCTCAGTAGTTGCGGCACGCAGGCCCTAGAGTGTGCGGGCTTCAGTAGTTGTGGCGTGCAGGCTCAGTAGTTGTGGCTCGTGGACTCTAGAGTGCAGGCTCAGTAGTTGTGGTGCACGGGCTTAGTTGCTCTGCGGCATGTGGGATCTTCCCAGACTGGGGATCAAACCCGTGTCCCCTGCATTGGCAGGCGGATTCTTAACCACTGCGCCACCAGGGAAGTCCCTCACCAATTTTGTTTAACAAGGGAGATACTAGCCTCCTACTTCTAAGGTTTGTGTAGGGCTGTTTTATTGTTTAGGTCATTGTATTTGTCCATCTCTGGTGTACAGTGGAGTTGCATCAAATACACATTAAACTCTGTGAATTCAGCTGCCTGCATTTGGCAAAAGAGGAGAGAAGCAGACAGGATTTGAGAAGTGTGAGCAAGTCCACCCTCTATTCCACTGGCCCGTGAGCAAATGATTATTGGTTTCATGGGATGCACTAATTGCAAAAGTTCTTCTCCAGACTAAGTGTGAGTTTAGTTCTGGAAACTCAAATTTTTTTATAGTGTGGTCTTAAAACTTCTTTATTGGGTAATAAAAAGAAGAAAAAGCAATATCTTCCACTCCTAGAAAGAAACGTAATGGACTTTGAAGGGTAGTTACAGCTTTATGCACCAACTTCAAACCAACCCCCACAAAGGTGGGACTCTACTGCAAGCCAGATGTAGGAGACATGAATCAGTGTGGCTGCCCAGATTGTAGCAGTTTCCTCAGTAGCACCTTCTGTCCCGTCTTCCCTGGCTGAATAATCCTGGGGCAAAGACATGGCCTAAGCAAGGACAACCAGACTCACCATCCCAGGAACCTGAAATCTGAGTGAAGAGATGCAGACAGAGACATCTCCACAGCAGAGTTATTTGAGTGGCAGCTTCAGTGACTCCCAGGGGTGAAATCCCCCAAGCTGCCCTCGTCCCCGCTCCTTTCAAATCCTAATTGTTTGGCAACTCTTAGGATTCTGTGGGTTTTCCTAATATCTTAAAGGAAGTTAGCCAGAGTTGCTTTTTGTGTTTGCAACCAAAAGAACTTTAATTAATACACCAAGTTATCATCCCATTAATTAAAAGCTTCTTGGAATTAGAACTGAATCATTAACAAAAGCTCAAAGGGCCTGGAGGGTGCCCGCTACACAAACAGCTCTGGATGATGCAAAATGAAGATGCCAAAGGACAGAACCATTGCAGTTCAAGGCTGTAGGCCAGTATTTCTTAAACTGGGTTCCGTGGGACCCTAATCCAGCAAAATGATTTCTGATTTAAAAGATTCCATGGTCAAATCAGTTGGAGAAATGCAGTATACTCTATTCCTTACCTAGAAAGTCATGCAAATAAGCCCCTCAAACTCACTTAAAAGCCCAGCAGTAAAGGCATTTAATTTGCTTAAGCAGAATTTCTAAAATGTATTAGATAGCATCCAATCTTCTCCACCTCCATCCCTCTACCCACCTCTCAAAACACCTATTAACACATATTAATAGAAACTATGGTGGGGAGACAACTGCTAGTGAGATGTTTCCTGGGAACTTTGACTTTACACTCACACCTCTCTGGTAAAGAGATCTGGCCTCTCCATCATTCCTCAGGTGTTTACTGAGAACTGTAATGTGCCCAGCCCTGTGCTGGGTGTTCTAGAGGCAGCCATGGTATGGTGGAAGGAGGCTTGTAGGAGGAGTGAGAAGACCTGGTTAGAGCCCCAGCTCTGATCTGGAACTCAGAACTGGCTTTGTTCACATGGGTAATCCTTGACCTCATTCTGAATCAGTTTCTTTGTCTCCCAAATGGGGCTAGTAATATGGACCTCACCTTACAACTGGATTGTTAAAAAGATCTAATAGGGTAATGGATGTGAGGGCACTTTGTGAATTGCAAGGCATTATATGAATATTAGCTTTTAGAAGGAATAAATAACTTAGAAAATGATGTCAGATGTTTAGGAGAGAGAGCACGCAAGCCATAGGATCACAGGCTTATAGCTGTGATTTTTGGATACAATAAATATTTTAATATCACAGTTGAACGTTAAGTGTGTCAAGACAATTTACTAATCTGATGAAATATGAATTTTTCATTTGTACCTGTATTTGTTATTTTATATAACAAATTACTCCAAAACCCAGTGGCATACAATAATCAATATTTATTTCTTGTTTGTGTGTCTGAAGATTGCCTGCGATTCAGCTGATCTGGGCTGGACTTGGCTGGGTTTGGCTCTAAGCTGTGAGTTGTTCCAGGTCTGCTCTACATGTCTCTTATCCTCCTTGGACACGTGACATTGATAATGGCAGAGTACAAAAGAGCACACCTAACCACACAAGTACGTTTCAAGGCTAGCTTGGTCAAGTCCATTAACATCCCACTGGATGAAGCAAGTCACATGACAAATCCCAACATCAATGGGTGAGGGAAGAAGACTCCTCCAGTGGAGGTAGAATAGAGGTAGGGGAAGAGAATATTCACTGGGCAATAACCCATCTTGGACAGTCTCCATGTTCTTACCTTCTTCTATTTCAAGCAGGTATTCAGCCCCATAAGGGATTACTTCCTCAGGGATTATTTTGTGTCTAAGAGGCAGCAGGAGTAGAAATACTTGAAGACAGAAACTTTTCCTGTTCGTCATAAAAGCCTAAAAATTACTGAAGCAACTATATATATATGTTTGAGGTCAACCGGAAGTGAGAGAATGCCTTTGAAGTTAACCAGAGGAAAAAGGAAGAGAGTTCACAGAATTTAAGTAGAAGTCAGTGAGGATGGAAAAATCATTGGCCAAAACGTGGCTCCTAAGTACAGAGATGCTGTGCCTCAAAAAAAAAAAAAAAGTTCCCCTAGCCCCACAGGGAGCTCACAATAGAGCCCCCATACCTAAAGTGACCACTGAGCGACTGGACACCATGATAGCCTGGAGTTTGGAACACTACCCCTACTCTTTGGACACCACCTGAGGTTCTGGATTGACATGGGGCCCTGGAAAGGTGCAGGGTCCATAATGACTGAGGCTGAATTTCCTGCTGGCTTGGGCACTTGGAAGAAGAATAGGTTGCTCTTTAAAAGATGAAAAAGATTATATAAGTTGCACAACTGTTTTTACAGCCTAAGATTCTTACCTACCACATGGGTTATTTTATTTGCTGTTATAAATGATGTTATGAACTTTTGGGGTGATTTGAAGTTTGTTGCCAGATTTAGTAAATCAAAATACAGATACCCAACTAAATTTGTGTTTCAGATGAACAACAAATAATTGTTTTTAGTATTAGTATATCCTAGGCAATATTTGAGACATACTAAAAATTATTCTTTATTTCTCTAAAGTACAAATATAATTGGGTGTGCTATATTTTATTCAATACCAGTATGTAGGGCTCTGTAAGCATAAAGCATATTTGGACCAGTAAAGGGTGACTTTTGGATGACCTGGCCATTTCTGACCTGTTGTACAGCCATCCAACATACTCTTTGAGAGCTGGGGTTACTCCGAAGTAGAAGGTGGGCTTCCCACTGGGGACACTCAAAGGGTGCTGAGCTCTCCTGTCCCTGATATATCGAGTGCTTTGCCCACGACTTGCCTCTCTATTCGGAAGACATGTCAGGCAAGAGCAGCAGGAATTCTCACATCCAGCCTGCTTCTTCCCTGCCCTTACTAATTTAGGATGGTTTCCACAATTTTGTGGACATAACTGTGTAATCTAATAAAGGTAGATTAAATTACAGTTGAGTATTTTCAGATCTGAACGTGGGAAAAATGTATCCTGTTTCAAAAAAATGATCAACTGCCCCGCACTTGTTTTGTTTTTCTTTTATCTGGGAACTGGGCAAGCAGGAACTATCTTGGGTTATTGTATGTGAAAGTCTTGAAGCTGTGTTGGTTTTGTAACAAAAAAAACAACAACAAGAAAACCCTCAAATCCACAAAATTTTGTTCTACCACATACCAAAGATAGGAGGAACCTGAACTACAGCTTTGGAAATAGATATTTCACGTTAAGATAAATAAAAGCACTCATCCTGGTCACAACCACATAGCACACACACACACACGCACGCACGCACCATTTCTGAAGACTCTTCAAGTGAGAAATGCTGGCTACTAAATCACTTTGGTAATTCTGTGAGCAGAAAAAAGAACATGAATTTGAACCAGATGAAATATTGGCTCTGTTCAGGTTCAGCTGGCAGCATATTTAGATACAGAGATTTTGATCTGGTTCAGTAGGTATAGAGTATTAGGGTGGTGAACTCTGGTTTTTGGTTCACAGTGGAGGTTGAGTCCCAAGAGAGAGAAAATGATGTTCTCCCCCACTTCACATCTTTAAAAAAAGACCTCTTGTTTCCATTGATTGATTGACTGATTGTTTGGCACTGTTAGCTTTGCCCTGTGGTCTAATGCATAATAGCACATCTCCAGTGAAGTAGAGTTTGTTTGCTAAAAACTTATGGGTGTTTCTTGGCCATTTCCTCATTAGTAGAGTGTGATGGGCAGGAACCACAGCAAGTCAAAAAGGCTAGTGTTGAACATAAGACCACTGGAAATGCAGTCTAATTCTATTTTGGATACCCTCCAAGCAATGTTTTCTTCTTCTTGCCTCAGCAAATGGATTTGGAGCTTTCCAGAACTCAGAAGATTCAACATGAGATGCTCAAAGCTCCAGAAAGAATAAGACGCTTTCCTTAATTCATGCAGTACACATATATAATCTGTTGGCTGAGGTTGACCTCTCCATGTTTTTAAGAATAAAATATCTGAAAACAAAGTGAGAATGTATGCCAAAAAAACCCCCAAACAAAAACTCTTTGGAGGAATAAAATTAAAGTGTCCAGGGGGCTTCCCTGGTGGCGCAGTGGTTGAGGGTCCGCCTGCCAATGCAGGGGACACGGGTTCGAGCCCTGGTCTGGGAAGATCCCACGTGCCGCGGAGCAACTAGGCCCGTGAGCCACAGCTACTGAGCCTGCGCGTCTGGAGCCTGTGCTCCGCAACAAGAGAGGCCGCGATAATGAGAGGCCCACGCACCGCGATGAAGAGTGGCCCCCGCTCGCCGCAACTAGAGAAAGCCCTCGCACAGAAACGAAGACCCAACACAGCCAAAAAATTAATTAATTAATTAATTTTTTTTAAAAAAGGAACGTTTAAAGTGTCCAAGGGAGCAAATATTTTAACACCGTAGAACTCTTTAGAAACACCTAAATATTCAGTGTACAAATTACAAACAATTCTTAGTTGTTTATTTTAATTTTTTAAATGAAATATAGTTGACTTACAATGTTGTGTTATTTTGCTGTTGTACAGCAAAGTGATTCAGTTATGCATATATATACATATTCTTTTCCATTATGGTTTATTACAGGATATTGAATATACTTCCTCATGCTATACAGTAGCACCTTGTTGTTTATCTATTTTATACATAGTAGTTTATATCTGCTACTCCCAAACTCATAATTTATCCCTCCCCACCCCCTTTCCCTCTTGGTAACCACAAGTTTGTTTTCTATGTCTGTGACTCTGTTTACGTTTTGTAAATAAGTTCATTTGTGTCATATATTAGATTCCACATATAAGTGATATCATATGGTATTTGTCTTTTTAAAAAATTTTTATTCTATTTATTTTTTATACAGCAGGTTCTTATTAGTAAAATAGATATATTATTTTACTAATTAGTAAAAATATATTTGTATATTAGTAAAAATAGATATATTTTATACATATTAGTGTATATATGTCAATCCCAATCTCCCAATTCATCCCACCACCACCACCACCTCCACCCCACTTTCCCCCCTTGGTGTCCATACGTTTGTTCTCTATATATGGGTCTCTATTTCTGCCTTGCAGACTGGTTCATCTGTACCATTTGTCTAGGTTCCACATATATGCGTTAATATATGATATCTGTTTTTCTCTTTCTGACTTCCTTCACTCTGTATGACAGGCTCTAGGTCCATCCACGTCTCTAAAAATGACCCAATTTCGTTCCTTTTCATAGCTGAGTAATATTCCATTGTATATATATACCACATCTTCTTGATCCATTCGTCTGTTGATGGGCATCTAGGTTGCGTCCATGACCTGGCTATTGTAAATAGTGCTGCAGTGAACATTGGGGTGCATGTATCTTTTCGAATTATGGTTTTCTCTGGGTATACACCCAGTAGTGGGATTCCTGAGTCACATGGTAATTCTATTTTTAGTTTTTTAAGGAACCTCCATACTGTTCTCCATGGTGGCTGTATCAGTTTACATTCCCACCAACAGTGCAAGAGGGTTCACTTTTCTCCACACCCTCTTCCAGCATTTGTCATTTATAGATTTTCGGATGGTGCCCATTCTAACTGGTGTGAGGTGATACTTCATTGTAGTTTTGATTTGCATTTCTCTAATAATTAGTGATGTTGAGCAGCTTTTCATGTGCTTCTTGGCCATCTGTATGTCTTCTTTGGAGAAATGTCTATTTAGACCTTCTGCCCATTTTTGGATTGGGTTGTTTGTTTTTTTACTATTGAGCTGCATGAGCTGTTTATATATTTTGGAGATTAATCCTTTGTCCGTTGATTCGTTTCAAACATTTTCTCCCATTCTGAGGGTTGTGTTTCATCTTGTTTATGGTTTCCTTTGCTGTGCAACAGATTTTAAGTTTCATTAGGTGCCATTTGTTTATTTTTGTTTTTATTTCCATTACTCTAGGAGGTGGGTCGAAAAGGATCTTGCTGTGATTTATGTCATAGAGTGTTCTGCCTATGTTTTCCTGTAAGAGTTCTATAGTGTGTGGCCTTACATTTAGGTCTTTAATCCATTTTGAGTTTATTTTTTGTGTATGGTGTTAGGGAGTGTTCTAATTTCATTCTTTTACATGTAGCTGTCCAGTTTTCCCAGCACCACTTATTGAAGACACTGTCTTTTCTCCATTGTATATCCTTGCCTCCTTTGCCATAGATTAGTTGACCATAGGAGCATGGGTTTATCTCTGGGCTTTCTCTCCTGTTCCATTGATCTATGTTTCTGTTTTTGTGCCAGCACCATACTGTCTTGATTACTGTAGCTTTGTAGTATAGTCTGAAGTCAGGGAGCCTGATTCATCCAGCTCCGTTTTTTTCCCTCAAGATTGCTTTGGCTGTTCGGCGTCTTTGGTGTCTCCATACAAATTTTAAGATTTCTTCTTCTAGTTCTGTAAAAAATGCCACTGGTAATACGATAGGGATTACATTGAATCTGTAGATTCCTTTGGGTAGTATAGTCATTTTCACAATATTGATTCTTCCAGTCCAAGAACATGGTATATCTCTCCATCTGTTTGTGTCATCTTTGATTTCTTTCATCAGTGTCTTATAGTTTTCTGAGTACAGCTCTTTTACCTCATTAGGTAGGTTTATTCCTAGGTATTTTAGTCTTTTTGTTGCAATGGTGAATGAGATTGCTTCCTTAATTTCTCTTTCTGATCTTTCATTGTTAGTGTATAGGAATGCAAGAGATTTCTGTGCATTAATTCTGTATCCTGCTACTTTACCAAATTCATTGATTAGCTCTAGTAGTTTTCTGGTGGCATCTTTAGGATTCTCTATGTATAGTATCATGTCATCTGCAAACAGTGACAGTTTTACTTCTTTTCCAATTTGTACTCCTTTTATTTCTTTTTCTTCTCTGATTACTGTGGCTAGGACTTAGAGAACTATGTTGAATGATAGTGGCGAGAGTGGACATCCTTGTCTTGTTCCTGATCTTAGAGGAAATGCTTTCAGTTTTTCACCATTGAGAATGATTTTTGCTGTGGGTTTGTCGTATATGGCCTTTATTATGTTGAGGTAGGTTTCCTCTGTGCCTACTTTCTGGAGAGTTTTTATCATAAATTGGTGTTGAATTTTGTCAGAAGCTTTTTCTGCATCTATTGAGATGATCATATGGTTTTTATTCAGTTTGTTAATATGGTGTATCACATTGATTGATTTGTGTATATTGAAGAATCCTTGCATCCCTGGGATAAATCCCACTTGATTATGGTGTATGATCCTTTTAATGTGTTGTTGGATTCTGTTTGCTAGTATTTTGTTGAGGATCTTTGCATTTATATTCATCAGTGATATAGGTCTGTAATTTTCTTTTTTGTAATATCTTTGTCTGGTTTTGGAATTGGGGTGATGGTGGCCTCGTAGAATGAGTTTGGGAGTGTTCCTTCCTCCGCAACTTTTTGGAAGAGTTTGAGAAGGATGGGTGTTAGCTCTTCTCTAAACATTTGATAGAATTCGCCTGTGAAGCCATCTAGTCCTCACCTTTTGTTTGTTGGAAGATTTTTAATCACAGTTTCTATTTCATTACTTGTGATTGGTCTGTTCATATTTTCTATTTCTTCCTGGTTCAGTCTTGGAAGTTTCTACCTTTCTAAGAGTTTGTCCATTTCTTCCAGGTTGTCCATTTTATTGGCATAGAGTTGCTTGTAGTAGTCTCTTAGGATGCTTTGTATTTCTGCAGTGTCCATTGTAACTTCTTTTTCATTTCTAATTTTATTGATTTGAGTCCTCTCCCTCTTTTCCTTGATGAGTCTGGCTAAAGGTTTATCAAGTTTGTTTATCTTCTCAAAGAACCAGCTTTTAGTTTCATTGATCTTTGCTATTGTTTTCTTTGTTTCTATTTTATTTATCTCTGCTCTGATCTTTATGATTTCTTTCCTTCTGCTAACTTTGGGTTTTGTTTGTTCTTCTTTCTCTAGTTCCTTTAGGTGCAAGGTTAGATTCTTTATTTGAGGTTTTTCTTGTTTCTTGAGGTAGGATTGTGTTGCTATAAACTTCCGTCTTAGAATTGCTTTTGCTGCATCCCATAGGTTTTGGATCATCGTGTTTTCATTGTAATTTGTCTCTAGGTATATTTTGATTTCCGCTTTGGCTTCTTCAGTGGTCTCTTGGTTATTTAGTAACATATTGTTTAGCCTCCATGTGTTTGTGTTTTTTACGTTTTTTTCCCTGTAATTGATTTCTAATCTCATAGCATTGTGGTCGGAAAAGATGCTTGATATGATTTCAGTTTTCCTAAATTTACTGAGACTTGATTTGTGATCCAAGATGTGGTCTATCCTGGACAGTGTTCCATGTGCACTTGAGAAGAAAGTGTAATCTGTTTTTGGATGGCATGTCCTATAAATATCAATTAAATCTATCTGGTCTATTGTGTCATTTAAAGCTTGTGTTTCCTTATTAGTTTTCTGTTTGGATCATCTGTCCATTGGTGTACGTGAGGTGTTAAACTCCCCCACTATTATTGTGTTACTGTCGATTTCCTCTTTTATAGCTGTTAGCAGTTGTGTTATGTATTGAGGTGCTCCTATGTTGGGTGCATATATATTTATAATTGTTATATGTTCTTCTTGGATTGATCCCTTGATCATTATGTAGTGTCCTTCCTTGTGCCTTGTAACATATTTTATTTTAAAGTCTATTTTATCTGATATGAGTATTGCTACTCCAGCTTTCTTTTGATTTCCATTTACATGGAATATCTTTTTCCATCCCCTGACTTTCAGTCTGTATGTGTCCCTAGGTCTGAAGTGGGTCTCTTGTAGACAGCACATAGATGGGTCTTGTTTTTGTGTCCCTTCAGCAAGCCTGTGTCTTTTGGTTGTAGCATTTAATCCATTCACGCTTAAGGTAATTATAGATATGTATGTTCCTATTCCCATTTTCTTAATTGTTTTGGGTTTGTTTTTGTAGGTCTTTTTCTTCTCTTGTGTTTCCCACTTAGGGAAGTTCCTTTAGCATTTGTTGTAGAGCTGGTTTGGTGGTGCTGAATTCTCTTAGCTTTTGCTTGTCTGTAAAGCTTTTGATTTCTCCATCAAGTCTAAATGAGATCCTTGCCGGCTGGAGTAATATTGGTTGTAGGTACTTCCTTTTCATCACTTTAAGTATATTATGCCACTCCCTTCTGGCTTGTGGAGTTTCTGCTGACAAATCAGCTGTTAACCTTATGGGAGTTCCCTTGTATGTTATTTGTCGTTTTTCCCTTGCTGCTTTCAATAATTTTTCTTTGTTTTTAATTTTTGCCAATTTGATAACTGTGTGTCTCGGCGTGTTTCCCCTTGGGTTTATCCTGTATGGGACTCTCTGCGCTTCCTGGACTTGGGTGGCTATTTCCTTTCCCATGTTAGGGAAGTTTTCGACTATAATCTCTTCAAATATTTTCTCTGGTCCTTTCTCTCTCTCTCCTCCTTCTGGGACCCCTATGATGTGAATGCTCATGCATTTAATGTTGTCCCAGAGGTCTCCTAGGCTGTCTTCATTTCTTTTCATTCCTTTTTCCTTATTTTCTTCTGTGGCAGTGAATTCCACCATTCTGTCTTCCAGGTCCCTTATCCGTTCTTCTGCCTCAGTTATTCTGCTATTGATTGCTTTTAGTGTAGTTTTCATTTCAGTTATTGTATTGTTCATCTCTGTTTGTTCTTTAATTCTTCTAGGTATTTGTTCTTTAATTCTTCTAGATCTTTGTTAAACATTTCTTGCATCTTCTCGATCTTTACCTCCATTCTTTTTCTGAGGTCCTGGATGATCTTCATTATCATTACTCTGAATTCTTTTTCTGGGCGGTTGCCTATCTCCACTTCATTTAGTTGTTTTTCTGGGGCTTTGTCTTGTTCCTTCATCTGGTACATAGTCCTCTGCCTTTTCATTTTGTCTATCTTTCTGTGAATGTGGTTTTCATTCCACAGGCTTCAGGATTGTAGTTGTTCTTGCTTCTGCTGTCTGCCCTCTGGTGGATGAGGCTATCTGAGAGGCTTGTGCAAGCTTCCTGATGGAAGGGACTGGCGGTGGGTAGAGCTGGGTGTTGCTCTGGTGGCCAGAGCTTAGTAAAAGTTTAATGTGCTTGTCTGCTGATGGGTGGGGCTGAGTTTCCTCCCTGTTGGTTGTTTGGCCTGAGGCAACCCTGCACTGGAGCCTGCAGACTCCTTGGGCTCTGGAAGGGCTCACAACAAGGAGCACTTCCCAGAACCTATGCTGCCAGTGTCCTTGTCCCCACTGTGAGCTTCAGCCACCCCCCACCTCTGCAGAAGACCCTCTAACTCTAGCAAGTAGGTCTGCTTCAGTCTCCTCTGGGGTCACTGCTCCTTCCCCCTGGGTCCTGATGCACACACCACTTTGTGTGTGCCTTCCAATAGTGGAGTCTCTGTTCCCCCAAGTCCTGTCGAAGTCCTTCAATCAAATCCCAGTAGCCATTAAAGTCTGATTCTCTGGGAATTCCTCCTCTCGTTGCTGGACCCCCAGGTTGGGAAGCCTGACATGGGGCTCAGAACCTTCACTCCAGTGGGCGGACTTCTGTGGTATAATTGTTCTCCAGTTTGTGAGTCATCCACCCAACGGTTATGGGGTTTGATTTTATTGTGATTGTGCCCCTCCTACCATCTCATTGCGGTTTCTCCTTTGTCTTTGGATGTCGGGTATCTTTTTTGGTGAGTTCCAGTGTCTTCCTGTTGATGATTGTTCAGCAGTTAGTTGTGATTCCAGTGCTCTTGCAAGAGGGAGTGATCATACATCCTTCTACTCTGCCATCTTGAACCAATCTCCTTGTTTTTCTTTCTGACTTACTGCACTGAGTATGATAATCTCTAAGTCCATCCATGTTACTGCAAATGGCCTTATTTCATTCTTTTTTATGCTTAAGTGGTATTCCATTGTATATACGTACCACATCTTCTTTATCCTTTTATTTGTCAATGGACATTTAGGTTACTTCCATGTCTTGGCTATTGTAAATAGTACTGCTGTGAACCTTGGGGTGCATATATCTTTTCAAATTATAGTTTCCTCAGGAGTGAGATTGCTAGATCATATGGTAGTTCTATTTTTCATTTTTAGGGATCCTTGATACTGTTTTCCGTAGTGGTTGTAGCAATATACATTCCCACCAACAGTGTAGGAGGGAATTCCTCTCCGTCTCCTGCATTTGTTATTTGTAGGCTTTTTAATGATGGCCATTCTGACCAGTATGAGGTGGTAACTCATTGCAGTTTTGATTTGCATTTCTCTAATAATTAGTGATGTTGAGTATCTTTTCATGTGCCTCTTGGTTTATCTGTATGTTGCCTTTGGAGAAAAGTCTATTTCGGTCTTCTGCCCATTTTTTGATTGGGTTGTTTGTTTGTTTTTGTTTTGTTTTGTTTTTTATTGAGTTATATGAGCTATTTGTATGTTTTAGAAATTAAGGCCTTGTTTGTCACACTGTTTGCAAATATTTACTCCCAGTCCGTAGGTTGTCTTTTTGTTTTGTTTATGGTTTCCTTTGCTGTGCAAAAGCTTGTAAGCTTGATTAGATCCCATTTGTCTATTTTTGCTTTTATTTCTATTGCCTTGGGAGAGTGACCTAAGAAAACATTGGTATGATTTATGTCAGAGAATATTTTGCCTGCGTTCTCTTTCCAGGAGTTTTATGGTGTCTTAATATTTAAGTCTGTATGCCATTTTGAGTTTATTTATGTGTACAGTTTGTAGGTGTGTTCTAACTTCATTGATTTACATTTGGCTGTCCAGCTTTTCCAACACCACTTGCTGAAGAGACTGTCTTTTCTCCATTGTATATTCTTGCCTCCTTTGTCAAAGATTAATTGACTCTAGGTGTGTGGGTTTATTTCTGGGCTCTCTATTCTGTTCCATTGATCCATATGTCTGTTTTTGTGCCAATACCATGCCATTTTGATTGCTGTAGCTTTGTAGTACTGTCTGAAATCTGGGAGGGTTATGCCTGCAGCTTTCTTTTTCCTCAGTATTGCTTGGCAATTCTGGGTCTTTTATGCTTTCACATAAATTTTAGGATTATTTGTTCTAGATCCGTGAAAAATGTCGTGGGTAATTTGATAGGGATCACATTAAATCTGTAGATTGCTTTGGGTAGTATGGCCATTTCAACAGTATTAATTCTCCCAGTCTAAGAGCATGGGATATCTTTCCATTTCTTTGAATCATCTTTAGTTTCCTTTATCAATGTTTTATAGTTCTCAGCATATGTCTTTCACCTCCTTGGTCAAGTTTATTCCTAAGTGTTTTATTTTATTTTATGTGATTTTAAAAGGGTTTTTCTTAAACTTTCCCTTTGTGATATTTCATTGTTAGTATAAAGAAATGCAACAGGTTTCTGTATGTTAATCTTGTATCCTGCTACCTTGCTGAATTGATCAGTTCTAGTAGTTTTTGTGTGGCGTCGTTAGGGTTTTCTATATATAGTATCATGGCATCTGCATACAATGACAGTTTTACCTCTTCTCTTCCAGTTTGGATACCTTTTATTTCTTTTTCTTGTCTGATTGCTGTGGCTAGGTCTTCCAGTACTCTGTTGAATAGAAGTGGTGAGAGTGGACATCCTTGTCTTGTTCCAGATTTTAGCAGGAAGTCTTTCAGCTTTTCAGTGTTGAGTATTATGTTTGTCATAAATACCTTTTATTATATTGACATATGTTCCCTCTATACCCACTTTGGTAAGAGTTCTTATCATGAATGGATGCTGAATTTTATCAAATGATTTTTCTGCATCTAGAGATGATCACGTGATTTTTGGTTTTTTCTTTTGTTAATATGGTTATCACATTGATTGATTTGCATATGTTGAACCATCCTTGTGACCGTGGGATGAATCCAACTTGATCATGGTGTATGATCTTTTTTATGTGTTGTTGGCTTCATTTTGATAACATTTTATTGAGAATTTTTGCATCTATATTCATCAAAGATATTGGCCTGTAGTTTTCTTTTTTGGTATTGTCTAGTTTTGGTATCAGGACGATGGTGGATTTAGAGAATGACTTTGGGAGTGTTCCCTTCTCTTACATCTTTTGGAAGAGTTTGAGAGATACTTAGTTGTTTATTTTTAATGATTCCCCAGAATCTTTAAGAAGAAAGAGATAAATGCCCTCCCACCACCACCACTCCACAAATATACATCTCACAGCTAAAATACATTTTAAAAGCCTGAGAGGTGTCTGTCCTGGTTTGATTTCATACTCAGCCCAGTATTCTAAAATTGCTGTAAGTGCAGACTTTTAAAGTCAGGAACATAGAAATTTCAAGCTCTCCAGAGCATAATACCTTGATTTTTCAGATGAGTAAACTGAGGTTCAGAAAGGTGAAGTGATTTACCCAAGGTCACATGATTCATGCTTTATGGAGCCAGAACCAAAACTTGAATCTCCTGTTCTCAGGTCAGAGCATAAAAAGAATTAATATTCACAGTACTGTTCCCAAAGCCTCACAACAGCTCAGATCATCCCAGAATGACTGTCCTGGAATGACTGACCTTTAGCCATTCTGCAGTCCTTACTAGGTAAGAAAGAGAACATGGACATTCTGGAAAGATGTTGAACTATCCCAGGATTGGAGCAAAAGGATTTTTTACCTCACCCTTAATTACACACAAAAGTTCCCAAACAACCCAATTTCCATAAGCATTCATTGCTGTTTTGCATCACTGGGGGGCCCTTACATTCTCTGTATCCCCTTTTGTCCTATCAAAAAAAAAAAAGGTCTTTGCTAACTCAGGCTTAAGCCACAGGATTTTCTAAGCTGTCCTAAGAGGGTCCTGCATGCCTAAAACTTGTTTTTCCTTAAGGACCTAGGGTCTTGACTTGTAGGATGCTGCTATTTGTTAAGCATCATGGGATGATTAATCAGTATTTTGCCATCTCTCTTTTCAACTCCATGAGGAGGACATAGTTGTTTAGCTTCCATTCTTCCTTTATGGCAACACCTGCAAACTGTGACTCTTGGTTGACAAAGAAGAAAAAATTTGTAAACATCCTGGGATTAATTACTACTGGGATCTCTCTGCCCATCCATGCTAATAAAGTATGAGACTTCCCTCTATTTATCATCTTTATTTCCTCAGAGACACCAGAGAACAGCCCTCCCTAACAGAGTGGAATGAATCTGATTAACGCAGGATCCCAGCATCCCCAATCCTTCATCACACCATTAGAAATAAAAAAGGTGTTTGGGGGGTGGGGGGAGGCATACATTACAGAGTATCTGTGTGACCTTTTGTCTCCTGTAGACCACTGTCACCAGCCAGATTAGCATCTGAGGCAGGTAGTGGAAAGGCCTAATGTTCAGCCCTGTGTTTTTGCTGAAACTAATTTCCTTTCTAGCATTTGAGGCCTTGGCCACTGAGTCTTCCTGACAGATCTGGCTTTTTTTTGCCAAAGAACAAATGTCAGGGACTTTCTTGTCTTAGAAGGGAATGTGCTGTCTCACTGGCCTGCAGCAGGTTCCTGAGACACCAGATGCCAGGTCAGAGCCTTGTATGTGCTGGTTGTTGACTAGTTGCAATGAGGATTGGCCTGAAGCTATGCCAAGGCCCTCAGCATGGTACCCCTTTAGTCAGGCCTTCCCATTCTTTTGAAAGAAAAGAGGATAGCATGGTTAGGGGAACCGGGTGCTTGGAAAGGAGAAAGGCAGAAGTCAACACAAAGAAGTCATAAAATCAGGAAAATGTTAGATACCTAAGGACTCTTTACATGTCCTTCAAGGCCCTGCATGGTTGACCTCTAATTCTTCAGCTTCCTCTCCCTTCACACCCCCTCACACCCTGTTCCCTAGACACACTTGCCTTTTTTCAGGGCCAAGTTCCCTCCCTCCACAGGGCCTTTTGCACAAGCTGTCTTAGCTCCTGGAACATCCCACACCGCACCTCTGGTACAACCTGCCCTTTATCTATCTAACTGCACTTAACACTCAGCTCTTAGTTCTAAAGTCACAGACTCAGGTTGCCATGCCTGGGCTTTTGGGCAAGGCAGGGCCCACCTATGTAAGGACTCAGAACACCTGCTTTCACTGTAATTTTATACTTATTTGTGGGATCATTTGAATAGTATCTATTCCTTTCCCATGATGGTAATCTCCATGAAACCAGCTTCTCTACACTGGTTCCCTGCTATCTGCAGCCCCCAGCACACTTCATGGCACAAGGAGACATCTGTGGAATGGATGCAGTCTAGTTAGACTAAGCAGGTATCATGAGCAGCATTTTTCCCCATAAAGTAACTAAGCCCTTAGAGAGGTTAAGCACCTCACCCAAGGTCATGAGCTAGTTAACGGCAGAGCAGAGACTAGAAACTAGGCCACTTAACTTCTAATACAGCATACTTACTATACTTATATGTATGTAGTTCAGAGGACCTGGGTTTTAATCTTGACTCTTCCATTTCCTTGCCTTGTAACCTTGATGAAGTAACATAACTTTTCTAAGCCTCATTTTCTTCATTTGCAAAATGGAGTTAATAATGTACCCACATTGTAAATCGATATAACTAATATAATAACTATCAACTATTACCACTCTAGGAATGCCTCAAAAATTCTAGACTTTATGAATTAAAAATTTGTGATAGTTCAGGTAAAAACTATGAAGAACTCTAAGCTCTTAAGAGCTCTTCAGAACTTATTTGAGGGGAAGAGGGAAAGAAGAGACAAAAGATTTAGAATGCAAATGGAAGGTCTTAACAACATTTGGGAAACAGTGTGTTTAAATTACTTAAAAGGACAAATTGTTTTTAAAATGTCAAATTAGGCGTTTTTAGAAGCATTTATTTACAGACAGCCCTGTTATGATAATTGCAAACACTTCTTCTCTATTCATTAAAGTAGGTTCCCTAAGGGGTTTCTATGGTACAGTTATTTATTAGCCTGCTTCCAAATAGTATTGGTGCTTAAAAGTAACAACACTGCATGTCCCTTAAAATATTTTGTGGGGCTTCCCTGGTGGCGCAGTGGTTGAGAATCTGCCTGCTAATGCAGGGGACATGGGTTCGAGCCCTGGTCTGGGAAGATCCCACATGCCGCGGAGCAACTAAGGTCTGTGAGCCACAACTACTGAGCCTGCGCGTCTGGAGCCTGTGCTCCGCAACAAGAGAGGCCACGATAGTGAGAGGCCCGCGCACGGCGATGAAGAGTGGCCCCCGCTTGCTGCAACTAGAGAAAGCCCTCACACAGAAACGAAGACCCGACACAGCCAAAAATAAATTAATTAATTAATTTTAAAAAAATTTTGTAATTGATATTCTCACTGGTTCCAGCAAGCCCATGTCGCCCAGCTCCGGTGCTGCCATTTCTTTGCACAGAGCAAGCTCTTCCATGCCTCCAGACCTTTGCATTTGCTGTTCCCATTGCCAGGAGCACCCTCCCCCAGATCTTCACAGAGAAGTTTCCTTCTCATTACTGGTGCCAGGGCACGTTCATTCCTCAGTGTGCACCTTGCTAAAAGAGCCCTCTCCCCTCACACTACCTCACTTGGCTTGGTTTAAACTACTTCATTCCCAACCCCCATTGGGAATTAATCTGGACCTGTGTGGGTGTATTTAATGCCTGTCTCCACCTTCTAGGCTGGAGGCTTCATGAGAGGAAGGCCTCTCCTGCTTTGTTCCAGCATCTGGAACAATGCCTGGTATGTAGGTGGTGCTCAGGAGTTATTCAGTGAATCAATGAAATGTGCGGTGTCTAGACCAACTTGGTGTCTGGGTTAGGAAAAGCCGATCAGAGTTAATACTGATAGATGCAAACAAATAAACAGGAAGTCCTTAAATCTCTCTAGCATAAGAGCTCTTTCTTTCAGAAATAACATACAATTTCAGCATTTTTACAGCAAATCAGCTGCAGTATTGGCAAACACCGGTAGTCAGGGAGATGAGAGCTGTTTAAAGGGTGGTTAAGATCGATGCTTTAATGAAACAACATACAATAACCTTCACCTTTCTCTCTCTCCTTACCCCACCCACACAACTCGACCACCCTTTTGAAAGCTTTAACCTAGAAATGCTTGAGACCAAGTGCCTTGTTTTGTGAAATTAATGCAAGCTGGAAGAAGGTAGTAATGGTAACATTTATACGGGTGCACAAATTCTAGGCTTGATAAATATTAAATCAATCATCCAGGGAAGCCAATATAAACAGTGTATTATCGTTGATTAATTTATTTAAGAATCACCATCTGATTTACTCTCAGAGGAGCTCCATGGAAATTTCATTATTTGATGATGAACATGGTGATGCAACCTTGTACTAATGAGGAGAGTTACTGACCCACAAAGATTACATGCCTTGTTTAAGGAAATCCAGGGAGCCAGTGGGGATGGATGAGAAAGCAGAATTCTGACTCCTCCCTCTCTCTCCATTTGTCAAACCTTCCTCTCCTCATCCTGGATTTTTTTCCTTTCCCACTTGCAAATTTTCTCTCCCTTTTCAGCTGTACTCCCCATCTCCACCCTTCTCTACTCTGCCTTTCAAAACCATCTTTCACTTATTGCCTTTGCCCTCAGGTCTGTATTTTGGGGGTAGCTGGGTAAGAAGGAGGTGGTTTCACCAACTGGTACTAAAAAATGATACATAAAAACTAAGGCTCCCAAACTCAGGGACTTAGATAATTTAAGTAAGTGAACCAGGCTGAATGCCATACAATAGAGAGTGGTGGAGACTATGGCAAATAGGGCTGGCATGTGCCCCTTCTAGAGGAGAGAGTGACTGCGCAGCTCCAGTCCATTGTTGCCATGAAATGTGAACCCTGCATGACCAGGTTCTTCAAGCTGGATATTTGGGTTTTTATGGGAAATTTTTCAAATTTTAAAGCCCCCAACTTTTTTAGGGCTGGATTCAGCCCACAGGCTGGCTATTTGCAAACTTGATGTTAAGTGTACTTGGCTCAGAGTCCTTATCGATGGCTGAACCCACTCCACCTCCTGGGACCTCATCTTCCTGTCTTACTCTCCTCCTCAGTTCCCACCCCCCCGCCCCCCAAACACACACACAGCCCAGCATGTACTCCTTTTTTTTTTTTTTTAGTTTCTCTCTCTTTTGCTCTCTCTGTGCTCTGATGTTTACAGAGTTGCATTCCCTCACAAGGCAGAGTTAGTGGAGAGAAGAAAGGTGGGGCAAGGAAGAGTGGGGACCCAGTTACCAGGCTCAGACTGGGGGCTTGCGGTGGAAGGCAACAGAGTGCAGTGAGGGAACTTGGCTTGGCTGTAGCCCCTGAGTACTTATGAAGATCCAGCTTAGAAAAATGTGGCAAATAAACACCAAGGCAGGGGCCCCAGCAACCCCCATGCTCTTCTCTTATTTTCCTCTCAGCTTCTCCCTCATCAGTTCTCCAGTCTCATGATAACATTGTCCGAAGGTTCCAGAGAGCTTTCCACACAATCTGAGAACAATAAGTAAACAACCAAAGAAAGAATTTCTAATGCCTTCCAAAGCAAAATTCTGGGCTAAAGTTGTGAGGCCAGAGTCCACATTCTCTCTTGGTGGGAAACTGTCTGCTAGTGGTCAGGGTCCAGGATGGCGACCTTGAGAAGGAGCTGACATTAGTCACAGCTCTGTCCCCACATCCCAAGGTACCATTTAAATAGCCTGTCTCCCAGAAATATAGAACAGGCCACAGTACATAGAAATAACAGTCCCTATGGAAAGACTCTAATGCTTTACAGGTATTATCCATTAATTCTTCCTCTATAGGGTAGGTACTATTAATTTCATTTTATAGATGGGGGAACTAAGGCAAAGAAAGGTTAAATATTTTACCCAAGGTCACAAATACACCTTTCCCAAGAATACTTTGAAAACTAAATGGGATTCTTCATGTGCTACATTAATAAGATGCAAAGTACTGAAGAAGTGTTCATTTTAATTTTAAACTAATTTGCACAAAGCTATTAGCAGCAGATAATATGTTAATATATTACCCTTCCCAGGGGACTCATTCACTCAATAAATATTGATTGAGCATTCACTATTTCACCCTGGATGTAGGGATGCATGTAGGAAGTTCTAGAACCTCCAAGACTCAGTCCAAAGTGGGGTCATGAGAGATGAAGAGTGCCCCCTCCTCCTACCACATGGCCCTAGACTAGGCACACCACTTGGCTTTGTTCTTAAGCTAGGTGGTTCTTTCCAGAGAATGCACAGTTCAGTGGTAAGAGCCTGCCCTGAGGGCCCCCATGCTTTGCAGGACTGCTGAGGTCCTCTGCTCAATCTGTTGTCTGCCTGTGAGTGGATGATAAATTCTCAAGCCGTTGTGTCACTCAACACCACCTTTGCTGCCTTTGCCTGCTCTGCACTAAGGCCCCTTCCCAGACTCTCTTTCCTCCTCACATTCCTGTTCCTGGGTCCAGGGTCAAGTCCATGACAGGTCACCTTGACATGATTATAAATGGCAAGTTCTAGGAGAGGGCCTGGATGAACCTGCTTCCCTTCTCTTCTCACAGGACAAACTCTTTCCTCCTACTTTGGGGCATTTCAAGGACATCCAGAAAGACCAGTGATGTGATGGCCCAATAGTGTGTACGGGAAGGTACTGGGATTCAGGCCAGCTGGTGCTTGTCAGCTGGGAGAGTGACTTCCCTCTGGGGAGTCCCATTTTCTCCATGAGTGAACTGGGAAGGCTGGTCAAGATGTTCTCTGGGTTTCCTTACTGTTATCACTATCATATTCAAAAGATCTTCTTAGACACTCAGACAGATGGAAGGGGATACAGGGTCACTCTAGGCAAAGCCAGGATTTCTTACAAGCAGGATAGACATCTACCTCTATGGTGTAATTCCAGGAATGGGAGGCCCTTCCACCTTCCTGATGACAGAAACTCTCCCAAATTATAATCATTTAGGAAGGCTGAATCCATGTTAAAATGCAGTATCATTACAGAATCTTAGCTTTAAGTATCCTTAGCTCTAAAGAGGAATGCATCTTGGGATTGCATTAAAAAACTTTCACTGTGGTGTGAAGCTGGCAGTTGCCAAGGGGAATAAATAAGGGCTTTTGGGAACTAGCAGGGAGAAAACATTAGATGAAGTCTCTGGGGAGGAGAAACAGCATTTGTCTTTTCACTGCTATATTCCTGGTATATCCACGGTCCTCTTCTATCTTTAAGCCCATCTTTATTTGACAGAGAAGTGAATGAACAGTCCTTAGCTTTGGATGAAGGAAGGTAGAGAGAAGTCCTGGGAAGAGCTTCATGCTTTCTGGCAGAGGGTGAACAGAACCAACCCAAGATAAGTTGAGTGAGCAGAGACAATTCAGAGCTGCTTAGAGTTGGAGGTCCCATCCACAGGCCACAGAAGGAGGAAACCTGGAGGGGGCCAGGAGGGCAGGGCAGCGGAGCCCATCACCAGCGTCAGCTTCCATTCTTTGGACATTGTTCACATTGGGTGGGGCTCCTGCTAAGAGAGGCAGTCTACTTAATGCCTTTGAGTACAGGCTTTGGAATCAGAGAGACTTGACCTTGAACACTGATCCTGTCACCTACTGGTTGTGTGACACCAAAAACATTACTTCATTTCTCTGTGTCTCAGATTCCGGTATGTTAAATCAGGATGCTAATAGTAACTAGTGCATAGGAGTATAATAAGGGTTAAAGGTGAGACTGTCTACAAAACACCTAGCCTGGGGCTGGCCCTGAGCAATGCTCAATAAATGGTATGGTGAAGATGATGAAGTGCAGTTAATTCTAAGGAACTGGGTTTATAAATGTCAATGTCACTTGGGTTGTGGGTCAGGGAATGAATCACATCACGTTATCTGATACCAAGGGTCAGGACTCTGGGAAAGTCCCTGACCCCCTCTGTGCCTCATTTTCACCTTCTGCAGAAGGAGTATAATAATTATATCTATCCCATGGGATTTAGGAGAGGATTCATTTATTCAGCAAATATTTATTAAGCAACTGTTATGTGCCAGGAGCTGCCCTGTGCACTTGGGATACATCTGTGAATGAAATAGGTCGAGATACCTGTGCTAGGAGCCAACATGTAGGCTTTCTAGAGGAGTTCCTGGCACTTAATAAGCCCTCAGGGAGAGAAATGAAGAGAGTGTCAGTGACAGTAGAAGACCACCTACAACCTAATACAGCTTCATAGACTCAAAACCCATATTTGCCATTTTCCCAGCTTTGTGACATTGGACAAGTTCTTAACCTCTCTGGGTGTCAGTCTTTCTCATCTGTAAAAAAGTGGTAACAACTCCCTTCTTGAGGGTCCTGTAGTACCAAAGTAAAGTGCCTGGTACATGTTAGGCCATCTCTGCAAGTTGGTTACTGTATTAGTTGCCTAGGGCTGCCATAACAAACTTGGTGGCTTAAAATAGCAGAAATGTATTCTCTCGTAGTTCTAAAGGTCAGAAGTCCAAAATCAAGGTGTTGGCAGAAATGGTTCCTTCTAGAGGCTCAGAGGGAAAATCTGTTCCCTGCCCCTGGTTCTAGCTTCTGAATGAGAACTAGTTGTAGGCAACGCTTGGCATTCTTTGGCTTCTAGCCGCATCCCTCTGATCTCTGCCCCCATTTCCACCTGTTCTACTCCATGTGTCTGCATGTCCTCTCCTCTTTTTTTTTTTTTAAGCCAGTAATTTTTATTTTATTTCATTTTAATTAATTAATTAATTATTCTTGGCTGTGTTGGGTCTTCGTTGCTGTTTGCGGGCTTTCTCTAGTTGCGGTGAGCGGGAGCTACTCTTTGTTGTGGTGCGTGGGCTTCTCATTGTGGTGGCTTCTCTCATTGCGGAGCAGCACAGGCTCTAGGTGCACGGGCTTCAGTAGTTGTGGCATGTGGGCTCAGTAGTTGTGGCTCACGGGCTCTAGAGCACAGGCTCAATAGTTGTGGCACACGGGCTTAGTTGCTCCACAGCATGTGGGATCTTCCTGGACCAGGGCTCGAACCCATGTCCCCTGCATTGGCAGGCAGACTCTCAACCACTGCGCCACCAGGGAAATCCCTCCTCTCCTCTTCTTATAAGGACACCAGTCACTGGATTTAGAGCCCATCCTAATCCAGTATGTCCTCATCTTAATTATATCAGCTAAGACCCTTTTTTCAAGTAAGGTCACATTCCAAGCTTCCAGGTGGACATGAATTTGGGAGGGACACTATTCAACTCACTACAGTTCCTTCCTAACCTCTCTCCTCCATTGCAGGGTTTCTGAGCAAAGATTTTTGAGTGAGATATAGCAGGCTTCATAGTCAGAACCTGGAGAGCATTGCATCCCCCTTGTTTCACCTGTATCACCTCTAGAACCAGAAAGGTCATGCTGCCTCTCTGTAAATAGCTATTGAATCATCACAAGGAATGCGCTAGAAGCCTACAACCACTTGGGAATCATTTTGCTGGTGAAGGAGGCAGGTTTGAGAGTTTCCTCACCTGTGTCCACCACCAAGAAATGAGGTATTGCTTACCTTGGAAAATGAGTCCATTCTTTCCAGACCAGTGGTGATTTAACTCCAGTGGTTGAGTAACTAATAACCTGAGGTATTAATGAATCAATCCATTACAGTTCTAGCTATTATATCTACATTTCAGCAGAGACCTTCTGGAGGCAAGGTTTTAAATCAAGGGAGTGACTCTTAACGGTGGAACTTTCACATATTTTGGTAGGCTGCTGTGGGAAGCTGTTTGGAGAAAGGTAGAACTGTGGCCATTCAGCTTAAGTCTGCTAACATTTCTTGAGCAGCTCCCACATGCAGGGCACTGATCTAAATGCCCAAGTGGAACTCACTAAGAGAAATCCCAGTTCCTGCCTGTCAGGGATTCATGATAAAGTAACTGCACACAAATAACAGTAAAGCAAGGGAAGTGCACTATGAAATGGATATGAAGGATGTACATGGGAAAGGCAGGGATTAATTTTGATGGCAATGAGACGATAGGGTAAATTGAAAAACCTCGAGGAATAGGCAGCTTTTAAAGGGTGAATCTACATGTGGAGGTAACGAGGGATGGCATTCCAGACAGAGGACCCAGCATAAGCAAAGGCATGGTGTTGGGGAAAGGCAGAGTATGCCCGGCAGCTACGTGTTATCTGGTCTGGTGGTTGGAACATGCTGTGAGGCCACGTGGGAATTTAAGACTAGAGAACTAAACCCAGTCTTGGTGGTGGAGGGCCTGGACTGCCAGCTTGAGGCTGTGAGGGTTGATCCTGAAGGCTGCGGCTGATGCAGGAGAGCAGCATGCTTAGGGGCACCGGTCTGCCTGGCCTCATGCTGCTGTCCTTGCTCAGGGCATCACTGAAATTACTTCCCAGAACCACAGTCTCCTGGTCTATAAAATGTAGGTGGCACTTGTCCTATTTCACAGCCTCCTTGTAAAATTTTCATAAAGTAATGCATATAACTGCTTAGAACAGCGCTGGGCACACACTAAGCAGTTAATAAATGCTCATTATTAACTATAAATGTTTTGGTAAGGGAAGTGATTAAGTTGAGGGGTGCTTGGTTTGTTGGTGGGTTGGTTTTTTCAGGGTACAGCTTGTGGCTACCCAGACACGGTGCCTGGCTGAGTGAAGGAAACTGAGGGAGTGGAAGGCAGGGTGGCTGCATTCTGGCATAAGGAGGCGCTGGTCCAGAATTTGGGGTAGGCTGAGGGGAAGGATGGGGGCAAGTCTGCAGGTGGGGTTGGGCCTACAGGCAGCACTGCACTGGGGAGCCTGAAGGGAAGCTGAACTTTGTCGGCAGCCAAGGGAGGAATAGTTTGCTTTAGTTGTCTCAGGGAAGCAGTTCCTCTTCTCAAGAGAGGGTAGAGAGGACCTCAGAGCTTCCAGAGTATCCCTCGGGAGCTTCTTAACTGAAGGGGACAAGGGTGGAGGAAAGAGCACAGACAAAGGTCCAGAGGTAGGATGCAGTGCATGCAATAGCCAAGTGGGTATCGGGCAATTGCACTTGTCTTGCAACGCCCTGGTCCCTGCTCAGAGGTGCCCAGAATGTGAGACTGGCACCAGTGTAGTGCATTTGTCTCATTTATACCGGAGCCTGCATGCCCTCCCTTCTCACCTGGTTGTGTGGAGCCTATTTGTCCTCCACAGCCCTGTTCAAGCGCATGCCCTGCTTGGAACCTTTTCCAACAACTCCAGCCTATGCTGATCTCTCCCTTCTCTGAATTCAGGTTGTGCTAGAGACAGACTCAAACTGTTTAGCACTGAAGTTATTCTTTACTCTGCCAACCAGGGAAGATGACTGCTCTAAAGTTTTTCATGTAGAGTAAATGAAAGAACTCTTATAAGCACTCAGCACAGTACCTGGCACCTAATCAGTGCACAGTAAGCGCTGGCAGTTCTCCTGCTGCTGTTCCTCCTCCTCCTTCACATCGATATTATTGTCGCTGCTTGGGGACACATGGTGGATGGCATCCTTGGGAACAACACACTGCTGGGGATGTGGGTGCGTGGGCGTTAGCTGTTATACCAACCCTTTCTCTTCCCCTGAGGAAAACATTCTGGGGAACTAAGTGAATGAATGTGACATTATTATTGTGATAACCTTGAATCCACTCTAATTCATGTTTATTTTTTAATCATCTGCCAACATTGGTACTGTAGCTTCATGAGTCACACATTCCATGTGGCAGACCTCATAATATATGGTGACTCACCAGTGCGCTGTGGCCCTGAAGGTGAGAACTTCTGCTCAAGTTTTCACTTGTGTTAGTTCTGCCTTCCTGGTTAGACTGTAAACTCTGTGAGGACAGGGACCCTGGCTGACTTCTTCCCTCCCCATCATGGTACCCAGCATAGTGGTTGGCATGTAGCTGTTGTTAACTAGTCATGTGCTGATGAACTGATATCAGGCCTAACAGCTTTAGGCTTATATTTCATCAGCAATGCTTATAGAAAAATATATGTTGTTCAAATGCTAGAAATTTCAGAGGCATGGCTATAGTTTTGCCCAGTTCCTATGAAAATCTCTCTAAAGGGAAAAAATTATATATTCATCAAGACTTTTGAGGGTATAAGTGACAGAAACCTAACTCAAACTTTCTTAAGCAAAAAAGGGCAGAAATTGGTTCATATAACTGAAAAAGTCCAAAGGTATAGTTAAATTCAGGTAAAGCTGGATCCAGGTGCTCAAATTTTATCAGCAGGAATATGTCTCTCTCAGTCCCTTGACTCTGTTTTCCTTCTAAATTTTCAAGCATGTTCTACACAGCTGGTGGCAAGGAGCTGCCAACAGCTTCAGGCTTATGTTCTGTCAGCTTAACAACAAAAGGCAAAACCCTGTCACTTTCCCAATCATTTTAACAGAATCTGGACCTGACACTCATAGACTCAGAATGGGCCACATGTCTATACCTAAACCAATTCCTGTGACTCAGCTTGATCAGGTATTGGTTACCTGCTGAGCTTAGGCATAGGGTGGGACAGATATTATCCAACACCACTGGTTTGGATGTTCGGAAAGGATGATTTCCCAAAAGGTAATCTTTATACAGTTCTGAGAGATAGAAGAAATGGGTACTGGGCAGGCAAATATTTTTGGTATTTTGCAAGCCTAAGTAAGGGACAATGATTATGTGTAGAAGCAGGAACAACTGTTTCCATGTCAACTGCTGTCACCATGGTGAGAAGGATACCAATCCATTGCATCATCTGTGCACGGAGGGGGGCCTTTTGCAGCAAACTCAGGACTCTGACTTCGGTGCTAGCATTTCAAAGTTGCACTTATGAGGCCCGCACAGAGAGAGCCTGTCCCCACCAGACTGAAGAGCCATTGATGGCATCTGCTGACTAGGTTAAGAGAAACTCTGCATGTGACTGAACACCTTTTACATAACCAGCATGGGGGAACATCTGGGGACAGCTGCTGGTCAGTTAGCAAGAAGGTGAATGCCCTTTGCTCAATCTGATTGCTCTGTCTCAGGAATTACCTTTTCATGTGACCCCAGAAAAGACAGTAGTTCACCATTCCACGCCTGCACTTGATCTTTTCCTGTCAATTTTTTTCCATTCTCCATTAGCAAGAGTTGACCCTGGCCAGGATTGCAGCTACCTACCACCATGGAGAAATGTACTGGTTTGGCAAGGAGCATCTTCATGAAGATGAAGGTCTTCTTGGCCAGTGTGCTCTTGAAGAGAAAGAAAATACAACTGAAAGACACATCTTACTTGCTGTGATAAACACCTTTCCTCTTGTTACATTTTCCTGCAAGAACTGTACTAAGAGGTCTTAATTGACATTGTGGCTATTTTATAATAATCCATTAACAGTGGTGGGCAGAACAAGGACCATCAAATTTTAGAATAACATAATAAAAAGTGACTTTATCATTCCCACCCTGTAGCTTTGTGAATTCATCAGCTGAATCCATCTTGTTCACTGCTATATTCCCAGTGTCTGGCATAGTGTCTAGCACACATTCCTTATTACTGTTTGTGGCAGGCATCACTGATCAATCACCTTACTTTTCCATTGATCCAAGATTATGGTCTCAGAAGAAATAACCTAACTACCACCTAAAGGAATTAGAAAAAGAAGAACAAAAAAAGCCCAGAAGTTAGCAGAAAGAAAGAAATAATAAAGATCAGAGAGGAAATAAATAAAATAGAGACCTATATATATATAGAAAAGATCAATAAAATCAAGAGCTGGTTTTTTTGAAGACATAAACAAAATAGATAAATCTTTAGCCAGGCTCACCAAGAAGAAGAAAGAGGACCCAAATAAAGTAAAAAATGAAAGAGGAAAAAAAAATGAAAGAGGAGAAATAACAACCAACACCAAGATATAAAAAAATCATAAGAGAGTACCACAAACAATTATATGCCAACAAATTGGACAACCCAGAAGAAATGGACAAATTTCTAGAAATATACAATCTGCCAAGACTGAATCAAGAAGAAACAGACAATTTAAACAGACCAATCACTAGCAGTGAAACTGACTTGGCAATTAAAAAAAAGAAACCCAGCAAACAAAAGGCCAAGACTGGACAGCTTCACAGGGGAATTCTACCAAACATATGAAGAAGAGGTAATACTTATCCTCCTGAAACCATTACAAAAAAATTGAAGAAGATGGAACACTCCCAAGTTCATTCTACGAGGCCACCATTACCCTGATACAAAAACCAGACAAAGACACTACAAAAAAAGAAAATTATAGGCCAGTATCTTTGATGCAAAAATCCTCAACAAAATATTAGCAAACCAAATCCACCAATATATAAAAAGGATCATATACTGTGATCAAATGGAATTTATTCCAAGGACACAAGGATGGTTCAATATTCGCAAATAAATCCATGCAATACACCAAATTAACAAAAGGAAGAATAAAAATCACATGATCATCTCAATAGATCCAAAAAAAGTATTTGACAAAATTCAACATCCGTTCATGATAAAAGCTCTCATCAAAGTTGGTATACGTATCTCAACATAATAAAGCCCATTTATGACAAACCCACAGTTAACATCATACTCAGCAGTGAAAAGCTGAAGGCCTTTCCTCTAAATTCAGGAACCAGACAAGGATGCCGACTCTCACCACTTCTATTTAACATAGTATTGGAAGTCCTAGCCACAGCAGTCAGACAAGAAAAAGAAATAAAAGGCATCCAGATGGCAGGAGAAGAAGTAAAACTGCCAGTATTTACACCTGACATGATACTTTATATAGAAGACCCTGAAGTCTCCACCAAAAAACTATTAGCACTAATAAGTTCAGTGAAGTTGCAGGATACAAGATTAATATACAGAAATATGTTGTTTTTCTATACACTAATAATGGACCATCAGAAAGAGAAAGTTAAAAAAAAAAATCCCATTTAAAGTTGCATTGAAAAGAATAAAATGCCTAGGCATAAACTTAACCAAAGAGGTGAAAGACCTACACTCTGGAAAACTATAAAACATTGATGAAGGAAATTGAAGATGACACAAAGAAATGGAAAGACCCTGGGGTCTTGGAATGGAAGAATTAATATTATTAAAGTGGTTATGCTACCTAAAGCAATCTACAGATTTAATGCAATCCCTATCAAAATATCCATGACATTTTTCACAGAACTAGAACAAATAATCCCAAAATTTATATGGAACCACAAAAGACCCCAAACTGCCAAAGCAGTCTTGAGAAAAAAGAACAAAACTGGAGGTATCACCCTTCCTGACTTCAGACTGTACTACAAAGCTATGGTAATCAAAACAGCATAGTACTGGCACAAAAATAGACACATATATCAGTGGAAGAAAATAGAGAGCCCAGAGATAAGCCCACGCACCTATGGTTAATTAATCTACGATAAAGGAGGCAAGAATATACAATGGAGAAAAGACAGTCTCTTCAATAAGTGGTGTTGGGACTTCCCTGGTGGCACAGTGGTTAAGAATCCGCCTGCCAATGCAGGGAACATGGGTTCGATCCCTGGTCCAGGAGGATCCCACATGCTGCAGAACAACTAAGCCCATGCACCCCAGTTACTGTACTGAGCCTGCGCTCTAGAGCCCATGAGCCACAACTACTGAAGCCCACATGCCTAGAACCCATGCTCCGCAACAAGAGATGCCACTGCAATGAGAAGCTCAACGCACCACAACGAAGAATAGCCCCTGCTCGCTGTAACTAGAGAAAGCCCGCGCACAGCAACGAAGACCTAACACAGCCAAAATTAAATAAAATAAATAAATTATTTTTTTAAAAAGTGTTGGGGATACTGGGTAGCTACATGCAAAAGAATGAGACTAGAACATTTCTTCACACCATATAGAAAAATAAACTCAAAATAGATTAAAGACCTAAAGTAGACCTGAAACCATAAAACTCCTGGAAGAGAACATAGGCAGAACACACTTTGACATAAATCACAGCAGTATTTTTTTTCATCTCTCCCCTAAGGCAAAAGAAATAAAAACAAAAAGAAACAAATAGGACCTACTTAAGCTTTTGCACAGCAAAGGAAACCATTGACAAAACAAAAAGTCTACTGAATGGGAGAAAATATTTGCAAATGATATGACTGAGAGAGAGGGGCAAGATGGCGGAAGAGTAAGACGCGGAGATCACCTTCCTTCCCACAGATACAGTAGAAATACATCTACACGTGGAACTGCTCCTACAGAACACCCACTGAACGCTGGCAGAAGACGTCAGACCTCCCAAAAGCTGTGTGGATGAAAGGCTCTTGGTGCTCCAGCCAGGCATCAGGGCTGTGCCTCTGAGGTGGGAGAGCCAACTTCAGGACACTGGTCCACAAGAGACCTACCAGCTCCACGTAATACCAAACGGCAAAAATCTCTCAGAGATCTCCATCTCAACATCAAGACCCAGCTTCACTCAACGACCAGCAAGCTACAGGGCTGGACACCCTATGCCAAACAACTAGCAAGACAGGAACACAGCCCCATCCATTAGCAGGGAGGCTGCCTAAAATCATAAGGCCACAGACACCCCAAAACACACCACCAGACGTGGACGGGCCCACCAAAAAGACAAGTTTCAACCTCATCCACCAGAACACAGGCAATAGTCCCCTCCACCAGGAAGCCTACACAACCCACTGAACCAACCTTACCCACTGGGGACAGATACCAAAAACAACGGGAACTACGAACCTGCAGCCTGTGAAAAGGAGACCCCAAACACAGCAAGATAAGCAAAATGAGACGACAGAAAAATACACAGCAGATGAAGGAGCAGGGTCAAAACACACCAGACCTAACAAATGAAGAGGAAATAGGTAGTCTACCTGAAAAAGAATTCAGAATAATGATAGTAAGGATGATCCAAAATCTTGGAAACAGAATAGACAAAATGCAAGAAACATTTAACAAGGACGTAGAAGAACTAAAGAGGAACCAAGCAACGATGAAAAACACAATAAATGAAATTAAAAATACTCTAGATGGGATCAATAGCAGAATAACAGAGGCAGAAGAAAGGATAAGTGACCTGGAAGATAAAATGGTGGAAATAACTACTGCAGAGCAGGATAAAGAAAAAAGAATGCAAAGAACTGAGGACAGTCTCAGAGACCTCTGGGACAACATTAAACGCACCAACATTCGAATTATAGGGGTCCCAGAAGAAGAAGAGAAAAAGAAAGGGACTGAGAAAATATTTGAAGAGATTATAGTTGAAAACTTCCCTAATATGGGAAAGGAAATAGTTAATCAAGTCCTGGAAGCACAGAGAGTCCCATACAGGATAAACCCAAGGAGAAACACGCCAAGACACATATTAATCAAACTGTCAAAAATTAAATATAAAGAAAACATATTAAAAGCAGCAAGGGAAAAACAACAAATAACACACAAGGGAATCCCCATAAGGTTAACATCTGATCTTTCAGCAGAAACTCTGCAAGCCAGAAGGGAGTGGCAGGATATACTTAAAGTGATGAAGGAGAAAAACCTACAACCAAGATTACTCTACCCAGCAAGGATCTCATTCAGATGTGATGGAGAAATTAAAACCTTTACAGACAAGCAAAAGCTGAGAGAGTTCAGCACCACCAAACCAGCTTTACAACAAATGCTAAAGGAACTTCTCTAGGCAAGAAACACAAGAGAAGGAAAACACCTACAATAACAAACCCAAACATTTAAGAAAATGGGAATAGGAACATACATATCGATAATTACCTTGAATGTAAATGGATTAAATGCTCCCACCAAAAGACACAGACTGGCTGAATGGATACAAAAACAAGACCCATATATATGCTGTCTACAAGAGACCCACTTCAGACCTAGAGACACATACAGACTGAAAGTGAGGGGATGGAAAAAGATATTCCATGCAAATGGAAATCAAAAGAAAGCTGGAGTAGCAATTCTCATATCAGACAAAATAGACTTTAAAATAAAGAATATTATAAGAGACAAAGAAGGACACTATATAATGATCAAGGGATCGATCCAAGAGGAAGGTATAACAATTGTAAATATTTATGCACCCAACATAGGAGCACCTCAATACATAAGGCAAATACTAACGGCCATAAAAGGGGAAATTGACAGCAACACAATCATAGTAGGGGACTTTAACACCCCACTTTCACCAATGGACAGATCATCCAAAATGAAAATAAATAAGGAAACACAAGCTTTAAATGATACATTAAACAAGATGGACTTAATTGATATTTATAGGACATTCCACCCAAAAACAACAGAATACACATTTTTCTCAAGTGCGCATGGAACATTCTCCAGGATAGATCATATCTTGGGTCACAAATCAAGCCTTGGTAAATTTAAGAAAATTGAAATCGTATCAAGTATCTTTTCCGACCACAACGCTATGAGACTAGATATCAATTACAGGAAAAGATCTGTAAAAAATACAAACACATGGAGGCTACACAATACACTACTTAATAACGAAGTGATCACTGAAGAAATCAAAGGGGAAATCAAAAAATACCTAGAAACGAATGACAATGGAGATACGACGACCCAAAACCTATGGGACGCAGCGAAAGCAGTGCTAAGAGGGAAGTTTATAGCAATACAAGCCTACCTCAAGAAACAGGAAACATCTCGAATAAACAACCTAACCTTGCACCTAAAGCAATTAGAGAAAGAAGAACAAAAAAACCCCAAAGCTAGCAGAAGGAAAGAAATCATAAAGATCAGGTCAGAAATAAATGAAAAAGAAATGAAGGAAACAATAGCAAAAATCAATAAAACTAAAAGCTGGTTCTTTGAGAAGATAAACAAAATTGATAAACCATTAGCCAGACTCATCAAGAGAAAAAGGGAGAAGACTCAAATCAATAGAATTAGAAATGAAAAAGGAGAAGTAACCACTGACACTGCAGAAATACAAAAGATCATGAGAGATTACTACAAGCAACTCTACGCCAATAAAATGGACAACCTGGAAGAAATGGACAGATTCTTAGAAATGCACAAACTGCCGAGACTGAACCAGGAAGAAATAGAAAATATGAACAGACCAATCACAAGCACTGAAGTTGAAACTGTGATTAAAAACCTTCCAACAAACAAAAGCCCAGGACCAGATGGCTTCACAGGTGAATTCTATCAAACATTTAGAGAAGAGCTAACACCTATCCTTCTCAAACTCTTCCAAAATATTGCAGAGGGAGGAACACTCCCCAACTCATTCTACGAGGCCACCATCACCCTGATACCAAAACCAGACAAAGATGTCACAAAGAAAGAAAACTACAGGCCAATATCACTGATGAACATAGATGCAAAAATCCTCAACAAAATACTCGCAAACAGAATCCAACAGCACATTAAAAGGATCATACACCATGATCAAGTGGGGTTTATCCCAGGAATGCAAGGATTCTTCAATATACGTAAATCAATCAATGTGATACACCATATTAACAAATTGAAGAAGAAAAACCATATGATCATCTCAATAGATGCAGAGAAAGCTTTCGACAAAATTCAACACCCATTTATGATAAAAGCCCTGCAGAAAGTAGGCATAGAGGGAACTTTCCTCAACATAATAAAGGCCATATATGACAAACCCACAGCCAACATTGTCCTCAATGGTGAAAAACTGAAACCATTTCCACTAAGATCAGGAACAAGACAAGGTTGCCCACTCTCACCACTATTATTCAACATAGTTTTGGAAGTGTTAGCCACAGCAATCAGAGAAGACAAAGAAATAAAAGGAATCCAAATCGGAAAAGAAGAAGTAAAGCTGTCACTGTTTGCAGATGACATGATACTATACATAGAGAATCCTAAAGATGCTACCAGAAAACTCCTAGAGCTAATCAATGAATTTGGTAAAGTAGCAGGATACAAAATTAATGCACAGAAATCTCTTGCATTTCTATACACTAATGACGAAAAATCTGAAAGTGAAATTAAGAAAACACTCCCGTTTACCATTGCAACAAAAAGAATAAAATATCTAGGAATAAACCTACCTAAGGAGACAAAAGACCTGTATGCAGAAAATTATAAGACACTGATGAAAGAAATTAAAGATGATACAAATAGATGGAAAGATATACCATGTTCCTGGATTGGAAGAATCAACATTGTGAAAATGACTCTACTACCCAAAGCAATCTACAGATTCAATGTTATCCCTATCAAACTACCACTGGCATTTTTCACAGAACTAGAACAAAAAATTTCACAATTTGTATGGAAACACAAAAGACCCCGAATAGCCAAAGCAATCTTGAGAACGAAAAATGGAGCTGGGGGAATCAGGCTCCCTGACTTCAGACTATATTACAAAGCTACAGTAATCAAGACAGTTTGGTACTGGCACAAAAACAGAAATATTGATCAATGGAACAGGATAGAAAGCCCAGAGATAAACCCACGCACATATGGTCACCTTATCTTTGATAAAGGAGGCAAGCATATACAGTGGAGAAAAGACAGCCTCTTCAATAAGTGGTGCTGGGAAAATTGGACAGATACATGTAAAAGTATGAAATTAGAACACTCCCTGACACCATGCACAAAATAAACTCAAAATGGATTAAAGACCTAAGTGTAAGACCAGACACTATCAAACTCTTAGAGGAAAACATAGGCAGAACACTCTATGACATACATCACAGCAAGATTCTTTTTGACCCAGCTCCCAGAGAAATGGAAATAAGAACACAAATAAACAAATGGGACCTAATGAAACTTAAAAGCTTTTGCACAGCAAAGGAAACCATAAACAAGACCAAAAGACAACCATCAGAATGGGAGAAAATATTTGCAAATGAAGCAACTGACAAAGGATTAATCTCCAAGATTTACAAGCAGCTCATGCAGCTCAATAACAAAAAAACGAACAACCCAATCCAAAAATGGGCAGAAGACCTAAATAGACATTTCTCCAAAGAAGATATACAGATGGCCTACAGACACATGAAAGAATGCTCAACATCATTAATCATTAGAGAAATGCAAATCAAAACTTCAATGAGATATCATCTCACACCGGTCAGAATGGCCATCATCAAAAAATCTAGAAACAATAAATGCTGGAGAGGGTGTGGAGGAAAGGGAACTCTCTTGCACTGTTGGTGGGAATGTAAATTGATACAGCCACTATGGAGAACAGTATGGAGGTTCCTTAAAAAACTACAAATAGAACTACCATACGATCCAGCAATCCCACTACTGGGCATATACCCTGAGAAAACCATAGTTCAAAAAGAGTCATGTACCAAAATGTTCATTGCAGCTCTATTTACAATAGCCAGGACATGGAAGCAACCTAAATGTCCATCGACAGATGAATGGATAAAGAAGATGTGGCACATATATACAATGGAATATTACTCAGCCATAAAAAGAAATGAAATGGAGGTATTTGTAATGAGGTGGGTAGAGTTAGAGTCTGTCATACAGAGTGAAGTAAGTCAGAAAGAGAAAAACAAATACAGTATGCTAACACATATATACGGAATCTAAGGGGAAAAAAAAGCCATGAAGAACCTAGTGGCAAGATGGGAATAAAGACACAGACCTACTAGAGAATGGACTTGAGGATATGGGGAGGGGGTGGGGTGAGATGTGACAGGGTGAGAGAGTGTCAAGGACATATATACACTACCAAATGTAAAATAGATAGCTAGTGGGAAGCAGCCGCATAGCACAGGGAGATCAGCTCGGTGCTTTGTGACCACCTAGAGGGGTGGGATGGGGAGGGTGGGAGGGAGGGAGATGCAACAGGGAAGAGATATGGGAACATATTGTATATGTATAACTGATTAACTTTGTTATAAAGCAGAAGCTAACACACCATTGTAAGGCAATTATACTTCAATAAAGATGTTAAAAAAAAAAATGATATGACTGACAAGGAGTTAAAATCCAAAATATATAAACAACTCTATCAAGAAAACAAATGACCCAATTAAAAAATGGGCAGAAGATCTAAATAGACATTTTTTCAAAGAAGACATACAGATTGCTAACAGGCACATGAAAAGATGCTCAACATCGCTAATGACTAGAGAAATGCAAATCAAAACAACAATGAGATATCACCTCACACCTGTCAGAATGGCTGTCATCAAAAAGAATACAAATAAAAAATGTTGGTGAGCATGTGGAGAAAGGGGAACCCTTGTACACTTTTGGTGGGAATGTAAATTGGTACAGCCACTATGGAAAACAGTATGGAGGTTCCTCAAAAAACTAAAAATAGAACTACCATGTGAACCAGCAATTCCACTCCTGGATATGTATCCAGAGAAAATGAAAACACTAATTCAAAAAGATATATGCCACCTCAGTGTTCATAGCAGCACTATTTACAATAGGCAAGCTATGGAAGCAGCCCAAGTGTCCATCAACAGACAAATGGATAAAGAAGATGTGATATATATATCCATATATATATATCAATCACACATGGATATATATATGGATATATTGTATAGCAGAGGGAATTATAGCCATTATTTTATAATAACTTTTAATAGAATATAATCTATAAAAATACTAAGTCACTATGCTGTACACCTGAAACTAATATAATATTGTAAATCAACTATATTTCATTTAAAAAAAGAGTGTGGTCTCAGAATCCCAAGAATCTAAGGACAGCCAATCAATTGACACATAGGTTAAAACTGATTTGCTATTTCTAACTATAGTAGTTTGTCAAAGGTTTGCAGAATCTTATGGAAAGATTTCTTTAACCATGCAGTTTCCATTTAGGAGAAAGTAGAGACTTAAGCAGTTATCTATCAACTAGATATTATCTATCAACCAGAATAGTGGCTGCTTTAGGCTTTGACGTTGCTGCAGAACTCTTCCATTCTACATCCTTTACATCACTCATCAGAAGAAATTTTAAAAGTCAGATACTGCACACCACAGATTAACTTTTGGGGACTGCATACTCTTACCAAAGAGTTTTAACTCCTTAGTAATCTGCAGGCTAATAATTAGCGTGTAGAAGCCAGTCTACTTCAGTGAAAGGTTAGATGCTTAGGTACTCAAAGAAAATCCCCAGGAGTTCTTTTCCTTCCTTTGGTGCTGACCATTTAGCATTTCAAGTGGTGAAGAAATGGCACTCGGAATGAATAGCTCACTTAGGCAGCACACTCTTTTCCTTTCAGATTTTAGGCTAATTGGCATTAGGAAGCAGTCAATTATGGACAATTTGGGATCCTGCAAATAACTGTGGAAGTTAAATTGACTTTGTAAGACAAATAAACTCCTGGAAGACATCTATTCAAATAACCATTGTGCAGGACCATGGATGCAGCCAAAAAGATCATTAACAGGCCAGTCAAATGACTGTGGTAATAGGAGGAAGAAAGGGACTGGATCACTTAGATAATTGGAGCTGCAGATGATCAAAAACTCTTTTGTTGAATTGAATTATAGGTCCCAAATTGGCATCAGTCCCAGTGAACAAGAACTGTAATCACATTTACTAGCAATAAGATCATGCCTTTGATACCTGACAGTTAAATTCAAGAAAGGAGTAAGAAAATAGTCATTTCCATCCAGGTTGACTTGAAGACTATTATGCAAATTCAAGGAACATATAAATAGAGTCTGTTAGTCCAGAGGCTTCCTGAGTTATCACTGGGCTCTGAAGGATAATCAGCCATCCCCTGCTCTCTGCTAGGAAGAGGCAAAAGCACCTGATGTCAGTCTTTGGTTTTGGGAGTTATTGGAGTGATTGAGCATCAGTCAGCAGCAGGGCTCAGTAGCAAGGTTCTGACTCAGATTAGCAGTTGTGGGTTGGGGCATTTCTTACCATCAGACAGAACCCACCTTTATGTTTGCATCAACAGTTGAAGCAATTGTGTTTATGCTAGGAAAGAGCAATTGAGGAGATAGATCCCCACACTTTCAGAAAGAGGAAATTAACTTCTAAACTCAGCCTCTTGACCACAAGTGGTTCTCCCTGCCTATCAGGATGAGGGATGGGTATGGAGGAATTATACAAGAGTGATACCAATAGCTTGGCTTTGGTGTCAGACCTGGGAGCATATCCTGGTTTTACTACTTAATGGCTGTCTGGCCCTAAATTGTTATTTAAATTGATTAACCCTCAGCCTTTTCTCTTTAAAACAGGTATCAAATATCACCTATTTCCTCTTCATTAAAATGGAGATAAAACAGTAAGCATTGTTGTGAAGATTATATATGAAAAAATATTTAAAGTGCTCAATACTCTTTGGAACATTTACAAAAATAGGCCATATTCTGGGACAAAAAAACAAGTCTTAATACATTTAAAAGGATTCAAGTCATACAAAGTATATTTTCTGAACAAAATGGAATTAAGTTAGAGATCAATAAGAGATAGCTATCTATAAAATCCCCAAGTGTTTGGAAATTATATAAAACACTTCTTAATAACCCTTGAGTTAAAGAAGAAATCGAAGGGAAATAAACTCTTTTTAAAAAAAATTAATTAAGTTATTTATTTATTTATTTTTGGCTGTGTTGGGTCTTCGTTTCTGTGCGAGGGCTTCTCTAGTTGGGGCAAGCGGGGGCCACTCTTCATCGCGGTGTGCGGGCCTCTCACTATCGTGGCCTCTCTTGTTGCGGAGCACAGGCTCCAGACGCGCAGGCTCAGTAGTTGTGGCTCACGGGCCTAGTTGCTCCGCGGCATGTGGGATCTTCCCAGATCAGGGCTCGAACCCGTGTCCCTTGCATTGGCAGGCAGATTCTCAACCACTGCGCCACCAGGGAAGCCCAAAGTCTTTTTAACTGAATGAAAACAAAAACATAGCATATCAGAATTTACAGGAAGCTGCTAAAGCAGTGCTTAAGGGGAAATTTATAGCACTAAAATGCCTATGCTTTAAAGAAGAAAGGTCTTAAATCAATGATATGAGCTCCCACTTTAAGAAACTAAAAAAAAAGAAGAGTAAGTTAAAGCCAAGGTAAGCAGAAGAAAGGAAATAATAAATAAAAATGAACATGTCAGTGAAATAGAAAAACAAGAAAATTGTTAAAATCAAAAGCTGTTCTTTGAGATCAATAAAATTCATAAACCTCTAACCAAATTGAATAGGATAAAAGAGAGAAGACATACATTGCTAAATATCTTGAATGAAAAAAGTGACAACCCTACAGATTCTATGGCTATTAAAGCAATAATAAGCGGATATTATGAACATGCCTGTAAAATAACTAATAAATGCATATAAATTCGACAACTTAAATGAAATGGACAAATTCCTTGAAAGACATAATCTACCATAGTTCACTCAAGAAGAAATAACCTGGATTTGTAGTTAACAACTTTCTCAGAAAAAAAACAAAACTCAAGGATTTGGCAGTTTCCTTGGAGAATTCTATCAAATATTTAAGAAAGAAATAATATACAAACTCTGAAAAAATTGAAGAGGAAGGAATACTTATCAGTTCATTCTGTGAGCCCACCATTACAGATGAATCACTACCTAATTTCAACACTTATTATAATGATACACTAACCATCAGTGTGATGTTAGTGTCATGATAAATAAATAAATGGATCAGAATAGAGCGTCCAGAAATAGGTCCAGAGACATATGGACAACTGTTTTTCAGTAAATGTGCAGAAGCAGTTTAGTGGAGAAAGGAAAGTCTTTTCAACAAATAGTGCTAGAACAGTTGAATATGAGTATGGGGTTAGGGAGACAGAACTTTAATTCATACATTGCACCATATACAAAAATTAACTCAAAATGGCTCATAGACCTAAATGTAAAACCTGAAGCCATAAAACTCCTAGAAGAAAACATAGGAGTAAATCTTTATGACCCTGGTTTGGGCAAGATTTCTTAAATATAACACAAAGCACAATTCATGAAGAAAAATCAATATCTTATACTACATCAAAATTAAGAACTTCTCCTCTTTGAATTACACTGTTAAGAGAATGGAAAGACAAACCACAAAATGAGAGACAATATTTGTAAATCATATATGTGTCAAGAGAATTGTATTCAGAATATATAAAGAACTCTAAAACCTGATAATAAGAAAACAATCTAATTTTAAAAATGGATAAAAGATTGAACTTACACTTCACTGAAGAAGATACATGGATGGCAGATAAGCAAATTACAAATATGCTCAACATCATTGTCATTAAGTAAATGCAAATAAAACAATGAGATACTACCATACACCCGTTAGAATGGCCAAAATTAAAAAGACTAACCATACTAAGTACTGCCAAGGACATGGAAGTACTGAATCTCTCATACACTGCTGATGAGGATATAAAATGGTACAACCATTTTGAAAAACAGTTTGGCAGTTTCTTATAAAGTTAAGCATATACCTACTGTATGACCCAGTGATTGCACTCCTAGATATTTACCCAAGAAAAATGAAAGTGTATGCCCAATACAAAGACTTGTACATGAATATTCATAAGAGTTTATTTGTAATAGCCAAAAACTGAAAATTTCTGATAGTTGGTGAAAAGATAAACAAAACTGCAGTTTACATTGAAATGCTACTCAGCGGTAAAAACAGTGAACTATTGATACATACAGCATGGATGAATCTCAAAATCATTACACTATAAGAAACCAGGCCAAACAAGGGTACTTATTATATGATATCATTTATATAAAATTCTAGAAAATGGAAACTAATCTATAGTGACAGTAGCAGATCAGTGGTTATCTGGGAACAGGTGGGGATAGGGAGGGATTCCAAAAGGGCACAAGCAGACTTTGGTAAGGATGGATATGTTCATAATCCTGAATAAGGTAATAGTTTCACAGGTATAGACGTGTGAAAACATATCACTTTGTACACTTTGAACATGTACAGATTATTGTATGTCATTTATACCTCAGTGAAGCTGTTTTTTAAAAAGTTTAGGCCAATGTGCAACCACTCATGATCCCACATGAAGGGGACCCCAAGCTGAGAGACCTGGAGGTGGCACTCTAGGACCCCATTGGTAGAAAGGCAACCCCAAAAGAACATTCCCCCTTCTGTAGCTGCTGAGGACTGGTTTGCTACTGCTTCTACTCCTGACTGTGGCAGTAAGAGAATCCAGGCAGATTTTTTTTTTTTTTTTAAGTATTTAGCATGTGGTAGGTACTTTCTTTTGATTCCAATTATCCTCTGATTGGCTTTGCTTTTTTTCTTTCTTTCTTTCTTTCCTGGTGAATCTCTAAAGTAGGGACAACTTTGATCTCACAGGATAAATAGATTTGATCTCACAGGTCAAATTCTAATCCATAGGTAGTGGCTGCAGTGCATTGAGAAGTGGGGTAAGTAGAACAATAGACCCCAAAGGTGTCCTCATCCTAATCCCGGAAACATGTACTATGCTTCCTGACATGGCAAAAGGGACTTTGCTGATTGATGAAGGTTATGGATCTTGAGATGGGGAGATAACCCTGGATTATCTGGTGGGCCCAGTCTAATCACACGGGTCCTTAAAAGTGGAGAACATTTCCTGGCTATGGTCAGAGAGTGATAGCAGCATGAGAAGCATTTGATGCCTTGTTGCTGATTCCGAGATGTAGGGAGCTATGTTCGTGGACTGGAGAGAGGCTTCTAGAAGTTGGAAAAGGCAAGGAAATGAATTCTCCCCTTGCATTTCCAAAAAGGAAAGCAACCCTGCCAAAACTGAGTTTAGTCCAGTGAGAACTGTTGGACTTCAGACCTATAGAACTGTAAGGTAATAAACTTGCGTTGTTTTAATCCATTAAGTTGGTGGTAAGTTGCTACCACAGCAGTAGCAAACTAATCCAAGCAGGAAAGAATATTGTGATCAATTAATAATGTCTACCATGGATACCGGAGGGGAAGGAAGCACATGTGCTACGTATCTGCCATACTGGCTCTTGTTTTCAAGGTGTGCTGGCATGGGAGTGAGGGAGGCACCTTCATTTATGGTGTCTACTATATGCCAAGCTATATGCTAGGCTCTTCCGGTCAGTTCTATCACGTAAATATTACTTCCCCTTCTGATAGATGGGGATCAGAGAAATTAAGACCTTAACTCCAAATTAAGATCTTAACTCCAAATGCTGTTTGTTTGTTTGTTTGTTTTACCAAACAAAACACAGAGCCCTAAGAAAATCTAGGTGAACTAGGTTTCAAGTGTTGATGGAAAACAAGAACAAACACAGATGAAGAGCCTTTGTCTTGGAACAATACTTCTGGCCCCAGAAGTGGTGCACGTAACATTATTAGCACAGCTGGAGCTCCTATAAGTGTCTTGGGAGTGGAAAAGGAACAATACATTTCTAATATTTGGTAATTATCATGAAAACTACTTGCTCCTTGTTTACGCTTAAACTTTAGCACTGAGGAATGCCACTTATTTTCTCTTTCGGCATGATGTGTGGGACGCATCCAGCCAGCTGCCTCGCTGGGCTCCTGACCCCCTCTGGGAATGAGGGATTGTTTATGGCTCTGCTGAAGGGGGCTCATAGCCCTGCATCCTTCTTGCCCTTACTCCCTTTTCCAAGATTGCTTCAGAAAGACGTGCTTCAGACAGCACTGCTGGATCCTCTGTCTTGTAGTGAAATTGCAACATCATGTGTTAGGGCAAGGGAGGGAACAAGACCCCAGATATCCTTCAAAACAGAGCTGTGGAACCAGGCCAGGTCACTGTCATTTGCCATTTCACTATCTTTCTTTTGAAGGAAGTTAATGAGTTGGGAAAGCAAAAGGAAAAGGTTGAGAGCCTAGCTTCAACACTGAATAATTCTACGACTTAACCTCTCTGAGCCTTGATTTTTTTCACCCATAATATGAGAGTAATAACAGCAATCTCACTGGGGTGTAGCAGTGGTTACGACTGATGGAGCATGTTCTATGAATTAGGCACTGTGTTAAGGGCTTTACAAGCAAAACTCACTTATCCCAACAGCCTTATGAGAGATATACTACTGTTATCCCATTTTACAGATGAGGATACAGAAGCTCAAAGAGAATTAGTTACTTGCCTAAAGTCACACAGCTAGTATAGGAAACTAACCAAGCCACTTGATGTAGACTCAGCGCACATAACCACTGTGGTGAAGTACTTAGCACAGCACCTTGCATATGGGAACATGTTCAATAGATATGAGCTAGAATTACATTGGCTTTAGTATTAATGTTCAGTATTTAGTTGGGACCTCAGGTCCCCTAATCCTTCTCTCCTTTTATTACTTGTTTATGGTAAAATAAAGCACAGATATAAATAAAATAAATAAAGCACCAAAGGCCCCATCCAATCACAGATGCCCACCAAAAGTAACTGTGCTCTTGACTTCTGTGGAAATACCTGTCTTAGTCAGTTCAGGCTGCTATAACAAAGTGCTATAGATTGGGTGGCTTATAAACAACAGAAATTTATTTCTTATGGTTCTGGAAGCTGGAAGTCTGAGATCAGGGTGCCAGCATGGTTGGGTTCTGGAGAGGGCCCTCTTCCAGGGTGCAAATTGTTAACTTCCCGTTGTGTCCTTGCATGGTGGAAAGAGAGCAAGAGAGCTCTCTGGGATCCTTTTCATAATCCACCAATCTCATTCATGAGGGCTCCACCCTCATGACCTAACCATGTATCAAAGGCCACACCTTCTTATACCATCACATTGCCAGGTAACATTTCAACATAGGAATTGGAGGGGGGGCGGAGGTTGAGATACAAACATTTGGTCCATTGCAATAATTTTGCTGAATTTCCTTTTAGTTTTCTAACCCATTGTGCATCCCTAGACAGTATAGCTAGCTTTGCTTATCCGTTAGGATGCTTTCTGTCTCTTTTAATCTATAGGCTTCTGCCCCCACTTCACCTCCACTTCCAGTTCTTTCTCTTACACTTTTTCTAGCTTGTTTTCTTAGGTTTCCCAACTCTTTCCTCACCCCCAACTTTTAACTAGACTTCTTTTTTTTCACCTCTGTTGTCCATTTCCTGCTCAATTCTTGTTCTGCTCCCAGCAGTTTCTCTCTCATGTGGGTCCCTGTCCTGGAAGGGGATCCCTGGTGGTCAATTTTGGGAGCCCATGATGGCTAGACTACTCCAGCCCTCCAGCCTGTCTCTGGACCCCTTGTACTCCTCCACTGCTGGCTTGGGCAAAATCCTCCCAGGTTCCGCTGCCACTCTCAGATTGATTCATGTGTTTTCCAGTAAGTACGTGCTGCCTATGTTGGATTTCCCCTATTCTCAGGGCTGTCAGATACCCCATCGCTTTCTTCCTTCCTCACCAACAGGCACTGATACCATGTGAGCCTGGGGGCAGTTGCTGCATTGTCCCCATAGCTTATATTTTGGGATTCATGGGAACACCATCTAATTCTGGTTTGATTTTGTTATGTATTTGCTCTGTTTGTTTTTATGTGGAGATTGGGGTAAATTCAAAATGATTCTATCACCACTCTCATCTTCCCAAATCCCCTAGAACTCTTGAGTCCTCCTTTGATCACAGGACCCTGTCCAGACCTGGCTTCTCCCTTATGCATGGAAGACCACCAAATGTATCCCACAGGCGCCTGCCTCGTGATCCACCCAACCCCCCTTTCTGTCTCTGGGGGTGGAAACAATCGGTATGCTCTGGCAAGATGGGTCTATATTTCTTCACAACAGGGTTTACCTCAACGTAAGAGATCATTTTAAAACATTTAGCAATGAACAGAGCTGAAAAGAGATCAAAGAATCCCATAGTGGAAGGAAGTTGGACTACACATTTAAAATCCCTTCCATCTCTAGTGTCTTAAGACCTGACTCAGGAAGAACTCCCAGCTTCTTTTAATCAATCTTATCTTAAGATAGCAGTAAGCATCCCTGGCGTTTGAATCACCATGCCTTTGAATTTGAGACTTCCAGAGGTCACCAGAACGAGACTGGAATCCTCTACTCACATATTCATAATTATAGACATGCAAATGCTATTATAAAAGAAGTTCCATTTTTGCTTGACTGCATTAGACACCGTCCAAAGTGGCAATCATTGCTCCTGCTTTCCATGAACTCATACTCTGAGTCAACAGCATTGGTTGTCATGATTTTATATTTATTTCATCTCATATTCTTCAGGAACCCCGAAAATAATATTCGCCTCAAGGAGACAATTTCTCTTTTTTTTTGGATATGTGCATTAATGGAGAGAAACTTCTGTATCTTTATTTTAAAAGAAAAAGAAAAGCTTGTGCAACAAAGGTTTTGTTGCTGTTCTTACAAACACTGCTTCCAGCTATATTTTGCAAAAATAAAAAAGTCAAACCTTTTTAGAACACTGGTTTTACTGGTTTGGGGGGAGGAGGGAAGGAGAAGGTCTTAGCCATTTTCTCCCAGCACCTCCCTGTCCACCTTTTTCCAGGAGGAAAGAATTTTCTAATGGATTCCATTTGAGGAGGCTAATTGGGTCCCAGTAACAGTAGGCAAAGTCCTTGTATGTGTGCTAGAAAGCTTTGGTCTTGAGCCTAAGCTCAGTGTTCCAGCCCAGTTTGTCAAAGAGCTTGCGCAGGGGTGTCAGGCCCAAGACCAGCTAATAATCAAGTGGTACATGTGTTTCCCATTTAACCTAGACCCTTGTGTGTAGGAGGAGTGGTATCACTGAGCCTCTGGTCTGATGGTAACAGCACATCTAACCGCACAGTTACTTCCAGCCTCTCAGTTACTTTGCTATCTGGTTGGTGGGCAAAGAAAGTAACTGCATACATGACTTGGGGCATATTTTCTCTCTCTCCCTGCACGTGCCTCCTTCCCACTCACTGTGTCTTTCATGTAACCTTCGTATTGCTACCTGGACAATTTTTGTTTTTTGAAGCACAGATAGAATCATGCCCACTTTCTACTTCTGAAAAGCAGACCATAAGCAAAGCTTTAATGGTCTCATTCCCTAGGAGGTCAAGTCTTGTATTATGAGCATGGCATTCAGTTATCCTCTTACTCAGACTCCAACCTATGTTTTCAGCTTTATTTCCTGTCACCCCACACCCTCCATCTCCATATACACTGTGCTGTAGCCATTCTGTGCTGCTTGCAACCCTAAAGCACACATGTGCTTTCACACCTCCATTCCTTCTTTCAAGCTGTGCCCTCTGCCAGGAATTTTCCTTTCTGCTTCCAGAAATTCCTTCCAAATATAACTCACAAGTTACCTTTTCCATGAACTCTTCCCCTGGTTCCTTGTCACCAATACCATCCCTAGAGGTGGGGAAGTGGGGTGGATTTATTCCTCTCTCCTGGGAGCTCCATTAATATTCCTCCTTCTTTTAGGGATTCGCTCCCATCCATCCCCTGAACAGATTAGTGCCTCCTTAAGGCTGGTGATGACGGGCCAGGTTTTGGGTTCCCCAGTGCTTATTACAGTGCCTAGGATATTATAAATGCTCCATAAAAATTTACTATGTGACTGAATTAATGAGTTAAGGGTGTGGCCGATCTTTAGAATCAGACAAGAAATATTTATTGACTACCAACTGTATGCAAAGTACCATTTCACTATAAAAAGCTATCCTAAAAACATAGACTATTAACTGGTTATTTGTACTTAGTGTCTTATTATCTATACTAATGGCAGGGGGTGGGAATCATAACACTTGGGATTTGAGTCAGTTCTCTCACTTCCCTGCTCTGTGGCTTATGAGTCAAAATCTCAATTTCCTCATCTGTAAGGTGGGGTGGAAAGCCATCATAGTTGCCTTACCTGCCTTCAGGATTGGTGTGCTGATCAAATGTTGTGATATCAATGAAAGCACTGTGAACTAACTTCCCTCACCTAGTAAGACCTGGAGGGCATGGGACAGAGGGGAGCTAAGTTTTGGTGAAGAAAAAGCAGTAAGCAAGGATCCAGGGGTCAGGAGGGCAGGCAGATCTCGGCAGGGTAGGGATGCTAAGTAGCAGGAAAGTGGTATGAGGAGAAGGACCACTGATCAGGAGAAACAGAGAAGCCAGACTTTGTCCACAGGAGAGTGTAGAGAGACCAGGTGGAGGGAAGAAAGAGAAGGACAGGTTCTAGCCCGTCCCTGGGAAGGTGAGGAGGATGCACCACCTGCCTCCACGTCCAGGTAGGATGGGATTTAATCACACAGCAAAGCTTAGAACAGCACGGGGCTTTCTCTACCTGCACCCAATTACCATTGGACATTTCTTAACAATCTCACAGGTTATGAGGTTGTTCCCATCCCTGGAGATTCAGTCCTTTTTACCCCCTATTTGATGATTCACAGGGTTTGGGGTCAGAGCCATACCAGTTAGTCACTTGCTCTCGCTGCTAGAAACCCACCCACCCCCACCCCCCAGGGGCAGAAGGAGTGTGCTGTCCTGGGACGGGACATGAGAGTTGGTGAAATGAAAGAAAGGTGAAGGCGTGGGCAGTGGTTATGTCCCCCACCACCCTGCATCCAGTCCACCAGATGATTACAGAACTGCTCTGGCTTCAATCAGAACAACTAAGTGGGACTTGTCAGTGAATTAATATTTCTTAGGTGGCATTGTTAGTTTCATTCTGGTGCTAAAAGGCAACTGTCAGAGGCCTAGAATATTCTCATAGACCCCTTCTGTTCTGCTCTATCAATAGTTTTTCAACCACATCCTGGCAACCGAAGGGATTTAAAGGACATCTTGAGTCCTTAAAAAATTCATCGTTTCATTTTTAAATACATATAATCAACTGTAAAATATGTAATAAACAAACATCTCCTCAAATGTGCTATATACTAAATTTTAGCCCTTTGAGTCTATAATATAAAATTGTGCTGTTGGGTTAAACGTTCATGGGTGAGTGGGTAGAGATTTGGAATGAAGCTTCTCCTATTTTTTTTAGAAGGAATGTCCTGATATTGCAAGATGAACTGCTTTTAAAACCATTACTTCTTGCAACTACTTATCTGTTTGAATCAGATTTCCTTAATACTGGATAATAGTCAGAAATGTTTTGGTTGTAAGAGACAGAAATCCAAGTCAAACTGGCCTGAAAGACAAAAGGGATATTTTGTCTTTTACATAACAGAAAAGTCCAAGGGTCAGACTGGATTAAGTTCCAGCTAGATCCAGACACTTTGATGGTGACACCACGTCCTCCTTCCCTTAGCAGAGCTTTCCCCTGGGTTGGCCTCCTTGACAGGGTTGTCTGTGTGCAATAGTCCCCAGAAACTCCAGGCTGACACTCTTCCAGTTTCTGGGAAGCACTTCCATTTCCAGCACTCCCTGGCCCTACCTCCCAGACCCACCTTTGTAGCTGGGAGTGGGACCAGCCACTCTAGAGCCACTTGACCAGAAGTGAGATGGGAAATGAGGAATAGGGACTGGGCAGCAAAACAACAGAAGTCCATCCTACTGGGCAGACTAAGCAAACTCCCCCAAGACTTCACTGTCTCCCTTTGATACCAGTCCCTGATTTCAAACTCCTGAGTTCCCCAAAAATGACCTCATCATACTTATATATTGATTTGGTAATAAGTAAATGTTATACATGTGAATCTAAAAGTAAATGTATGCTAATGAAATAGCTCTTTTTTTAGTTTATACAGTACAGTTGGCAATTTCTACATAAAAATTTGTCCAAAAAGAGTGGGTTTGCTGCATTTAAAAGGTTGAAAACTCATCATTGTGCATATATCCACGTCCCAGGTAGATTTGGTCTCTACAAAGTCTTCTTGGCTACCCAAGCTCATGGAGATCCCTGCCCCTTTTGTGTGTGTTCCACTTGTTTGAGTCTTGGTTTAAGAGGCCATGGAGTAAAGGGGAGTTTTGTCATCAGAGGTTCACGTCTAGGTTTCTCTCTTTACTGTCTGTAAGATGGGACAGTGATGCCTGTTCCCTAATCACAGGGGGTGATTAAGGCAGAAGATTTTGGGAAAAAGTTCTTTAGAATCAGTGAAATGCTATGGGATTACAAGCCATTATCTTCCATCTTGTGTTAATTATATATGTATTTTATTATGTGTTTATATAAAATTTAATTATCTGTGCATGCATCTGTCCAGTCTCCCTGCAGTAGGTTAATTGCATCGATGGCCTCATTTCTTTATCTGTCCTATATCTGCATCCTATAACATGCAACCTTGTAGTGCCCTCCAGCTCTGACTCTGGATTTCACTGTGTGCCTTGCTTTGGCCAGTAGTATGTTAGCAGATGTGACATAAACGGAGCCTTGAAAAACACTTGCACAACTGGGCTTGCTCACTTTTGCTCCTCTGCCTTCACCATGAGAGCATGCCTGGGCTAGCCTCCTGGAGGAGAGCCAGGTCAACCAGTAAGTTACCCCAGGCGAGGCCACCCTAGACCAACCAATAGTCAGTCAACCCCCCAGACAGATGAGCCTAAACCAGAAGAACTGCCCAGCTGAGTCCAGACTAAACTGCCAACTGGCAGATTTGTGAGCTAAATAAATGCTCTCTGTTTTAAGCCACCGAATTTACTATTGGTTTGTTCCACATCATTATTGTGGCAAAAGATAAGCATTATACTCCCTAACTAGGAAAGCAAAAATCTTGTCTTATATCTTATCCATTGTAATTCTGAAGCTCTCCAATTTCCCCAACCCTCTCAGGAGAAGGGAGAGAAATAGAATTCCAAGATTTTTAAAGCTTTCTAACGTTTAGGTACTCTGTGAAGCAGTTTTTATGAAGTACTTCATTTAATCTCCACAATATCCTTGGCAGGTAGATAAGACATTTTTCCATTCTACAGATGAAGAAACTGAGGCAAGAGGGGTGAAGTAAGTTACCTAAGGTCACACGGAAAGAGTGGCAGAAGTGAATTCTCCCCCAGGTGAGCCTGCTTCCCATGACAGTTCTCAATTTCTGCTGTATTTAGCTGCCTTATGCCCCTTGCTCCCAAGGTCAGAACCACACCCCTTGGCCTTATTCTAGATACCATCTTGTTCTCCAATGGTGTCATATTTGTTTATCTTGGATCATAGACCTGTCTTTCTCAGATATTTTTCTTCCCTCATCACACTGGAAGATGATCTATTTATTAGCATATTGGTTTCACACTTAAAAAAATCACAAATTGTCAATTTCCTCATATTTGTTTCTAAGCAACTTTGTTCATTGTAAATAAATGATGGGAGGGGAATTGCCTTCCAAAGATCTCAAGAATCTAGCATTTTCTTAGCCCAAATTTGGCCCTCATTCTGGGTTTCTGGGCCCAATATTTGAGTTGTTTTCTCCACACCCAACAGAAGTTATTTTTAAGTTGCAGTTATATCCAAAGAGCATTTTTCACAGAATGCTTTGGAAGGTCCTGCTTTTCTCTTCAGCTCAAGAACTGTTGCTCAGCCACACCCCCTCGGTCTGGGAATTTATTTTGGTCTATGCAAGAGTCACATGTTTTCTTTTGATTAAGTCATCAGAGTATTTTGCTTCCAGGCCCTTGATCGTATTTCCTTAAGAAAGGTTGGCCTCTCTGATCTGCCAGGGGCAGGGGTGTGGACGCTGTTTGCTGTCAGTTCTGAAATGACATCGCCACAGACTAAGGCCTTGCCTCCACTCCCCACAAACCCTACCCATGGCATCACCTGGGTACCTCTAATCCAAATCCTTCTCTTCTTCCAAGGCCAACCCATTTGCTTCTCCTCCATGAAGAGTTCCCTGATTCAGGGATCATGACAATATCCCTCTTTTCTGAATGATTAGAGTCTGAAACACTTGATTATGAAATTATTTAGCACATACTACCTGAGTGTATACATGTGCCAGGCTCTACCTGCAGAGAGCTTACAGTCTACTAAGGATAGTGAAGCCACAAACAAATAAATAAGATATAGTCAGGTAGTAATAATAATAATTTTAAAAATAGGATAATGGAATAGAATGATAGGAGGATCAGAGGGCTGCTTCATATAAGGTGATGGGGGAAAAGATCTCTAGGAAGGTGACATTTGTGTTGAAAAGATCCAACCCGAATTGAGAGAGTAACATTGACATATATAAACTACCATGTGTAAAGTAGATAGCTAGTGGGAAGCTGCTGTATAGCACAGGGAGATCAGCTTGGTGCTTTGTGATGACCTAGAGAGGTGGGATAGGGAGGGTAGGAGGGAGGGCCAACAGGGAGGGGATATAGATATACATATAGCTGGTTCACTTTGTTGTACAGCAGAAACTAACACACCATTGTAAAGCAATTATAATCTAATAAAGATGTAAAAAAACAAAGATCTGAGGATCTAATGTGAGACATGGTGATTATGGTTAATATGTTTTATATATTTGAAATTTGATAAGAGGGAAAATCCTAAATATTCTCACAAAAGGAAAGGAGGGAAGGAGGGTGGAAGAAAAGGGAAATATGTGAGGTGATGAATGTTAATTAACTTCTTGGGGGGAATCCTTTCACATTGCATACACATATCAAGTCACCACAATGCATCTTTAAATATCTCACAATTTTATGTCATTATACCTCAAAAAAACTGAATTTTTTTTATTGGAGTATAATTGCTTTACAGTGTTGTGTTGTGTTAGTTTTTGCTGTACAGTGAAGTGAATCAGCTATATGTACACCTATATCCCCTCCCTCTTGGACCTCCCTCCCACCCCCGACATCCCACCCATAGGTCGTCACAGAGCACTGAGCTGAGCTTCCTGTGCTTTATAGCATGTTCCTGCTAGCTATCTGTTTTACACATGGTAGTGTATATATGTCAATCCTAATCTCCCAATTCGTCCCACCCTCCCCTTCCCCCGCTGTGTCCGTTCTCTATGTCTGCTTCTCTATTCCTGCCCTGCAAATAGATTCATCTGTACCATTTTTCTAGATTCCACATATATGCGTTAATATACGATATTTGTTTTTGTCTTTCTGGCTTACTTCGCTCTGTATGACAGACTCTAGGTCCATCCACATCTCTGCAAATCACCCAATTTTGTTCCTTTTTATGGCTGAGTAATATTCCATTGTATATATGTACCAAATCTTCTTTATCCATTCATCTGTTGTTGGATATTCAGGTAATTTCCATGTCCTGGCTATTGTAAATAGTGCTGCAATGAATACTGGGGTACATGTGTCCTTTGAATTATGGTTTTCTCAGGGTATATGCCCAGTAGTGGGAGTGCTGGGTCATATGATAGTTCTATTTTTAGTTTTTTAAGGAACCTCCATACTGTTCTCCACAGTGGCTGTATCACTTTACATTCCCACCAACAGTGCAAAAGGGTTCCCTTTTCTCCACATCCTCTCCAGCATTTATTGTTTGTAGATTTTTTGGTGATGGCCATTCTGACTTGTGTGAGGTGATACTGGTAGTTGTGATTTGTATTTTTCTAATAATTAGTGATGTTGAGCATCTTTTCATGAGCTTCTTGGCCATCTGTATGTCTTCTTTAGTGAAATGTCTATTTAGGTCTTCTGCCCATTTTTGGATTGGGTTGTTTGTTTTTTTGATATGGAGCTCCAAGAGCTGTTTGTATATTTTGGAGATTAATCTTTTGTCTGTTGCTTCATTTGCAAATATTTTCTCCCATTCTGAGGGTTGTCTTTTCATCTTGTTTATGGTTTCCTTTGCTGTGCAAAAACTTTTAAGTTTAATTAGGTTCCATTTGTTTATTTTTGTTTTTATTTTCATTACTCTAGGAGGTGGGTCAAAAAAGATCTTGCTGTGGCTTATGTCAAAGAGTTTTTCCTATGTTTTCCTCTAACAGTTTCATAGTATGTGGTCTTACATTTAGGTCTTTAATCCATTTTGAGTATATTTGTGTGTATGGTGTTAGGTAGCGTTCTAATTTCATTCTTTTACATGTAGCTGTCCTGTTTTCCCAGCACCAATTATTGAAGAGGCTGTCTTTTCTCCATTGTATGTTCTTGCCTCCTTTGTCATAAATTAGGTTACCATAGGTGCGTGGGTTTATCTCTGGGCTTTCTATTCTGTACCATTGATCTATATTTCTGTTTTTGTGCCAGTACTATACTGTCTGGATTACTGTAGCTTTGTAGTATAGTTTGAAGTCAGGGAGCCTGATTCCTCCAGCTCCGTTTTTTGTTCTCAAGATTGCTTTGGCTAGTCAGGGTCTTTTGTGTTTCCATACACATTTTTGTTCTAATTCTGTGTAGAATGCCATTGGTAACTTGATAGGGATTGCTCTGAATCTGTAGATTGCTTTGGGTAGTATAGTAATTTTCACAATATTGATTCTTCCAATCCAGGAACATGGTATGTCTCTCCATCTGTTTGTGTTGTCTTTGATTTCTTTCATCAGTATCTTACAGTTTTCTGAGTACAGGTCTTTTGCCTCCTTAGGTAGGTTTATTCCTAGGTATTTTATTCTTTTTTAAATTAATTTTTATTGGAGTATATTTGCTTTACAATGTTGTGTTAGTTTCTGCTGTACAGCAAAGTGAATCAGCTATACATATACATATATCCCCTCTTTTTTGGATTTCCTTCCCATTTAGGTAGGTATTTTATTCTTTCTGTTGCAATGGTAAATGGGCTTGTTTACTTAATTTCTCTTTCTGATTTTTCATTGTTAGTGTATAGGAATGCAAGAGATTTCTGTGCATTAATTTTGTATCCTGCAACCTTACCAAATTCATTGATTAGTTCTAGTAGTTTTCTGATGGCATCTTTAGGATTTTCTATGTATAGTATCATGTCACCTGCAAACAGTGACAGTTTTACTTCTTCTTTTCCAATTTGTATTCCTTTTATTTCTTTTTCTTCTCTGATTGCCGTGGCTAAAACTTCCAAAACTATGTTGAATAAGAGTGATGAGAGTGGAAATCCTTGTTTTGCTCCTGATCTTAGTGGAAATGCTTTCAGTTTTCACCATTGAGAATGATGTTTGCTGTGGGTTTGTCATATATGGCCTTTGTTATGTTGAGGTAGGTTCCCTCTATGCCCATTTTCTGAAGAGTTTTTATCATAAATGGGAGTTGAATTTTGTCGAAAGCTTTTTCTGCATCTATTGAGATGATCATATGATTGTTATTCCTTAATTTGTTAATATGTATCACATTGATTGATTTGCGTATAGAATCCTTGCAAGAATCCTTGCATTCCTGGGATAAATCCCACTTGATCATGGTATATGATCCTTTTAACATGTTGTTGGATTCTTTTTGCTAGTATTTTGTTGAGGATTTTTACATCTATGTTCATCAGTGATATTGGTCTGTAATTTTCTTTTTTTGTGTGATATCTTTGTCTGGTTTTGCTATCAGGGTGATAGTGGCCTTGTAGAACGAATTTGGGAGTGTTCCTCCCTCTGCAATTTTTTGGAAGAGTTTGAGAAGGATAGGTGTTAACTCTTCTCTAAATGTTTGATAGAACTCGCCTGTGAAGCCGTCTGGTCCTGGACATTTGTTTATTACATCCATGAAAAATGGAAGATTAATTGTGTTTAGCTTGATAACATTTAGGAACATACAACATGGGTGATCCAAAAAATCCCCAAACTTAAAAAAAGGAAAAAAAAGAAAAGATCCAACCCTCTCCTCTGCAGAAAGAGCAGCCTGGGTGAAGGATATCACAAATGCAAAGGCCCTGAGGCAGAAACTAGTCTTGTAAGCAGTGTAGCTAGAACAGAGAGGATGAGAATTCAGTAGTGCAGAATAGGACTGGAGAGGAAGGGCTGGCCTACCAAGTATGTCAGCATAAGGAGTTTGGATTTTGCTCTAAATGCAATTGAAGTATTGGAGGGATTTAAGCATAGAAGTGATATCTGATTAATGTTTATTAAAGATACTTTTGACTGCTGTGTTGAGACTAGATTAACTGGAAAGATAGAGTGTGATAGCTTTTCCACTAAAAATAATAGAGATTTGGACAAAGATGGGAGAAAAATTGTCATAGTTTTTTTAACCAGCTTTTCCCTGAATGTAATAATCTCTTTCCTCTGTATGTTGTCTGCTTGCTGTTAAATTTGGACTGAATCTTGTGTTTTGTTCTATTATTTACAAACCCAAACCAGAATAGGACCTGTGGTAGGTACTTAGATATTTGACCAATTAACTCTGCTTGGTTTTAAAGCTAGGTATTTAAATTGGGCACCTGGTCAACCCCCTTAAGCTATACACTAAAGTTGGAATGCACCTGTGAAATCCTTGGGTTTGAGCTTGAATTTCAACCTGCCAACTAGTAAAACGTTCCATGCCAACCTTCTTCTAGACTAATGCACACCAGAAATTCCCATGACGTTGATACCATGGTGAAATAGTTGCCTATTTACTTCCAAAGGATGGCTAGCTGGGAAAATAAACCTCTGTTTTATATAAGCCATTGTGGTCTGGTCTCTGTACCTTGTAGCCACCCACAATCCTAATTGATATAATTGGTCACTTAAACATTGTTCAGACATGTCTCTACCTGCTTCCAGTCTGAAACAGTCAGTGATACATGGTGGGTAGTTTCCGGGGCTCTGCCAGACACCGTTTCAAGGCTTTCACACATTTTCAAGGCAGCAGGTGGCACCTGAGAAGCCTCTGGGCATTTCCAATGCCTCCTCTTCAACTATTTCCTCACTTGCTGTCGGATTTCACATCTCATCATCAGAGCTTATTATTCAAGGTGGCTAAACTCCTCCGGGTGAAGTGAGAATATCTTGATCTTTCTCTGTGAAGCATCACCCTTTCTGTAAGCTTTAAACAGTGTTGCAAATGGATGATGAGATGGTCTGCCGTACACTTTTGTTCGTATAGATTTATGTTTATTTGAGCAAGTCTTCTCTCTGCCCTTGGTAATTGGCTGAGCCAAGGAGATATAAACCAAATGAGATATAAACCAAATCTTGTAATTTCCTCTTAAGCCAGAGGGTTCTTTGGAGGTAAGGGACTGTTTGCTTATTTGGTATAAGATTTTTAGAACAGGTTTTAGAGCCAGAAAGGGTCTTACAGTTCACCCAGTCAGTTGGGAGAAGGAAAATATAGAGCAGAAAGTTTAATTTGATTTCCTATGATCATGAATTTGTGGAATTTTAGCACCAAGGTGAGTCAATCTCATACATATAAAGTATCTGTTACGTATTAGGCACTATAGTAGGTTTTAGACACGTTAATCTTATTTCATCCTCCCAGTAATCATAGGAAACAGATGCTAATATCACCATATTACAAGTGGGGAAACTGAAGCCCAGAGTGCTGCAGTAACTTGACCAGAGTTACAAAATCTTTAGATCGTATGGTAGTTGTATTATTATTTGTAAATATTCACTTCCCTTTCCCCATATTGGAAAATATTTCCCTATCCCATACATGTTGGGCTTGGCCATTTTTTTTTTAACATCTTTATTGTAGTATAATTGCTTTACAATGGTGTGTTAGTTGCTTTTGTATAACAAAGTGAATCAGCTATACATATACATATATCCCCATGTCTCCTCCCTCTTGCGTCTCCCTCCCACCCTTCCTATCCCACCCCTCTATTTGGACACAAAGCACCGAGCTGATCTCCCTGTGTTATGCGGCTGCTTCCCACTAGCTATCTGTTTTACATTTGGTAGTGTATGTATGTCCATGCCACTCTCTCACTTCGTCCCAGCTTACCCTTCCCCCACCCCCGTGTCCTCAAGTCCATTCTCTATGTCTGCGTCTTTATTCCTGTCCTACCCCTAGGTTCTTCAGAACCTTTTTTTTTTTTAAGATTCCATATATATGTGTTAGCATACAGTATTTATTTTTCTCTTTCTGACTTACTTCACTCTGTATGACAGTCTCTATGTCCATCCACTTCACTACAAATAACTCAATTTCATTTCTTTTTATGGCTGAGTAATATTCCATTGTGTATATGTGCCACATCTTCTTTATCCATTCATCTGTCGATGGACACTTAGGTTGCTTCCATGTCCTGGCTTTTGTAAATAGTGCTGCAATGAACATTGTGGTACGTACATGTCTCTTTTTGAATTGTGGTTTTCTCAAGGTATATGCCCAGTAGTGGGATTGCTGGGTCATATGGTAGTTCTATTTTTAGTTTTTTAAGGAACCTCCATACTGTTTTCCATAGTGGCTGTATCAATTTACATTCTCACCAGCAGTGCAAAAGGGTTCCCTTTTCTTCACACCCTTTCCAGCATTTATTGTTTATAGATTTTTTGATGATGGCCATTCTGACCCATGTGAGGTGATACCTCATTGTAGTTTTGATTTGTATTTCTCTCATGATTAGTGATGTTGAGCATCCTTTCATGTGTTTGTTGGCAATCTGTATATCTTCTTTGGAGAAACGTCTGTTTAGGTCTTCCGCCCATTTTTGGATTGGGTTGTTTGTTTTTTTGATATTGAGCTGCATGAGCTGCTTGTATATTTTGGAGATTAATCCTTTGTCAGTGGCTTCGTTTGCAAATATTTTCTCCCATTCTGAGGGTTGTCTTTTTGTCTTGTTTATGGTTTCCTTTGCTGTGCAAAAGCTTTTAAGTTTCATTAGGTCCCATTTGTTTATTTTTGTTTTTATTTCCATTTCTCTAGGAGGTGGGGGGCTTGGCCATTTGACTTGCTTTGGCCAATGGAACATGAGCAAACACGACATAAATCATCCAAGAAAAAAAATTTAAATGCAATTGCTTGGTTCAATTTGGTTTCTTGCTCCTTTGTCCCCTGCCATGAGGAGTCATGCCACAGTAGCTGCTTTTCTGCTAACATGAATCCTGGAGTATGAAATGGATTTGTACCCTAACCATTGCCTGGAGAAGAGCTGTGTCACCTGACCTGCAGCCATTTCCATGCAACATGAGAAAGAAGGAAATGTTTTTGTAAGCCACTGAGACTTGGGGGCTGCATGTCATACACCATGCCCTAGTAAAAGCTACTAAATACAGACAGAGCCAAGATCCCTACCCAGGCCTATATACCTCCAAATTTGATGCCCTTTTATCCATCACACATTCCTGTCTATCCACTCCAGTCTGCTTTAGCCTCACTGACAGATACTGGTTTTTCAGACCCATGCCTTTAAGCCTTCCCCTTTCCAGCACTCAAGACATTTTCTTTTACTATTTTCCTTAGATTCAAAATCCTGCTCTCAGAAGCCCTTCTACCAGCTTCCATCAAATGATGAACCTTCCTAGATCACAAAGAAAAAGAGAGATTGTCATGCATGAGCTCCAACTTCTCTCCTATATTCCCAGATTTATTTATACCATGGTTCATCCTTCCTCCTTGCCTCTCAGCTCATGGAAAAGCTGTTCCATCTCCTGTCCAAGGCTGACCTCTCCACTGTTCTCTTAATCCTCCTTCAGAATCCCACTCCAGCAATTACCTCCTCTTTTTTGTTTCTTTCATTCATTTTTCTCTCTACATTTTTTTCCCTGTCCGCCTACAAATGTGGAAGTTTCCCTCTTTTTCTAAAACAAAACAGAAAACATCTTACCTGATTTTCTTTTCTTCTCAGACTACTTTTCTTTTTCTCACCTTCCTTGGACACAAAAATCTTCCACAGAATTGACTCCCTCACTAATCTTGCTTCCTTACCACCTCACTTCCTCACCATATTTGTTTCCTTGTCACGAGCTCACCAACTTTCAGATTCTGTTCACACTGCTGTGGTGAAACTGCCCATGCAGAGCACATCAACAACTTCCTGATTGTCGAAGCCAGTGATTTCCTGTCATCCTTTGGTCAACTTGTAGGGTTCACAGATAAAATACAAAATTCCCAGTTATATGCATTATTTGGGTACACACACACACACACACACACACATAGGTATATAAAATTATATATATAATTTATCTGAAATGAACATTTAACTGGGCGTCCTGTATTTTTATTATTAAATCTGAGAACTCTAGCAACTTTCCCCTCTTCCAACCTGATCTCTGTGCAGTTACTTCTTCTTTGGAATCTTCTGTAGTCTCAGGACACCATTATATTTCTCTTCCTACCTCTGTAACTACTCTTTTTCTATCTCCTTGAGAGTTCTTCTGTTTTAATCTGGACTATAAATGTTGGTGTTCCCAGGGTTACATTTCAGCACTCTTCTTGTTCTATGTGAACTTATCCACTCTGTGGTTTCATCTCATTCATGCTGACTTCCAGATATCCACTGCCAATTTCATCGTGCCTCACAAGCCCTAAATTGGCACACCTAACAATTAACTGGATATCTCCACTTGGGTGTCCCATTAAAATCTTAACCTCACATGCCTTAAACCACACTAGCTCCTTCCTGAAGATGGTCCTCCTCCTGTGTTTTCTATCTCAATTAAAAGCATCATCAAGCCCAGAAATCTCAATAATTTCATTGATTCCCACCCTGCCCTTTAGGCATCTCATGAACTCAATGACTTTCTTTATTCTTTTCCCTTGTCCCTATACCGTGATCACTGTCCTGGCTCAGATTCTCATAATTGCTTATCTGGACAGGTGCAGTGGCTTCTCCCTGCCCATTTTCCTGGTCTTGCAACCCCTCCTGACCATACTGTGCACTGCATCCAAGCCCATCTACTACTTCCCACTCTATCCCCTCTCCTACTTAATAATATAAGTGGCTCCTATTGTTCATAGGATAAATCCAAACTCCTTAACATGATATTCAAGGATCTTCAAAATAGGATCTCACTTATTCTTTCAGCTTTACCTCTTGACACATCTCTTCATGAACCCTACATCGTAGCCACAGTTGATGACTCATTATTCCTTAATCACAAACTGTATTTTGTTTGTCATACTCATGTATTTCCTTTGCAAATATTACAAAAAAATGTTACCATCCTCTCTACACCAACAGTCTGACCCCTCCTTCCCTACATACATACTTTGTTTCACTGGAAAAGTTTTACACACCCTGAAAAGACCAGTTGAAAAAAGCTCCCCTGATCCCTTCCAAAAGGAGTTTCCCTGGGATAATGTAGCACATGATAATTTCTACTTCAGATTTGTGAATGAACGAGTGAGTTTTCTAAGACAGGCTCACATGAATGAATGCATCTTATCGGACTCTTAAACATAAAAGAGAATTTGGTCCTACTAGAGACTACCAGATACTTTATCTTAGTACTCAGGATTATATGGTAATAAAGAGTGTATAGTTTAATGTCAACTGTGAGGGTGGTTTGGCTCTGTCCTCTGTCACCTCCAGTTGCTGAGTTGCATTGACTTCTCTGGCTAACTGAGCAAGTGTCCCTTTCATCCCATCTAGCTCCCCTTAAACTCTTAATTCGGGCAAAGAGGGCAACAACCCAAGACAGAAAACAGGATTTCCATGATGACAAATGGGTTTCTTGCTTGAGCCAACACCTTCATCAATTAGTAATGCCCTCCTAAAGTGCTAAAACCACATTCAGATTCTAAAGCCACATCCAGATTTAAAGAGTGGCATGATTAATTAGTTTTGGCTACCATGGACCTGGAAAAATGAGTAGCACTTATCAAATACCCTTGATAATTTTGCCATCTTCTCAAGGGTACTTGAATAACTACCATCCCATTCTATAGTCACCAAATAAGCTTTCATGGTTATACTTTTAATATGAAAATGAGCTTCTTTGCCTAAAATTCTAGTGGTATTTACATGGTATTTTGGTTTATTAGAGGTTATAGCTTTAATTAGAATATTGAATTTAAAGGAAACCAACTTTTTGAGCATACAGTATTAGGCAAAGGAGCATGAGGTATATAGTCTCTGCCTTCAAGGAAATCTGTCTGGATGGGAAAACATGAACCCATTAAAAGTTTTTTTAATTATATGAGCTAAAATAATACAAATAATAATGCAAACTATATCACAGTCACTGCATGGTTAATTGCCAAATGAGTGCTTTGAATTAGAATGATGGAGAGAGCATGAAGACATTAGTTATGGCCTTGATCATTTCTGTCATTAGGAGAAAATGTTGGGTGAGTTTGAGTCCTTTCTAGAAAACCTAAGATGTGAAATGCACAGCACATATATGTGAGATGCAAACACATCACCTGTCAGGATTAGTAAGATAATAAGGAGATTTTAGTTACATTACATTACTATTTGCTGGTAGTAATGACTGATCAACACTTTTTTTTCCTCTAAAGAGTTCCTGATTGGTTAGTCATCCTGGTGGACATTAGAAATGTTTTGACCACCCAACATCACTATATTTACCTTAATTTTCATATGGTGATACATATTGGCCTCCCCATCTTTTACTCCAAGGATAAAACTTGCATCCCAGCACCGAGGTCTAAGTCAACTCCATTCCTTAGCCACAGCGATGACTTCGGGATAGATGTGTGACCCACACCAAACTAGTCAGGCTCACTTGAAGTTCATTGAGGAACTTCACTTGTAAGACCGAAAAGAAAGAGGCATGCACACTTCCCCACCAGGCTTGCACTTGAGAGGTTGGACTTGCTCCAGCTCCCTTCCTTTTGCGCAAAGCCTGAAAATGATGGCACCACACAGAAACAGAGTCCTGAATCCAGCTATGCCTAAAGCAAGTTCCAACTGTGGACTTTTCAATTGCATACACCAATCAAGTCCCTTTTCTTGATTAATCTATTGTGAGTTGAGTTTCTGTCATTTATAACCAAGAGTCCTTAGTGTTAAAGTCCTTAGCCTCACTTCAGTATAACATCTTGACTATAACATCTAACACGCTTCACAAAGAACATCTCACACTATCACCTTTTATTTGTTCTTCCTAAACCTGGCCATCCAGTAACTTACTCAATTCTTACCACACTTTTCTGAGGTAGAATAGGGTAAGAATTATTGATCCCAGTAGATAAAAGCATTAACTTTAACCCAAAGAAGCTGAGTTACTGTTGCTCTCAATGGGAGTCCCCAAATTAAAACAAAATCCCTGGACTAGAGCCCAGGTCTTCTGCTTCTTAGCTCAGGTTCTTTTGTTAAATCTTCCTCAACTTTTCCCCCACACTTCATTTCTGCACCTGCCAGTTTTGTAGCATTGTTCTCAGAATTGTGATTCCTAGTTTGAATTTGGTAGAATAGAAGCACCTTCTTGGCTGACAAACATTTTGGAGGTTGTGGTAGGGCCAAGCAGATTTTGTTGATTAGCGATTCTTCACCCAGAAAATTGCCCCTATTATAGGATAATTACAAACCTATCTGATGGGGCTTAATTTGTAATGGTGATTGATGATGATGATAATGATGGTGGTGATGGATGATGATGATGAGGATACAGTGTTGGAATGCGAAATAACTCCAAATGGGTAGCAGGCTCTAAGGAACCAGGATCCAGTGATTGACCACATTTGCAACTAGCAGTGACCACCAATGACAACTCTTTGCCCTTAGCAGCTTTCAGCCTTGGCAGTCACACTTTGTGCTAAATTAAGATGTTCTCAGGCTGAGTGATGGAGTGTAGCATCACTGGAAATCAGACCCCCAGGTGCTGGAAGCCACTGGAGCCTGGCACATAGGCCGAACCACTTGGCAGTACAACGTCCCCCTCGGGAAGCAAACTGGAAGTGAAATAAATGAACTTGACAGTGTTTGCTATTACCAAGCATAAAACTGTTTCCCATAAGCAATCACTTGCAAGACAGTAAGAGAATTCTGTCCTCTAGAGAAGGGGTCCCCAGTGAGAAGGTTAGAACCTCCTGGTAGATCTCAGGGTCTTCCCAAGTAGCTCTTAGATGCCAGAATGTAGCATCCTTCACCTTCGCCTTATTAACATCAAGAGCTGATTCACCTCTAAGCCAGTAGTAACCACCGCACACCCCGTACCCACCCATCCTCCAAGCTTTGATGGGTCTCCCACAGGGAGGTCAATTCAACTCCCTCTTCTGGCCCTCTTGAGAATCTTAATTCAAGACCTCTCCATATCATTCAAGTACCCTCCACACCTCTATCCATCCCAAATCTTCATGGAGTAATATTTACTCTTCTAAAAAGACTGACCTCCTGTAACTTATAAAGGCAACCTCATTATTTGTAAGTCATTTGACCACAGTCAACTTCAAATTGGCTATGAACACTCATTCATTTATTCATTCCTTTAGCACAAATTTATTCATCATCTACTGTGTGCAGAGCTCCAACAGGTCAGAAATTGAGAGTTCAAACTGTGTCAGGTTCACCAGCATAGCACAGTACCTAATCCATGACTTGGCACACAGCAATATTCAACAAACACTTGCCAAATAAATTAATAAAAGGGTTACAAGAAATTTAGCATAAAACCCTGTGCGTCAAGGAGCTTGCAGAAAGTGCCCTGCTGTGTAAAACTGAAGAAAAGGATCACTAAGATCCCTCCCCACTCTAAAATTCTAGAATTCATGGTTTTAAGTCTTGGTTACAAGGTAGGTGAAGATAGATAGATGAACCTATATATCAAAAGGTTAAATGACAGAACGGGAGATGTCACAAAGCGTTCAATAATAAGGCTCATTTAAGAGATAAGAATTGAAAGTACTGAAAGTGACTAGAGGAGGGAGAGATCCCTGTGGCCTGGGGAAGGAAGTAAAAGAAGGATTTGAGGAGGAGATGGGACTTGGATGAGACCTTGAAGCAAAAATTGCTTCTAAAAGTGATGCAACCGTTCTATTTACTTATCACATATCTTTACATTCATCATTATTTATTGAGCACCTAATATACGCCAGGCACTCTCTTTTGGTGCTAGGGACACTGCAATGAACAAAATGGACAAACTCCACGCCTTCATAGAACCCCCCTTCTTATGGGGAGAGCAGATAATGTACAAAATAAATATTTAGTGGGCTGGATGGTGCTAAGTGCCATGGAGAAAAATAAAGCAGGGAGCAGGGATGGATGTTTGGAAAAGAATAGAGTGATGATCTTAAATAAAGTGATCAGGAAGGCCTAGTTGCAAACACAGTATTTGAGTGAAGATCTGAAGGAAATGAAGGAGTGAGACTTGCAGATGAAGAGCACTGCCAACAGAGAGAGCAGCAAGTGCAAAGGCCCTGGGGTAGAATGTGCCTAGTGTGTATGAAGAGCAGCAAAGAGGCCACTTGGCTGGAGCTGAAAGAGGGAGGGAGAGACTAATCAGAGAGAAGGTCTAAGAGGTAACATAGGCCAGATTAAGAGGGCCTCGTAGGCTATTGTGGAGACCTTTGAACCTCAGGTTGATTGACCTTTGAACCTCAGGTAACTCACGAGCTACTTGTCATCCATTCTCCCTTGCAAAGGAGGGGACTGAGGCTCAAAGAGCTGATGTGACTTGCCAAGGATTATATGGAAAACAGTTAGCAGAGCCAGGATTCAAACCCAGTCCTACCTAGCCCCTTCTCCTTCACCTGACTCTACCCTTCCCTCTCTCACTACTGTCCATTCATGCATCTGCATGTGCATGCTCACACACACCACATTCACACACACACACACACACACACACACCTGCACACACACACAGTCACACACACCACCCACTCCACTTTCAGTCCTCCAACGTGCCAAGCTCTTCCCACGCACACCTGCCTTCACAGCTGCTGTTCCCTCTGACCAGAATGCTCTTCTCCCTGCTCTCTGTCTGACCAGTGAATCTTTTGTGCCTTCGTTCAAATGTAAGGACCTCAGAGAGGCCTTCCCTGACCCTCTGATGTAAACTGCCTCTGCCCCTTACCTTCTCTCTGAAAGCCCGTGGACCTACCTCCCTTTGTAATTGCATATTTATTTGTGGGTTAGTTTAAATTCTTCCCTCCTCCCAGGCTGTATCTCTACTCATTGCCTAGCCCAGCGCCTGGCTCATAGGAGGTGCTCAACAAACACGTACTGAATCAATGAAAAGACCAAAAGGGTAAAGAAGACAAAGTAGGAAGAACCCAGAGAGGTTTCCAGACATCTCTAGGGAAGAGAAACCAATGGCTGCAGTGAGAGAGATTTGGGGCTGTCTCTGGACCTGGATCCTTCCTCCTTGATTTTGGAATGATACCCTACAAAGCCCATCTCTGGCTGTTCCACAGTCTAGTATTTGGGTTGGCTTTTTTTCCGTAAGAGCTTACAGGAAAACCTGAACGAATTTTTGGCCAGCCCATACATTCATCACGTGATTCACACCCCCATCCTCCCACCCCCAGCAGCCTCTAGAATGAATGTTATTTGGAGTAATTGGCCAAGTACTTAGAAAATGCTAAGGTTTATTTTTAAATGTGATTAGGACCTGTCTCTTGTTTTCTGGAAAATCACGTGAGCTTCTCAGAGATACAAAATACAATCATTAAGCACTCCTAAAACCAACTTTTTTTCATCTTGTCTTTACAACAAGCTTGCTGAGTTGGTTTAGGGCAAATCATAACCATCCCCATGTGACTGATAGAAAAACTGAGACTTAGGGGTGATTAAATGCACCATCTGAGTCCAAATAGCTGTTTGGTTGCAGAGCCAAGGCCTGGTGCATTTAAACCATGCAGCAGCTGTGTCCACCCTACCTCCCTGCCTCCCACTATAAATGACACATCCCTCTCCCATGCAAATAATTCAGATAGTCCCCCAAACAGAAGACAATTCTAGAAAAAAGAGCCACTGCCTTCTTGATTTGGTATTTTACGTGGTGGCAGGCAATCAGTCGTTCTAACTAGGCCACAGGAAGCCTATTTCTCTTTAAGAACCCATTAGCAAGCTGGCAAAATCTCATCCCATTACCATGTAAATAAATAAGGATAAATTTCCCCACCTTAGCTTCCCAGGGCTGGACCAAAGCTCTCCCCCTCTGCACATTTTTGATAACCTACTCATTCTGGAATACCTCACAATTAAAGACAGCGGGCACTGGAAGTCAATAATTCGTCATGGAGGGGGAAGAAAGGATGAGATAATTAACATTCTCTGGCTGGCTCTGGCGGGGAAATAGCTTAGTAAGCACAAGGACATTTTCTGGGGCTGTTTCCATCACGAGGGTAGAATAAATAAGCCGGATCCTTTTGCTCTCTGAACTTGAAGGATCATGTCAGGCTGGTTGGCCCCAGGCTTGGTTGAGCTGGGTGCAGCCTTTCCACCTATGGTAAAGGAAGATGACCAGCAAATGCAGCCACAGGGTGGCAGGGGGTGGGTGGGTTACAGGAAGTCAGCAGAGGGTGCTTCCAAGCTGCTTCTCCTTAAGCTTCTAGCCCACAGCCCAAGCTTCCACTTTTCAATTAACTGCTCTCTGATCTCCAATGTTTTTCTTCCCCGATCTCCTTTATCAAGTCTAGTAACCTCACTGAGCCTTCCTTAGTTTGCCCTTCTGTAAAAGGGGAAGGTAATGCATAGCAGGGAGAGTTAATGAGGATTGAAACATCATCATTATCTTTATCATCATCATCATCATCATCACTAGCCTTTATGAATCATTTATAATGTGTCAGGTTTTATGATGTGCTAAATGTACTTCATTTGCACTATTACATTTCATGCCTACTGGGATAAATGGCCACTCTTTAAACCCCAAACAAAATAAGCTAGAAATAGATTTTTTTAGAAATTCGGTGTCACACAGTGGGAAATAAACTAATGAAACACATAACCCCAAGGGGGATGGTGCAGGCAGTTGGAGAGGGTTTGGGTGTATTTATGCATGACAGGGCCATAAATGGGTGCTGGGATATACCTAACCTTTACAGTTGACGTCAGGAGGGAAGTGGTTTCTCTGTCTCTTAAGCAAGATCAAGAGTGGGTACAGCATGACTGTGCCCTCTGGGTGCCCATCCCATGGGACCTCTGTTGGCAGCAGAGTGTCGGTCTGAGTGGACCACGGGTCTGCCCCAGTATGGCAATTCCTATATTTTATGGTGTTATGATTCTTAAGATAAAAATTTTTCTCAGCTATTACTTTGGTTTCTATGCTGATCCACTGACCGCTAGCCCAGTCTCTTTGTTCCCTCTAAATTCTACTTTCTTGATCTGAGTAGTGAAATTTTGGTGGCAGTTCACTATAGCAAGTCAGAAAGGAATTGTCCTAAAATGTTGGAATGCTTTAACTAGCACATGGAAAGTTGTCCCCCATACGATCCTTACTTACACACCTTAACACCTCCACAGCTGTCTTTGCCTCCTTCCCTGATGGAAGGATCATCCTCCTTCAGTCTAAGGCTAATCCCTCGGGCACTTTGGATCCCACCCCCAACACGTACCTCCTCAGAGACCTGACTGCATCATAAACTCTCCCTCTGTCCTTCATCTTCAGCCATCCCCCAGCCCCCTAGCTGGCTCCTTCCCAGAAGCAACTAAGCTTACAGCTCTCTCTCATCTTAAAAAATAAAGTCCTCCCTTGATCCCCCATCCTTTTCCAGCTATTATCTTATCTCTTTCCCCATCAAAGCCAATGATCTAAGGAACTTGTCTCTCCTTATGTCTTTAATTCCTCACCCCCCACTATTTCTCCCTGCAGTCAGACGGGTTCCACTCCTCTTCTGCCTCTGAAACTGCTCACACCATGACTGTATTCTTGATGATCAGATCCAGCAGTCTTGCTCTGTGATGATGGACAGGAAGGGTTTCCTTCTTGAAACTCTACTCTCGATTTCCCATCACTAGATTTTCTCATATTTCTCCAGGTCCTCCTTTTCACTTTCCTTCAAAGATTTCCCCTGAATTGAGCCCTTTCCAGGCTGTCCTAACCTCTCACTTGAAGCTGTCTTACTGGAAGATCTTATGCTATGGTCCAGTCCATTTGCCAGTGACTCGCATCATGTTCAATTCTCCATCCCACATGTTTTCTCAACTCCTGTACATCCCCATCTGGATATCCCACAAGCCTCTTGCATTGGTTTCCTATTGCTGCTGTAACAAATTTCCACAAACATAATAGTTTAAAACACACAAGTTTATAATATTACATTTCTAGAGGTCAGAAGCCCAAAATCAGTCTCAGTGGGCTGAAATCAAGGTGTCTGCAGGGCTGTGTCCCTTCTGGAGGATTCAGGGGAGAATCCATTTCCTTACCTTTTTATCTTCTATAGCTGCCTGCATTTCTTGGCTTATGACTCTGAAACTTCAACTTATGCTTCTGTGGTCATAGCTCCCCTGACTCTGACCCTCCTGCCTTGCTCAACCCTCCTGCCTTGCTCTTATAAGGACCCTTGTGATTGCATTGGATTCACCCAGATAATCCAGGATAATCCATCTCAAAATCCTTAACTTACATCTGCAAAATCTCATCTGCCATGTAAAGTAACATAGTCACAGGTTCTGGGAATTAGGATGTGGACATCTTTGGGCAGTCATTATTCTGCCTACAGCACCAATCAAACTCAGCATATCCAAACCTCTTTCGAACTGAGATGCCTCTATCTTGGTGATGAACCATCATCCGCCCCACTGGGCCAGCCAGAAACATGGCATCATCCTTGGCTCCTCCTTTTCTCTCATCCCCCCATCCAGTTAATGAGCCTGTCCTATTGATTCTTACTATCTCTCAACTAAATTCACTTCTTTCCACCTCTACTACTGATACCTTGGTTTGAGCCATCATTACTTCTAATCTGGATTACTACCACAAGCTCTTCACTGCTACTCTTGTCTCCAATTGTTGTCCAGAGTTTTCTTTTGAAAACACAAACATTAATTCTCCTAAAACTCATAAAGTTCCACTACCACTACCAGGACACAATCCAAGCTCCTTAACGTAAGCCCCCTCGTGATCTGGCCTCTGCCTACCTCATCTCCTGATACCCTCCTCTTGCTCTCTTATCCTTTAACCACATGGAACTACTAGCAATTCCCTAATAAGGCATTTGGACATTTGAACATGCTGGCACATCTCCCCTGCATTTCCTTTCCCACCACCCCGAAAGCTTTTCACCTGAAAATTCGTTCTTTAAAACTAGCTCAGTTACCACCTCCTCCAGAAAGTCTTCCTGATGTGATAGATGGCAAAACTGGCCTGAATTCCTCCCTCCTCTCTGTATTCTCACCCTTTGCAAGGTGGCTGAATAGCTCCTCCAGTTAAGAGGTAGAATCTACCTCCCCACGTTTTGATTCTTAGTATGACAATGTGACTTGCTTTGGCCAACGGCAATGGAATTTTAACAGTTGTCCCACAAAGAGAAACTTACAAAAGCATTTGCACTTTTTTGTTCTCTGCTTTCACCATGAGTGCCTGCCCAGACTAGCCTGTTGGAGGATGAGGTACCTGGAACAGAACAGAGTTAGAGCAGAGCAGACCCCAGCCAAGGCCATCACTGACCAACCAACAGCCAGTCCATGCCCAAATGTGTGAGAGAGCCCAGCCAAGATCAGCTGGACCAACTAACTGACCTGCAGCTGACCACAGAGATTTGAGTGAACCCAACCAAGACCAGAAGAACCAATCAGCTAACCCAAAGACTCATGAACTAAATGAATGCTTGTTGAAGCCACTGAGTTTTGGGGTGATTTGTTATGCAGAATTATTTTGGTAATAAATAACTAATACACCTGACCTCCAGAGTAGGTTAGGTGCCTTTTCTCTGTGTTCCCATGTCAAGCTTGGTGTACCCCTGTCATAGCTCAGCAGGTGTCCTACTATATTGCAGCTGTCTGATTACTGTCTTTCCTACTAGCACACACTGTCCATGAGATCAGGGTCTGTGTCTAATTCATCCTCAACTTTGTATCTCAGTGCCTAGCATAGTAGCTGACACACAAAAGACCCTCAATAAATATCTGATAGATAAATTGTAACAGAGCAACTATGGTATTTTTTTTTCCATCTCATTATGGTTGAGTTGGCATTTGCAATTTACAAATGCTTTTGTTTATCATTCAAAATAAATAAGCCCTCCCCCCACCCCCTCACCCCCAAAGAGAAAGAGATAAGTGTTCAATCTAGATGCAAGGGATAGTTTGTATAACGAGAGGGAAAGGCATGTACAAAGACAGAGGTTGGGAGTGAGCCTGCCAGATAAATGTGTTTAACAAGAGCAGAGCTTCATGAGAATCAGCAGTTAGCACAGCTGGGCTTTACTCCCAACTCAACTGCTTATTAGTGCTTTTATCCTGCAGGAATTAAATCACCTTTCCAAGCCTCAGTTTCCTCATCTTTAAATTTATTTATTTACTTATTTATTTATGGCTGTGTTGGGTCTTCGTTTCTGTGCGAGGGCTTTCTCTAGTTGCGGCGAGCGGGGGCCTCTCACTATCGCGGCCTCTCTTGTTGCGGAGCACAGGCTCCAGACGCGCAGGCTCAGTAGTTGTGGCTCACGGGCCCAGTTGCTCCGCGGCATGTGGGATCTTCCCATACCAGGGCTCGAACCCGTGTCCCCTGCATTGGCAGGCAGATTCTCAACCACTGCGCCACCAGGGAAGCCCTCCTCATCTTTAAAATGGGGAAAGTAGTACCAACCTTGTGGAGTTGTTGTACAGATGGACATCCCATGATATCAGCCTGGCAAAGAAACAAAGAGGATGGGAAACGAGGATGTCAGCAACAATTATAACAATCAGTTAACACATGGGCTCCTCTGATGCTGACAACCCTGGGGATTTTAAGGATGAATTTTCAGGTAAAATGGTGACGGGGTGGTGACAAAAGGAATACAGGGTAGATCCAATCATGTGAAGTCTTCGATGTGAGCCCAGGGAGATGATAGATCCCCAGTGTCCTCACGGTCCCATGACGTGATCCTGCTTCAGCTCTGGGTTCCAGCCATCTTTCAATATAAACTTATGAGGAAGCCTCCCCCCCATAGGCCTCAGTTTCCCTATTGGTAAAATGAGGGTGCTCAACAGGATGAGGCCTACTAACTCTTCTACTAAAATAACCCATAGCTGGTCCTGTGGACTGGCTCACTCGATTGCCCTCTTCAACCTCACTCTAGTGTGCAAAAACTGGAAAGCTAAAATCTATGCTTTACAGGCTCCCTTTTAGCTAGGCTTCAGATGTGGTTTAAGTTCTGCCCACTAGATGTATGTGCACAAGACTTTGATCTGGAACTGAATGTAGGAGAGAGGACAGAGTAAGAGACATAATTTTGCCAGTGAATGGTAGCAGAGGTAGCATGCTTCTAAGGTCAGTGGCCATGGTGGCAGTTTCTCATTTTGCAGCTCTGTTGGAGGCCCACTTCTGTCCTGTCATTTGCAGAGTTGCCCTCTATTCAGCCCACCCAATAATTATATGAACTATTTAATAATAATACCCTAACAACAAAAATAGTAATAAACACTATTGATCTATTTATTAATAAACCTCCTCCTACTACAACTTACTAGAGTGGGTTCTTTTGCCTACAACTAGGACCTCTAACCAATATCAAGGAGGAGGAAGGAAAGAAGCAGAAAGAGGAGGGGAGGAGGAAAATAAGCACAAGAGGAGCAGCAATCAAGAAGGCAGCTTATTTATTAAAGAAATCTCTTTATAGATTTCTTAAAGTATGGTAAACCTATGGAAAGATGTCCATGGCAAATACTACATTTTTTAAAATGTGTATAAATATCCAATTTTTGCAAAGAAAAAATATATACACATGCATCTGTGTATATGGATAGCAAACATTTTAAAGAACACAAACCAAATGTTAGCAGCTGTTGTTTTTAGATAATAGAATCACAAGAGATTTTAAAAATTACTTTTAATTGTTCTATAATGAGCATGGTTAAAAATAGATATGTCTCATTTCCCCTGGATCCCACTCTTATTCTCTACTCTTGGCTAGTAACAAGTTTATCAGATACATTAGTCCTTGCAAATGGATACTAGACTGAATATATACAATATCTCTGAAAATACTTTTACAGAAAAGAAAACCAAAGCTGATCCAACTTAACTCCATTTAATGTGTTACCTCTCTCAGGTAACAAATGCCAGTAAAGCGACTAGAAGTACTGCTTTCAGAGTCGGAGTTTAGTTTCTAAATGTTTGGTCATTTAACAGTTGTGTAGCCACAGAAGTTTCTTATGTGAGCCTCTTTTCTTTCATCTGAAAATTGGGTGTAATAGTAGTACCTACCTCCAGGGTTGGTATGAGGATCAAATGAGATACTACATGTGAAAAGTTTAGAACATTGCCTGGCAAATCATGCTCAATAAATATTAGCTACTATTTTTATTATATTAGCATCCTGCTGTAATAGGATTCTAGTACACATATTTCTTTAATTCTGAGAATAATAAGGGCAAGTGTTTTTCTCCTGGGGCACATTAAACCATGCTGATTCTGAGTTCTGCAAGAGTGGAGATGCTGCTCAAATCATCTTTGAATTCTGAGCATCCAGTATAGTGGATGCTAATTTGAATTGACGAGTAGGTAGATGGATAGATGGATGGAAAGATGGACGGAGACAAATAGATTGGTGGGAGGTAAATGAGCGCATTACTGGTGGGTGGATGTGGGGAGGGAGGACCTTAGGTGACTTAGTATGTCAAATGCCTGATTGGGAAGGCAGGTGGTTGAGTGGTGGAGCAGAAGGGTGGATAAATGATGGGATGGGTGGATGGGTGGATGAGCGAGTGGATGGATGGATGGGAGGAAGAGTCTTCAGTGACTTCGTGTGCGGGGAAGGCCCAGATAGATGGGAAGGCTGGTAGTTGGGCAGGTAACAGGATGGGTGATTGACAGATGGGCAGACGCACAGAAGGCTGCTTTTCTCCCCCTCCATCACCGTAGCCCATCCGTCCTCAGTTCTGAGGCCTCGAAGCACGCAGACCGACCCTGCCAGGGCGCTCCCGAGGGGTGAGCTTCCTTGACGAGCATCCCGGCTGCCCCGGAGCTCTGAGGACCCGCAGGCCGTGGTGCTGTGACCCGCGGGGCAGTGCAGAGAAGCGTGGGCCGGCATCGCCTCCCCTCTCCTCTCCAGTGCCCCGCCCACCCGCTCGCCCCACACCCGGCGGCCGAGCGCCTGGCCTTTGCCTGCTCGTCTGCATTGACGTCTGCGGCGGCGCGGCGCGGGCTCTCTGGGGTCCGCCGTGAGTTATGATGCACATCCAGCGCTGCTGCTAAAAAAAGGGCAGTGACTCACGGCGGAAACTTCCACGAGCGCGGGCGGCGCAGGGGTGGGGATGGAGGCCCGTGGCGGCGCCCGGGGCGCCGGGCTGCGGCCAGGTGTGGCTCGAAAGCACGGTGGCTAGGACGGTGGCACAGGGTCCGGAGGGAGCCCGGGAGTCCCCAGGGCCGGCAGCAACTCCCCTGCCTCAACCTGGCCGCCCTGCCTGGGGTTCTACCGCTGCGAGCTCAGAGGCAGCCTTTGTGGCATAAAGAACCCCATGTGGCAGGTGGCAAATGGCAGGTGGCTCACACTCCGTTCTCCTAAGCGCTCTCTTGATCTTAATTCACTTAACCCTCAAAACAGCCCTTAAGGGAGGTGACCTGTTTATCTCTCCTTTGCAGATCAGATACTAAGGCCAGAGAGAAAGGAACTTGCTAGATATGACACAGCTGGTACAACCAAGTCTCTCAATATATTCAGTAAAATTGTAATTTGACAGATACTGTGGAACCCCTGCTGCATGCCCAGGCCTGTGCTGGTGGCACTGAGATGGGTGAGCATGGACCCTGCTGGGTGGAGCTCACGGATGCTCTTTCTGTGCCATTTCCACAAGTGTTTACCTGGGGGAGCTCAATTCCATCCCTTTCTACTCCACAAACATTTCTGAGCCCTACTCTGTGCAGAGCACAGTGGCAGAGGGGACAGAATGAGGGTTACAAAGGTGACTATGGCAGCCTTAATTCATTCATCTGTTCATCCACCGACTAGTTATTAAGCACCTACTATGCTCCAGGTGAGCAAGGTAACCCTGACTGGCTGCTGCCCAAATGGAGCTTACACCCCCTGGGGAAGATGGGAGAACAAGGTGGAAGAAGTGCCACATCGGATGCTAGAGGGACACAACACAGAGAGGGAGCACCCAGCCTAACCCAGGCAATCAAGGGAGCTTTCCTGGTGAAGCAAACTTGACGCCAAGTCTTGTGGGATAATTGGAAGTTAGGCATATGGACAGGAGGTGGGAAGAGAGTTTCAGTCAGAGAGAACAGCTTGTGCCTAAGCCCAGAAATGTGAGAGATCATGCTGGATTTGAAGAACTGAAAAGCATTCAGTATACCTGCAAAAATGAGAGCAAAGGAGCAAGAGTGTTGAGAAACAGGAAGTAAGAGCCAGGTGGGGAAGGGAAACTCGCTAAGGACTTGGGACTCAGCCAGAGGGCAAACGAGCTAACAACTCGGCACACAGCCAGCTTCTTTTATGAGGAGCAGATTGATATCATTTCTGTTTGTGCCAAAGAGGGCAGAAAAAAAATGCCATGCTGATGGGAAAGGGATACCATAGAAGGCTACATGGTGGAGGAGGCATTTAGGCTGTGCCTGGTTGATAGACTTTCTGTTGAAAGGGGAAGGGGAGAGAGCAAGAGGAGTCATCTTGGAAGCAAGATGGATGACATAGAACCTCATCCAGCTCTTTATGGACCTTCTGGAAAGGCCAGAGAGATATTCACAGAACCAGGGCTAATGCAGCATGATACTTCTAGGCCTGAATGTGTGTGGTGTGGATGAAGTAGCCCACAATGACACCATGAAAGCAGAAGACACAGCCCTGTTCCTTAAGAGGCTACCATTCGTTGGTGCCAGCAACTAACGAGAAAACAGAATTGCTTAAGCCTTCAACAGTGTGTATGGAGCACCTACTATGTGGCGGTTTCTGTGTTAGGCATTAGAAATCCAGTGGAGAACAAAAAAGGACGTGGGCTACCCTCATGGAGACTAATTCTGGAAGGGAAAATATTAATGTAAAAAAAGACCCAAATAAATGAATAAGACCCATGAATAGGTATGTGGTGCTATGAAAAGGCAGGAGAGGATTATTCTATTCTGGAGAGCCCAGGCAAGAATATTAATGGTGTTACAATTGAGCCAGGGTCTGAAAGATAAATAGGTAACAAGACAGAGAAGGGAGGGAAGGGTGACTGGGATGGAGAATGAGGGGGAGCTTGGGATAAAATGAGGCTGGGGAGCAGGGTCTTATGAACCACCGTAACGACTGGGGAGTGTATCCTAGCAACAGTAGAGGTCGTGAAGTGTGTATAACTTGGGCAAAATTGTGGGCAACACACCCCAAGTGCTCTGGGTGTGCAGAGAACCAGAGAGGAAACAGAGACACATCACTTACTGACCTCATTCTTTATTCATCTGACCTCGTTTAACTTTGACAATAACTCTGCCAGTTTCTAATCTCCAGTGTCTTGGTGAGAAACCTGAGGTTCAAAGAAGTTAAGTGATTTGCCCTCCTCCACAGTTTGCTAAGTAGAAGACCCAAACAACAGTCTCTGTAACCCCTGATCTTTCTAATGGGAATGAGATTAGTCTCCCAGAAGACTGGGCCAGAAGTTAGTGTAAAGTAGGACTTGGATAGCCAGAAGGGAGGTGAAAAGGCTTTCCCTGTAAGGGCAAGTCATCAGCAGTATAGAGATGAAACAAAGAATGGCCTGAAAGAGAAGCAGTGCAGGAACTGCCTACATAGAACATAATGCAGAAAAAAAGACTGGAAGGAAAAGTACAAAGAGTTTGCTCTCAGAAACTTATCTCTAAGGGTTATGGGTAATTTTTATTGTTTAATTTTTGTTTGACTGTGTTTTCTTAATTTTCCATGATGAAAATTTGCTTCTTGCATAAATAGGGTAAGTACTAGCAGTTATATTTTCAGGGGATCATGTAAGCTTTTTCAGTTCTCATAGGCAGCATCTACATCGTATTTATTATTTTTATTGTCCTATGGAGCCCAGCACAATGCCGGGCACATAGTAGGTACTCAGTAAAATAAGTTAAATGATAAAATAATTTGAGATAGGATTAAGGATGGTAGAAGGGCAAGTCTGGCACTTTATTCTGAAACAAATTTCTGGTCCTCATGTCAAAAATCAATCAGCCTTGAAACAAACTGTTGAAACTGTTAATTCACCTCTAGTCACCATCATAGCACAGAATGACCATAATAACCTCAGTGTATGCTAGTCACAGCCAGCAAATGCCTCAGCAAGTTTTAATTGAGTTTTTTCAGGGTGCTCAGCCCCACATAGGGTCTATTGGGGAATACATACAAGAGCAGTATAAACCGGGGCACCTTGCCAGAGCAAATATTGTGGTGTTGAATGATTTGGCTGCATCCAAGCAGGCGAGACCTGAGAACACTCGCTCACAAGGCTGTCTCTCCTAACCAAATGGCACCACATACTATGATATGTGGTTATAATATTAGGTTCTTAATCATGGAAACACTGGCATCTGTTTCGGTGGAAGCTCCCTCCCAGATGGTGTGTCCCACTGTTTTTGTCGTCAGGAACAGTGTGAGGTTTCTAAAATGGCTTTAAGCTTCCAAGTCATCTTCCACACAATGGCAGCCTGTTAATTAAGTGGTCCCTTTGTGATTGCATTTGATAAATATGAGATGAGAAGGGTTTATTGAGATGTTAGAAAAAAGGAAGGCAAAGCAGCAGGGAGGAGCTCATGTAGGCAGAAAGGCCTTTGTGTGGGCGTCTTCCAGTGGGCTTCGAGGGAATCAGGGACAGCTTAGGATACGCCAAAGGGAGAAGGCTGGGATTCACAGACAAAGCTGCCGCCTCTACCTGTTAGACGTCCAGCCAGATGCAAATGGTGTGTGAGTATTTCATGGCAACCATGCTTAGCCCAGCTCTTTGCATTGAGGCAGGCAGGGAAGTGGAAGCTTTCCAGATCTTTCTCAGAGTTGAGTGACTCCAGCCGCTCGCCGATGTGCAGTTGTCATTCACGCTGCCAGGCGCTGTTTTGACTCCAGTTGTCAAGATTCGAGAAGTGCAGCTCCAAAAAAGGTATCTGCTTTGGAAGCAGCGTTCTGTGTTCTTGGAGCAGCAGATGACTGGTGACAACATACAATTAAATATAAATGCTCGGCCCAAGAACTCAACTTGGAGGGTTGGTGAAGTTTCAGGTCTGACTTGTTAAACTTAGCTTTTTCCAAAGATTGGGCAGTGTTATCCAAAAACAGCACTCCAGGGAATCAGGCCTAAAGATAAGTGGAGGCTTCGGTTGGATATATAGCTCTGTCAGCCAGCCTCCTGGCTTCAGGCAGAAATACATCAGCTGCAGGCTAGAGGATAGATTCTGTGATACCTAATGACTTCCTTGCCTTGCCTACTGGTTCAATCTTAGTTCAGCTGTTCATGCAAGGAATATCTATGAGGTATCTTCTAGGAGGAAGACATATATCTGGGATGTAGTGACTGGACTGCTGTGCTCCTGCCCTTAGGAGCTTTACAGTCAGGCAAGCTCATGATTCTGTGAGCACTTGAGGGCAGAGGCTTTGGCCTTTATACTCCCAACACCTAGCCCAGTTCCTGCTGCGTAGTAGGTGCTTAATAAATGCTTGCTGAATGACTGCATGAATGAGTCCTACTTCCCACCCCCTCCTGTAGTTAGTATCGTTCTATATCTTTCTTAACTTTCTCCTCCTGCGCTCATTAGTACTTATTTTTCTGGCTTTGGTGGCTATAGAGAACAGCTGTTTCTTAATTGCTGCACTCTAATACTTGGAAATTGTTAGTAATTCACCTTTCGGCCATCACTCCTCCAGTTCCCTCTGGTCTTACCCTGGTGTCAGCATCTGCTCTTGGTCACCTGTACTAAGAAAAATAATTTGTTTTGGCATCTAGTGATCCTTTACAGCTTGGAAAGGTTTTCACTTATTAATGTAAAGTACAGTTTCAAGGACTGTGGGAGAACCCCTAATAAGCCCCAGTATCACCCAGGCTGCTCCCACCCAAATACTGCCCCTAACCCCAACTCCCTCAACCTTAAAGTCCAGCATCAGCAAATTTAAACTTTCATTCCATGTTAAAATAAGATTTAGAAAAAAAATAATAATAAGATTTAGAGACTACCTCCCCTAAAACAGGCATCACATTGATAATCACATTTTCTAACACGGTAGTGTAAATTATACCGGATCCTATGCTGAAGGTGGATTATAACACAGAGGAAAGAAAGCTGGAAAAGCACAGGAAAGTCCAGATAATTGGCTCCATCCAGACCTTCCCAGCCACAAATCTCTGAACCATAGCAGAGCGGTTCATCAGTTACTAACATCTTTTTATTATTGCTATTATTATTACAACAACTACTACTGCTATTACCATTAGTGTGTTTCTCCTATCTAAACATGAGTCCAGCAAATTTCAGCTTCCTTTGTGACATGTAAGCTCAAGTGTCAATTACGTTTTCACAGCTATTCATAAGGAGGCTGATCCTTTTGTTTTTACTCACTAAGTGTCAACAGATGTTCTCTTAAAATATTCACAAACTGTATCAAAGGGAAAGGTTGTGATGGCTAGTTAACTTAAACAGAACTGGAACTAAGAGGAAAGGATTTCTTTGGGGTAATAAGCACAAGATAGAGTTGTGGTCTAACAGAGACACATGTCTTTGACTGTCTCTTAACCAGTTTCTTCTCCTTCCCATGGAGGGGAGACCCTCAGTTCAGTGGCTGGTTTTGGAGGACTTTGTAAAAACTGGTTAAGCTCGTTGTTACATGTTCCAGTGACGAGCCAGTAGCATCCTTGCCTCTGAGCACTTCCCTCCTCTGCAGGGAGGTTACCCTACTTGTTCTTCACCACGGCAGCCACCACCGTGCCCCAGGGTGCCTGTCTCCATTTCACACGGCTCCCCTGTGGAAGAAAGCTGATAAGAGGCTTTCTCACTGGTCAGGTGCTCCTTTCTCCTATCCATTACCCAGTCTATTTGCCTGGCTTCTGATCTCCTACCTTCCGAATTCCATATATTTCTTGACTCCTCGTCCCTGGTCTGCTTGGATTTCTCTCCTCCAGATGTTCCTTCAATACATGCTGCCCTTTTGCCTGATTCCTCCTAGCTTCCTACCTAGTCTCTGTAAGCCATCATGACCATGCCTTCCCCCACAGAAGAAATACAGAGGATATAGAGCCATACCTTTCCCAACACCCCCTGGAAATGACAGAACTTAGCAGTCTGGCTGAAAATTGCTGGACAAGAAATAGGTCACAACTTGCTGCAGGCAGGGCCTTGCTCATTCTTGTTATCCAGTCCATGGCCTAAGCTCTTCCTCACATGATCACAGCTACACTCTGATGCTTCTTTTTTATCCTGACCGGCCTTCCTGGCAAGATGGAAGACACTGAAAATGGAAAATCCATAGAAGTGGAGTTTCAACTTATCCCCTCAGCTTTGCTCACAGGGACACAATTTCCTCCAGAAGCATGAAAGAGAATGTTATTTTTTTTTAACAGATTTGTTTTTTAGAGCAGTTTTTAGTTCACAGCTAAGTTGAATAGAAACACAGGGTTCCCGAATACCCCCATCCCCCCACATGCCCATCCTCCCCCACTATCAACATCCTGCGCCAGAGTGAACATTTGCTACAGTTGATGAACCTGCATGAATACATCCTTATCATCAAAGTCTGTAGTTTACATTAGGGCTCATTCTTGGTGTTGTATATTCTATGGGTTTTGACAAATGTATTCTGACATGTACCCACCATTACAGTATCATGCAGAAGAGTTTCACTGCCCTAAATATTCTCTGTGCTCCACCTGTTCATCCGTCCATCCCCTGTGACCCGTGGCAACTACTGATCCTTTCACTGTCTCCATAGTTTTGCCTTTTCCACAATGTCATATAATGGGAATCATACAGTATGTAGCCTTTTCTGATTGGCTTCTTTCACTTAGTAACATGCATTTAAGTTTCTCCATGTCTTTTCATGGCTGGATAGCTCATTTCTTTTTGGCACTAAGTAATATTCCATTGTCTGGATGTATCACAGTTTACTGATCCATTCACCTGGTGAAGGACATCTTGATTGTTTCCACGTTTTGGCAAGTATGAACAAAGTTGCTATAAACATTCATGGGGAATGTTGTTTCTAATTATATTTCTAATCAATGATGACTTCTACATGAGCAAGGATGAGTTACAACAAACATATGTGGCTCAGTAAGTAGGATACATAGTCAACCCAAAGCCTCCCAAACACTTGTCCCCAAATTGTCTGTAGATAAATCTCTCAAGGAGTTTATAGAAGGCATAGATTTTTGAACCCCACTCCCAAAGACTGATTCAGTAGGACTAGGAAATCACCAGGTAGAAGGAACATAGGCTTAACCTCCAAAAGGCAAGAGGCAACAGAAAGTTAGTATCTCATTTGTACCGGAGAGAACTATGTACAGTGAGGAGTTTGGAGACTAATAACCACAACTCATCTGATGGAGACATTGTGTTCTTCTCTGAGCCTCTTGGGGAAATGACATGGTGGCTAAAAGAATTGTTGATATGTACTATCCTCTCCCATTAAAAGGAGCTAAAAAAGCCCTGGGCACCAAGATGTGAACTATTTCCTTCAGGGTAGAATGGAGCCACTAAAAATAGCCTTGGAAAATAAGGAGTTGTAGAGGTTCAACAAGGAAAACAAATCAGAAATAAATTTGGCACCAAGAAAGAAAGGAGGAGAAGGAGACGAACTCTCACAAGACATAGGGAGAAAGAGGTTATTAGCTTGGGTACCCAAAAACAGGTACATTTTTCCCACCCACAGAGCTGCTGGCTGGCATTCCTACAGCGTAAATCAGTCCCTCCAGAGCAGAGGAAGATGAGTCAGAGGATCAGCCAGGATAAGCTAGGTTATGCCAGGGTAACAAACAACCCCTCAAATCTCAGAGGCTTCAAAGCACAATGGTTTGTTTCTCATTCCTGTTGTCTGTCCAGTGTGGGTTTAGTAGGGGCTCTGCTCCTTGTAATCAGTCAGGGACCCAGGCTGATAAAGGCTTCATCTCCCCGTGTGCTTCCAGGATCACTACAGGGGTCAGGGGTTGCTGCACTGTCGGGCACTGACAACTGAATGCACCAGCCTGGAAATGATGCATAGCACCTTCACTCGCGTTTCATTGGCCAGTGCAAGTCACATGGCCCTGCTTGTGTTGAAGTGGGATTAGGAAGTGAAGATATACCATGTGTCCAGGAGGAAGAGAATGAGAAAAGGTGTAAACAACTCTGCCGACTACTGTAGTCAGATAAAGGAGCTGAGGGAGGGCGGATGGGGACAGTGGAGGGAAGTCTCCTTGGAACCACCAATTTGCAATTTGATTTTCGTCTCTGTCTTTACTAATCAAGAGGAGCAGGCTTATCCAATGTCCCTGAGTGTGTCCTGAGGCTCACTTCCTGCCTGCCAGAAAAAGGACAGTGTAGTAGTGAACAGCCTGGGCCCTGGAGTCAGGCCAGCCCGCGCTCATGTCTGGAACCTACCAGTTGTGTGACCTTGGGCAAGTTATTAATCTCTCTGGACCTCACTTTCCTCAGCTGTATAAGGTGGATGACAATAACACCTACCTTATGGGGTTATTGTGAGGATTAAATGAAATCATACAAGAAAAGAGTTTTAGGCCAGAGCTGCTTAAACTAGGCTGTGCCAGCAAACTACTCAGGGAGCTTGTTAACATGTATTTGTGATTCATAGGTCTTGGATGAGGCCTGAGATCTTGCATTTCCAACAAGCTCCCTATGATGCCTATATTGCTGGTTCATGGACCATCCCTTAGTAGCAAGGATTTTAGATCAGTGTCCAGACATGGTAGATTATTATTAAAACTGGATTGAGAGATTGCAAAGGTTCTGCTGCCCCTGCCCTCGATGAATGGAAATTACAGCTGCTTGTTGGTGGAAGTGTCTGTGTCTGATGCTTCCACAGACAAATGTTCTATGGAGGTTGATGAGCAGGTGCTAGAATCAGGAGGCCTGGGTTGGTATCCAAGTTCTGCTCCTCAGCAGCTCTGTGGTTTGGGCGAGTTATGGAAACTCTCTGAACATCTGTATCTAATCTGTAAAATGAGCATAATAATACAGATCCACCATGTGTCATCTGTGATTCCACAGTCCAAAGAGCTCTGAAACTGTAAGTTTCTTCACTGTTTGGCACACTGTGACCTGGCAGGAAAAGCTGACATATATTGACATGAGGCTGTCTACAGCTTTTATTTTATGCCTCTTATGACTATTTCTGTGTTTCATCACAGAAATATGAATGGTTTTGATAATTAAACACTGCTGCAGACCCTGCTGGGCTTAGAATAACATATAGCAGGTGTACCATTTAGCTTTCTAACAACTAAAAAACTGATTTCCGAAACACACCTGGCCTCAAAATTTTAGAGCAGACACTATGGACCTGAAGGGAAGGAAAAAGTGCTTGTAAGACACTGAGCACCATACCTAACACAAAGTAAGTGCTCAACAAACAGGAGTTATTACTGAAGTTATTGTTCATCCCGGTGCTTCCCTTGGACAGAGGGGAAGGGAATTCAGGAGGCAGGGTCTGTGGGTCCCCTGAAGATAACATAGGACAGGATCAAGTTTGTCCCTATGTTTTTAGCCCTTTGATTTGTCTTCTGTTTTCTCCTGAAAAATAAAAAAATGCATGGAAATGAATGTATACCGTGAGGGTTCAGACAGCGAGATGGAACAAAAGCAAGACTCAGGCAGGTGGAAAGGGTTCTCCCCTGTGCCCACAGAAGCAGCTGGCAGGAACTCAGCTTCATAGGCAGCCAAGGACAGTTGCTTTCCTTGAGGTCTCTTTGAATATACTGTTGAAGAGTGTCACTTGAGCAAAAGACTCCAGTCCTTACCCTGCCATTCACCTGCTGGGGGCACTTGTGATGCCTTCATCTTCACAGGTCTCAGCTTTCTTATGTGACAACCGGACAATAACACAATCCCGGCTCCAACTGCCGTATTGCAGGGGCCACATTAAAAGCGGTCCCAATGTTCATTACAGCACTATTTACAATAGCCAGGACATGGAAGCAACCTAAATGCCCATCAACAGAGGAATGGATAAAGAAGATATGGTACATATATACAATGGAATATTACTCAGCCATGAAAAGGAATGAAATTGGGTCATTTGTAGAGACGTAGATGGACCAAGAGACTGTCATACAGAGTGAAGTAAGTCAGAAAGAGAAAAACAGATATTGCATACTAACGCATATATGTGGAATGTAAAAAAATGGTATAGAGCAGGGGTCCCCAACCCCCAGGCCGCACAACAGGAGGTGAGTGGTGGGCGAGCAAGCGAAGCTTCATCTGGCACTCCCCATGGCTCACATTACTGCCTGAACCATCCCACCTATCGCTCGCTTTACCATCTGCACCATCTCCCTCCCACCCCTCCATCCATGGAAAAATTGTCTTCCATGAAATTGGTCCCTGGTGCCCAGAAGTTTGGGGACCGCTGGTGTAGATGATCTTATTTGCAAAGCAGAAATAGAGACACAGATGTAGAGAACAAACGTATGGATACCAAGGGGGAAGGGAGGGGGTGGGATGAATTGGGAGATGGGGATTGATATATATATACACTTTTGATACTATGTATAAAATAGATAACTAATGAGAACCTACTGTATATCACAGGAAACTCTACTTAATGCTCTGCAGTGACCTAAATGGGAAAGAAATCCAAAAAGGGGGGGATACATGTATACGTATAGCTGATTCACTTTGCTGTACAGTAGAAACTAACACAACATTGTAAAGCAACTATACGCCAATGGAAAAAAAAAAAAAAAGCGGTCACAGATGTGAATGCATTTTGAAAGGGAAAATCCGTGTTCGCAGGTTGAGTATAATTTTTCATTTGACTATAAGCAGGAGATCGGTGAGAGGACTTACATCACACAGGGAACTCTGGTTAGCACATTCTTTAATCACACTTCTGCTGTCGACTCTAATGGCATTGTTATTTGCACTTGGCTCCCTCACCTTCGTCACAGCCATTTGTGCTTATCAATTGAGGCCAGCGTGATTGAGTTTTCACAAGATTAACTGCCCCACCATTGCTTATAGACAACCGAAATCAAGGCTTATAGACAACCAAAATCAAGACTTTTGGATACTGTTGTTTGGACTAACATGACAATTATTTGAAAGAAAACAAGTATAAACAGGACACAGGTTTGAGATTTGTCCTTCCCACTTCTGTCTTTAGCTGTGTCTGCAGACTTTTTGGCTAATGACTTCCTCACCATCCTCACGTTCCATGTTAAGAGCACTGACTTCGGGGTCAGACAGACCAGAGTGAGACCCAGTCCACTGCCTTGCTGTGTGTGGTCTGGCAACTCGCTGAACTCTCCGAGCCTCAGTGTCCCCGTGTTCAGTATTCCTAGCTCTAGGAATAATTAGAGCTAGCTGGCATGTGTTTTTGTAACGTTTAGGTATATAGATAGGATGTTAGATTTAAATTCCTCCTGTTGTCTCTAAAATTCAGTTATATCTCCCACACAGAGTACAATAAACGGTAAGTACTCCCATATGCTAAACAGGGATGCTAGTTCCCTGGGGCAGATGTAATTTAAAAAATAGGAGAGCAGAACCAATTCAGCACAATAACCCCATGAACCAGCAATGGTAAAGAAGACTGGAGGTTCAAAGGGTGTTGGAAGAGCCTAGAAAGGGATTTTGTTGCCTCTCCCCTCCCCAACTCAGGAGTGTCCCTTCAAAACCCAAATGTGTTGGAGGTGGGAGTGCAGCCAAGAGAAACATTCACAGAGATTGGGGATGCCTAGAAGAAGCTGAGGCAGGCACTTAACACCTGGCCGTATCTTCACAAAGGTGCAGGACCACAGGATCCAGTGCTGTTTTGGGGCTAGGGCCAAGAACAGTGGGAGGACTCCTGGGATAGCATGGCATGCTTTTGGTGACATTCGTGACCACAGAGGCTAGTCCACAAAAGACAGGAGGTAGGGTGGTGATACACACCACACTGGGGCCAGGAGATAGGACTTGGTAGACAACAGCCTACCCATTGCTAAGGCAAGAATGCATGAGTTTCCCATGGGCCAAGGGGATGCTGCAGAAGCCAGCAGAGCCTGAGCCCTCATGATGGGCCCCAGCAATAAGATGCTCTAGCACAGACAACCAGGACAGGAGCTAAGAATGTCACAAGAGGTCAGCCTGAGTGTACAACCAGAGCCTCTGAGAATCTACAAGTGTGCTCATGAGGCCACCAAGCAGGCACCTGCCAAAGAGGGCACTGATGACTGATTCCAGCAGCCCTGTAAGAGGGTCCCTTTTCCCTTAATCCCCTCCTCTACCCTGACTCTGAAAAAGCCAGCCAGTCACAGGGACAGGAAAGAAAGTTAAGTGATAAAAGAGATTACAGCCCCCCACAGTCCCCACTGCAGATCCCTGTAGTTAGAGTTGGAGAGGTTGCGGGGGAGGCAGAGTCTGAGTGAGATGGGATAATTGAAGTTCTGATCTCACCTCAAGGGGACCATTTAATACCTGAATTGAGTGTGAACAAACAAAACAGAACTTGTTTTCTTAACTTAAACTGATGAGAAAGCAGCAGATGGAACTGTCCAAGATGTCATCAAGGGGCTGGGCGGGAGTCTGCGGAGCGTTGGGGGTGCAGCATTTGGAAGGCAAAAGACATCCACTGCTTGGTTGTGCCTCCCTTGAGTTCAGCCCACTCAATAAATTGGGTACATATGTCAAGTGCTTAACTGAGGCACTGCAGCCTGGCTCAGCTGTTAGATGACAGTGATTACTACTATTATCTTTATCTTAACATTCATTGCAAACTGATTTAGACCTTTTAGTCAATGTACAAAAACACAGTACGCCTAGTAAGTGAGAGGAAGGAGAGATTTCTTACTCTGCTTTAAAAAACTTAGGAAGCTCCTATCTTCACCGGCAAATTCAGAACTACCTACAGAATCAGGTTGCCGTGCAGTCCGTCAATATATTGTAATTGAGAGCTGCAAAGGCCCTTCTCACACCCCAGAACATCAAGGCGATGTTGTGCCTGTCACCAGCTTCAGCCACAGAGTTGGAGTGAGAGGTTACTGATGTGACTGGTTATCTTCCCAACTCCTGGTTAAGGTGTAATGAAAGTCGGACACTGTGGGCTTCCCGTTAGAACAGAGTCCCCGGCATGAGCCTTCCTCTCATTGTCCCTCATCAAAATCTTGCTGTCCTAGTGCTCATTTCCTTCTGGCCCTGCTCTCTGCTTTCCTAGTATGTCTGATAAACCAAGTTTATTGACAAGCAGTTTGTTGACAGAGCTTCAAGAGGCCAAGGGCCTAAATGTGAATCCTTGTTCTGCCATTTACTATCTGGGATCCCTGGGCAATTTTCTTCCTTTCACCTGGCTTCTGCATTTCCATCTGTAAAACGGGAATTGTAGTGCCTGCCCTGTTTATCTCACAGGGCTACTCTGGGGTTCAATTGCCATTGTGGATGTGAGAGGGCTTGGAAAACTTTAAAGCACCATATAAATGACATTGAGATGCTCAGGAGTGTAATGTCCTCATTAAGTCCAGATAACACTCTGCATGTGAATAGGCTGGACCCCAGTGGACTTCAGAGGTGGGAAATCTAGCAGTGTGTTAGGGTCAGTATGAAAAGCGTGTTTGACAAACCTCAATCTGTCCCACGCACTAATTTAAGATCCAGTGGTGTTTCTGATACTAAAATCCCCCTAGACTCAGTGTTTATCTGGCCCACTCCAGGATCTGCCCAAAATTTGCTGTTAAAAAAGAAAATAAAATTACTATCAAAAAAAAAAATTACTATCAAAATATGAGGCTTGGGCTTCCCTGGTGGCGCAGTGGTTGAGAATCTGCCTGCCAATGCAGGGGACACGGGTTGGAGCCCTGTTCTGGGAAGATCCCACATGCCGCGGAGCAACTAGGCCCGTGCGCCACAGCTACTGAGCCTGCGCGTCTGGAGCCTGTGCTCCACAACAAGAGAGGCCACGATAGTGAGAGGCCCACGCACCGCGATGAAGAGTGGCCCCCACTCGCCGCAACTAGATAAAGCCCTCGCACAGAAACGAAGACCCAACACAGCCAAAAATAAATAAATTAATTAATAAAAAAAAATGCTTTAGGCAACAAATATAATTTTAAAAATATATATATGAGGCTTCTTTGGAACGTTTTCCTTCTTTCATGTACACATTGCCTGGGCTGGGCACTCAGTGCCTCTACAACAGTCAACACTGTGGCTCAGCCTAGCCCTCCTCCTACATAAGGGGTTGCAATTTATTTGACACCCCAGTGCAGGTCCCCTCGCTTACAGATCTGGTCAGACTCACCTGTGCAGCACACTGGCCCAGAATTTTCTGAGAAGAAGCCTTTGTCCTCAGTGCTGACAAGCAACATAAACTCTCTCAAACCAAGAAAAACATTTCCATAGGCGCCCAAGAGGTAACATCCAAGTCCAGAGTGGCTCCAGTCTGAATCGAGCAATTAAATCTGCATCTGCCCCTACCCAAAACCTCAAAAATGTTAACATCTTGCACGTGTCAAGAGGGTTATTTATGAAACTATTTGCTTGTCAACCCCAGGAGGACATTCTGTACTTTTTTGCTGGAATACTGTATATTTATGAACCGTGGCTTGAAAACGAACTTTGGCAGGAATATTTATCCGTGAAAAATTCTATCAGTCCTCCATGCAGCACAGCCTGCATTCAGTCGCCGTCGTGCGGTGGCTGGGCAGGGTCCTGGTGGAGAGCTAGTCCATGGCTTGCTGCAATAGGGAATGAATTCCAGATGTGTGCTTCTTCAGGGGAAGGATTTCAGTTTTAGATATTTTAGATCAGGGGCTTGTTTTCTTTCTCTCTCTCTCTCTCATTTTTTACTCTAGTGAATAATTAGTCTTGAACATTAAGAACATGCAGTCTGTTTGTTGCCTCCTGCACTTGATGCTTTAGCACCCTCCCCCGACCCTGCAAAGTCTCCCAGTTTGGAGAGCTAGCCTTCTGATCTCCCAGTTTAGATCTGGTTATCTGTTCCTAGTGTGAGACACACAGAGAGCCATTTGGTTGGAGAAGAGAGGGCTTGGCATGATGTGGGGTAGACTCTAATCTGGGACAGTAAAATACCTGCGAGAGACTGTTGACACCATTCTTTCCCAAGGACTGCCTCTGTGGAGCTAGCCCACCTCCATCATGTCCCTGTGGTCAGCTTCATCAGCCATAGGGTCTTCTGCTGACAGGGATGCTGAGCCCATCCAACATCACAGCAGATTTCTTGCTCTCTCTTGAGCAGTGAACTTGTAATTCATCTTTCTGCTCTCTTCAAGATTGAAGGACCCAAAGTGGGAGTGGTCTGTAAGCGTGTGTGTGTTGTGCAGTGACAGATAAAAGAACTTGTATCTGAGGACCTAGAGAGACCCGAAGGAACAGAAAAATCTGCACACACAGAGGGTGACATGTGCGATTGATCCTCACGCAGTCTCTGCAATGTTTTCCATAGCTGTAATGCCCATATTTTTATTCTTAAAAGCCTTTGAACCTTGATTAAGGGCTTATTCCTAAAAGTCTTGAGCTGTAGTGTTATACACACCTGGTAGGTATACTTGGAGATACAGTGAAATCCCTTTAGCTAATTTCCTTACCACACTGCATAATAGTAATACTAAGTTATTATCATATTACCATTTATCAAGTATTTGGCATTTAGCACGCTCTATTTCCAATTCTTAGAAATGGCAGAGATTTTATCACCCTTATTTTACAGGTAAAAAAAGCTGAGCCACGGAGAGGTTAAGTAGTTTTCCAGTAGACACATGACTGATTATAAGTGGAACTGGTGTTTGAACCCAGACTATGTTGGCTCTGTGATCGGAGAGAAGAGAAAAGAGATAAGAAGTTGGAGGAAGAGGGGAGGAGGGGGAGTTGAAGCATAAAACAAAACCATCAACACTTGGGAGTTGGGTGTTGTTGACCCCAGCTGTCCTTCCAGCCTCAGTTGACCTCCGTGAGTGAGGCACACTGTCCTTGTGTGGAGGGCCCCAGTGTATACATCCAGGGGGGCTCAGGGATGGGAGGTCTCCGTGGGAGAGGACTTGGGTCATCCTTGGGCTTTTTGGCAATGGAGACATCTGCAGATCCAGCAGGGGGTTATTCAGGGCCAACTCAGGAATTTAAAATTCCTGCAAGCTTCTGGGGCTGGTCACTGGGATTCACACTCCCCCAGGCATCTCTCTATGCCAAGGTCAGGGCACAGAATCAAGCTGTCTCTCTACTCGTTCCTCCCTTGCCCTGGGCTTAGCCCAACCCACCCACAGTTGGCACCTTGCCAGCAGGGAGCAATGCCTTCTGGGGGAGCCAGGTCCTCAGGCCACAGGCCACAGTCCAGGCTCGGGAGGCTGTGGGAGGCCCCCCAGGGGTGTGAGGGCAGCCCAGGCTGTAAGTCCCAGGCCTGGGCGTGGGCACAGAGCCAGCGAGCTCACTTAGAGAGCAGTGGACAGGGAGGGCCAACTGCTTGAGGAAAGACCTCAGGCAGCCTCCAGACCTTGGCAGGGAGGAGGCTGTGCCTAGAGGCTGCATCCAAACACAGTTCGGTTCATGGAGTCACCACATTTCCGAGTCTCCGCATCCTTATGAAACCATGTGATTGTGTCACAAAAGCCCCGTCCATAAAGCTAAGCCCCAGGCCAGATCTGCTCCTCATCCTGCTCATGTGTGAATTTAAACATATCTCTTGACACCTGAAAAATGGAAAGAACACTTTATAATCTAATCAAGATCGGAAGATAGAAGTCACGTATTTGAGCTGTTAATTCAGACAGTCTCATTCACTTCTTGGGTATGTGACTTTGGATGAGTTACTTAATCTCAGTTTCCTAGTCCGCAAAATGGAAATAATGAAATGCATACTCTATAGAAGAGTTGTGAGGATAAATGAGAACATGAATATAAACAGATTTGGCCCCTGGCACTTCAGTGCTCAATAACTGTGAGCTTTTAAAAAGTACTTTTAATTTAACTTCCTGGAAACAAAATAAAACCACAGGAATGGTAATGTTCTTGGGACACTGTATATTATTGTGAGGAATTATGAGTCCCTATATACAAGGAGGTAAATGAAATTCAGAAATGTTACCAGATTTGGCCAAGCTGCATAGCCAGGCATCACTGGTTTGGGAAATGAACTCACCTCAGAGATTATAAGAAGATGGCTCCCCAGCTGACCTTACTAAAGGAAAGTTTATTTGCTGGGGAGGGAGGAGGGCAGGTGGAAGAGATCAGGAAAGGGAGGGATGCTCTCGATGAGGCCATTCCATGACCGTGTTGGTGTAGTTAGAGCTTACAGGAGGATGAGGCCTCCAGAATGTACCTTTGCCAGGCACCCAATAGCCCACCCTTGCTCAAGGCCACCGCCTAAGGGAAGAAGGACTGCTACAAATTGGGAGGAATTAGTTTTCCAGATTTGGACTCTATCCCAGCCAGTGGAGGCTAGTGGGAAAAGCAACTGCACTGAAGGCAGAGAATCCTAAATTCAAATCCTCTCTTAGCCACTTCCTCACTGACCTTGGACAACTTAACCTCTTCGAACCTCTGTTTCCCCAGGCTTTAAAGTTGTAGATAATAAATGCCTGTGTTTCTGGATTTTTGTAAGGATTATAAGAAGTAAGTAGTAGGTGCCTTCCTTCTCCTCCCGATTCACCTCAGTGAAATAGGCTAGTAGACAGATCTTGGCAAATAAGAGAGCTCTCCCCCATTGTTAATGGCCTGATGGCTGAGTACTAGATACTGGGAGACACGGGGTCAACTTTAGTCAAGATGGCAGAGTGAACAGAGGCAAGAAGTCCTGCCCCCTCAACATTAGAAATACCAAGCTAAATATTATTTTTAATTTTTCACAAAATGTATTGGCTGAAAATCAGGAAAGAAAATCTGCAGTTGCCAGGAATGAAGAGAGAAGACGAAGTTCTTTAGATGTAGCACATCTCACAAGGGGAGGGGAATTGCAGGTTTGGGTCTGCCTGAGGAACTGTGGAAGCCATGGCTGCCCAGAACAACGATGTCAGGACTGTGTAAAATCCTCAGTCAACAGAGGGTCATTTTGTCTGGCGTGCTACTCTGATAGAAGCAGGAAAGTAGACTGTAGAGGATTAATCCTGAAATAGCCAGAAAATTCCTTTACCCAGAATTCCACACTCTGCTGTTTTCATTTAGTCGAGGTTTTACCATATATATCAGGAAATGATTGTGCTGACTTCTCCTTTTATCCATAATCACACAGCGTGTTTCGCCATTTTTCTTTTCTGTATTTCTCAGCTCCTTTGGAAAGGAATAAGAGACCCGCCCCAGGCAAGAATGCAATAATCTGACTATGGTTTTAAGGGACCATGAGGTTCTTTCCAGTGCACCATTAAAAACTATCTACAGGAGGAAGAATGGAGACTAGGACATTTGGGATGGAGGGCATAAGTGAGAGTCAGGGAAGGTGGAAGGGGGTAGATGGCAGTTTGGTGTGGAGGGAGGGTTGTTCAAAAGAGGGAAAGGCCTGGGGTTCAGGTGAGCAGAGGACACTACAAAGGGCTCCATTTGAGCCACACTGGATTTGCCAGTCCTCACAGGGTCTGAGGACAGAATGATGTGATCTGAGCCCTGAAGGGAAAAGAATTAGAGTTAGCAAAAAGCCCTGTAGCTGCCCAGGAAATGGATGATTATTAGGGCCATGTGGGTTTAAGATGCTAAAGAAAGACTCACTCAGAATATATTCCTACAGAGGAGAAGACAGCAAATGCTTTCTTATAAAAGAACATTGCTTTTAGATTCATAAAAATGCCCCCAATTTAAATCTCCAGTTGGTAAAAAGTTTCCGAGTCATTGATGTTGAGAGTAGAATAATGAAAGTAAAATAAAATACAGATGTACCATTTACTAGTGGCATGGCACAAGGATGTCACTTCTTTTTTTCTGAACCCAAGTTTCTTCACCTATAAAATGGGAATGATAATAGTACCTACTTCATTAGGAACATTGTGAGAATTAAATGAAATAATGCATTTAAGTGTGTATTAAGTACAGTGATGGTTCATCATAAGCCCTGTGAATGGCTGTGGTTTGGGCAGGGCTGTTTTCCCAAGATGCCCATCAGCAGTCCTGGGACCTTAGATGACTTTACTTTGCAAGTCTGAGTTTGTAGGTATAGTGGTCAAGTGTATAAGAGCTATCGTTTAGACAGTTTGAGATTGGATCCCAAGTCTGCCATTTTCCAAAGGAGTGAGTTGGGACATATTATGTATCCTCAGTGAGCCTCGTTTTTTTTAAAGTACAAAATGGGGGTGATGACAGTACCTACCTTAGCAAACTCTCAAAAGGTGGTCACTATTGTTAATATGACAAAGGCAAGGTCCTTCTTCTGCTTGGTTTTCCCTCAGTGGCCTATAAAGAGAATAATCACCATATTCACTGCGGGGATTTTGCACTCGGTAGGTCAGCGGCCAGCAGGCAGACTACAAACAGTGACAAAAGGTATAGAGCCTCTCATCTGTACAGATTTGATTCATCACAAATTTACCAGGTCAAGAATTCCAGATAAAGTTTTTCAGCCTTCAACTGCAGACCATGAAAAATATGGTGGGGATCCAAAGCACCTTCATCAACTGCATATTGTTACCAGAATAAAAACTAGGAAAAGACATCCATTTGGGAAAAAGGTTACAATAAAGATGCTTGGATTAGAAAAAGCACCTACTCCTCAGGTTCACAAGAATATCCCTTCAGTGAAGGCAAAAACGAAAGTGGTTAAACATTTGCTAAGAATCAAGTCCCTGTTGAGGTGATGGATTCATGGGTGTATACATATGTCAAACTTAGCACCATATGCTTTTCAAATGTGTGCATTTTGTTGTATGTCTATTATACCTCAATAAAGCTGTTAGAAACAAACAAACAAAAAAAAAAAAGAATCAAGTCCCTGAAGTTGCCACAAGGACTTCCAGCAGAGGAGGACATGTGTAACGCCTGCCTCATGAACACTGGAGAATTAGTAGTGCATGGCATCTAAACCCTGTGGACCAGGGAGCAATTAAGTCCTAATGCCAGAGCATTTCATATTAAAAAATGCAAATCATCTTTATTTAAAGATGGTGAGAAAGTGTTTCTATTAAAATATATTTTAAATACAAAAAAAAAAAAAAAAGGCAAGTTCCCAATTGGTTTACCTTCCCTTTGCAGGTCTGAGCTCTTGATGTACTCTAGGTCAGACCCAAGTGGTTGTCCTTTTCTTACTGTCATTTGTACCTTTCCTCCATCCATTATGAAAGAAAGCACAATGAGGATCATATACCCATCAAAGTCACATCCTATACTAGGGACCCCATCTGAGCAAATTTCAGGTTCTAATATTCAAATGACACTGCCACAGCTGCTGCCTCTGAATCACCACACAATTCCTCATCATTACAGGGACAGCCCAAATATTGGCAGAAGAAATCAGAATTAATATTATTAGAGCCAACAAGAAGAAGGAAGCCCAAAATTACCTAAGGGTAAAAATCAGCCTGCAGTAAACAATGCTAGCTAACTGTCCAGAAAGAGAAACGTCCATCTCCGTGCCCACTTCTCCTATCCCTTTAGAAATCTGTTTCAGAATGACAGAGACAAAAATGTAGATTAGAACTCAAATAAGTGGCAAGTGAGTCAAAATATTTAAAGGGAAGGAATCTCTGATTCATGTGCCTTTGATTGCAGCTTGTAATTGCTCCTTTCATGTTTAATGGGCTTCCCTGGGCAAGGCTGGGAAACTATGCAACAGCTGCATTCTGGGTCTCCCTCGTGTCACGTGCCTGTGCTGTACCAGGGTCCAGCGTCATCCATGGGGCATCAGAGGCAGAGGAAGAAGCATGAGAATGTTGGCGGGAATGTATGGAATGTTGGACTACTAAAGCCTGGGAACAGGGAAGTTCAGAACCCAGATGGTAAGGGAGGACAGACCTGGTGTCAGCTTAGACAAGTGATGGACCTCTCTAAGGCCAAGGCTCCCCACCAATGAAATCTCATGGGGCTCTTGGTAGCATTAAATTAGAGCATGGATAGAAACCATCTATCACAGGGCCTGCCACACAGCAAGTACTCTGTGACTTACTCATTCAACATGTGTTCAGCCAACAAATAAATAGTGCCTGATAATTTGAATAGAAATCTCAGGCCCAGAGGAGGCAGATGCCTGCCCAAGGTTACTCACACAGTCATTAGAACTCAGGCGTCCAACTCCCAGGCCAGTGCTCTTTCCCTGACCAGAGCAGTTGAGTCTCAATCATTCCTCCAACTCTTGGCTGGCCTAGTCCCAGGGAATCAAGCCTGCCCTGTTTTGGAGGCATTCACCAACAGAGCATGATTTTGGGGGCACTTTGAGACCCCCAGTTGCCCCAGGAGGCCTCCCTAATGGATTTTCCTCCCTTCTTATCTGAAGTTCCCCATTCTATCTGGGTTAGGCAACGGAGCAGAAAGGGACTAACAATTCTTCAATTCCGTTATGTTTCAAGTACTATTCTTAGCATGTTAAACGTACCTTCTTATTTATTCCTCATAATACCTCTGTGAGGTATTTTTGTCCCCAGTCTGCAGATGAAAAAACTGAGGCCCAGAGATGCTATGTGACTATTTGGGTCAAATTGCATCTTCCCCCAAAACACACATGTTGAAGTCCTAACTCCCAGTACCCCAGAATGTGACCTTATTTGGAAAGCATCATTGGGAATGTAATCAGGTAAGTAAGATGAGGTCATCAGAGTGGGCCCTAATCCAATATGACTGGTATCCTTATAAAAAGGGGAAGTTTGGACATAGAGTCATGCCCAGAGGGAAAGCACCATGTAAAGATGAAGGCAGAGAGTGGGGTGAAGCATCTGCAAGCCAAGGAATGCCAAAGATTGCCAGCAAACCACCAGAAGCTGGGGGAGAGGCATGGAACAGATTCTTTCTCACAACCCTCAGAAAGAACCAACTCTGCCAACACCTTGATCTCAGACTTCCAGCCTCCAGAACTGTGACATAATAAAGTTCTGCTGTTTAAGCCACTGGTTTGTGATACGTTGTTATAGTAGCTGTGGCAAATTAGTGACTGTGGATCCACACATGACCACTTAGTTGTTCAAGTCAGAAACGTGGGAGTCATTACTGATTCCTTACCATCCCTTACCCTCCAATCTGGTCCATCACCAAATCCTACTGATGCTTTTCCTCCTTAATATTTCTGATTCATCACCTCTTTCCATCTCCATTGCCATTTCTGTCCTTCAAGCTACCATCATCTCTTAGCTGGATCATCATAACCACTTTGTATCAGGTTTCCTTAACTCTTGCCCTATCCCAACTCAAATCCATTTTCCTCAAAATAGCCAGGGCAATCTTCATCAAATAAATCATACCTCATCACTCCCATACTGAAAAATATTGCAGTGGCTCCCCAGTCCTCCTGGGGTACAACCTGAACTTTTTCCTAGGCCAGCAGTCCTAGTCCTTATCCCAGTCCTACCTCATCTCATCCTTGATCTCTGTGTTTCATCCAGATGCACTTACTTTTAGTTATTCTCGTTCATCAGACTGGACCATCTCATGGTCTTTGCATGGGCTGCTCCTTATGCTTGAAATGCTCCCCACCCGCCCAGCACCCACACTTTCCATCCTGCTAACTGCAACGTAGCCTTCAGCTCTCAACCTGCATGACTCCTCAAAGACTTACCCTGAGCAACATCTCCCTCTAAATTACTTCTACCTTGTTATTTCTCTGACTAGGCAACATGTTCTTTTTCTTCAAAGATCTTACTGTAATCTATATCTATGTATTATTTAACGTATATACTTCCCAAGAAGACTTTATAAGAATAGAGACCTCGCGTTTTGTACACTATTCTCTCCCTAGTGCCTAATATGCAATACCTGGAATATTGTTGGCACTCAATAAATATTTCTTGAATGAATGAATGAAAGTCAGCATTGGCATTCAAAGTGGGTTCAGTATGACTCTGATGTTCTTCCAAACCAGAGCATGCAGACAATTGCCCCTTGAAGGTTATAGTTAAAATTAAATCATTATATAATTTCTGCTTCCAGTTATGATGGAGTGCCTTGATTTAGACCAACCCTCCCATTAATCTTAATTAAAATAACTATAAAAGCTAGATTAAATTCAAAGACAAAAGAAAAAGAGTCTGTTTGATGGCATCAGAGAACAACTACGGCAGCCAGGACTTAAGGGCACGAGATTCCAGGGGACAGAGACTCTAAGAGAAGTGAGCCTGATATTCTGCTCTGCTTTTTACCTTAAGGAATTTGTTGCATCCTAAACTGGGTGGGAGTGAAAGGTCAAGAAACCAAGCAGAAGGCAGCTGGTCAGAAGCTAAAAAACTAACTCACACAGAGGTGGAGAGACAAAGGTGAAGTTCATAGACGTTAGAATGAGGAGCCCTACTAAACACTCCGGGCTTCCAGTTAAGACCAAGAGTAAAGACAGATTGACAAACTGGAAGTAGACTAACCCCTACTAACTCTCAGTTGAGACCCATCTCCATTCCTGATTGGATAGGCAGGATCTGTTCTTCCTCTCACTGCTGGCCAGAAGAAAATAAAGTTTTCTCTGGAGAAAGATGACATCATCTAAAACCGCCACAATTTCTCATACACCAAGTCCCACATTTTCCTCATTGCAGCCCTAAGAAGTCTGTCATCTTCAAAGAAGACAACATGAATTCCACATAATTCTGAATCCCCTTGGACAGGCCCAGGCAGATGCCAAGGGCAGAGCACAGGGTGAAGAGAAGGGTACTGGGTAGCTTGACAAAGCTGACAATTTGAAATTAACAGAGAGCTCAGCTGCCTGGAATTTCACTTTGAAAACAGAAATCTGTCTACTGTGCAGCCAGCACGTGGACATATGGAGACCCAATGCAAAGAGCACGCAAAGCAAATGTCAGCAAAGGAATGATTTCCCTTTCGACCAGCAATGAAATTGGCTTCAATTTTTAGAATAATGTGATATTACAGATGGCAAGACCCTTAAAATTTGTCTAAGCCAAAGCTTTAAACCTTTCACTTGCGTTGACTGAGGTGCTGAGATGGGAAATTATCTTCCTATGTCTGCATAAAAAATCGAGTTGGTTCTTGGACACAGACGGCTGGGCTCCACGTCCAGCCGGACTTCCTCCTTGGTTCACTGCCTCAGTGAAGCTCCAAGCTCAGACATCTCTAGCCAGCAGCCCATCAACACTGCAAACAACTTCAACAAGACTATAAATGTCATGTTAGACATCAGATGATAAATGTGACTTCTCCCCAGCAAAGAGAGCCCAAATAGGAGAAGACAATGGGATTCCCATGGAATTAAATTTTTCCTCTCCCCAAGGACACCACAACAATTTCCCATTTATAGTGTTGTCCTAATAAATACACAGGAAGTCATAATTCACTGCTATTATTTAAAGTAGTCATGTTGTTCTCACTTTTATGAAGTCACATTGGGCAGGATGTTTCCATCAAGTAAGCAGCTGGGCCTTTAAAAAACATAAAGCTGGCGCTTCCATCTGTGCTGTTACCTTGAAAATAGGAATGGATCCTCAGAGTTTGGGAAAAGGGCAGCAAATGAGGTGACAGGAGGGCCAGGTTCTTGTCCTTGTTTTCGTTTCTGGTCTGGATGCTTTGGGCAGATCTCTTAAACTCAAAATAATATGAACTCCTTGTTGAGCTCCATGCTAAGAGCTGATAAGCTTTGTCTCCTGCAACCTTCTAAGGTAGTGGCCAAGGAAATGGAGGCTCAAAGGGCTTTTGACTTGAGTAGGGCCCATTGGAACAGTTATGACAGCTGGGATTCTAACTCAATTACAGGGCATTTGGCTCTAGAACCAGAATCTTTTTTGTTGTGTTATGTTTGTTTGTTTTTACCAATGTCTTGTTGCCTTGGCTTCCTCAACTGCATGCAACCCCAGTGGCACTGAAGCCACCATCTCTCAGACATCTAAATAACCTCAACTCAAACATCTCCCCATCCACTGCCTGTGGCAGATCTCAATTTCTCCAAATCCTCAAGGGCATCCCTTATCATGGGCATTTTTGACTTTGGATCTGCAAGTCCTGTCTCCGTCCATCCCATACCAACATTCCCAGATGAGAAACTCAGGTCCCATGCATCCAAAAAAGAAAAAAAGGGAAGTGCAGCTAGGAGTCCATGGGTGTAGTGAGTTTAAAAACAACATGAGAGGTCACGGGAGGAGTCACAGGTCACAGTTCAGCCTCGCCCTCATCCCATTCCATCTGGCCAACTGTCTCTTCTCTCTCCTTCCCCCAGGACCCCAAAATGTCTTGGGTGCAGCGGTTCTGGCCCTTTCTTGAAAGCCGTGAGGTTGGCCAATGTTCGTTGACTGCAGGGACTCCCTGGCCAAGCAGGTGTAGCCAACCAAGCATTGTCTCAATAATGCCAGGGTTTACTTTAAATGGGAGTCTCGAGCATCTGCTGAGAACACAAATCTTTTTCTATACATTAAATGTAAAATGAAGAGGTTAAGAGAGATCAAAGATGCCCAGACTGGGTTCTCTGAACCCCAGGACCATGAACTCTTTTCAAAAGCCAGATTAATACTACACATTTATCTACAGTGAAGGTACATACAATGTCAGGTGTCTTTGCTTTAAGCTAGAATTATATCAGGTCTGTGTGGTATCTGTGGTTTTCTCACCAAATTCTGATAACAACTGTTATGTTTCTGGTTAATTAAAAGAGCTAAAATCCTTTACTACTTAAAATTTGATCATTCACTCATTCAGTAAACATTTATTGATCAATTAGTCTGTGCCAGGCTCCGGTATTCAGTGGTAAACAAGATGAAGTCACTGCCTTCAAGGTGGTGGCAGACAGTATGTAAACAAATAAATTTGTATAATAGTGTTAGATAATGACTTGGGCACTTAGAATTTGAAGATATATGCCTTTGTAAGCCCCCCTTTCAAATCCAGCCTGAAGAGTTCTCATTATTTTTACATATCTTCCTGCAATGGTTTGGTTTTTTTTTAAACATCTTTATTGGAGTATAATTGATTTACAATGGTGTGTTACTTTCTGCTGTATAACAAAGTGAATCAGCTATACATATACATATATCTCCATATCTCTTCCCTCTTGCGTCTCCCTCCCACCCTCCCTATCCCACCCCTCCAGGTGGTCACAAAGCACTGAGCTGATCTCCCTGTGCTACCTGCAATGGTTTTAAGCTAGAACACATTCCAACCAAGAATGCAAGCTTTGGTGAGAATTGGTGTCAATCTTCATTGGATTATGAACATGAAAATGTTTCTTTGGGGGACACATGACTCTATTTTAGCAGATGCTACAGGCTGCACAGTTATAAGCTAGTTCAGTGTCTATTTTGCATACAATACAGCTTGGATCTTAATTTAGACCTTGATGCCAAAGCCTTTTTCCACAGAAAAGGAAGAGGGCAGAGGAAGACAGCTCAGAAAGAGCAAAGTTCCTCCAAATTCCTCCCTCACGCTTTAATCTCCACAGAGGTGCAATTAACCAGGCGGCCCCTTCCCATTGCTTTCATCACCCTCACTCAGAGAGGAGCTTTCTCTGGGCACAATCAAGTGCTTTCAAAGCTTAAAAGTCATGGCTTTTCAGCGAATGTAGCTTGTCTATTTCCATTTCATTCAGAACATGAAGGAAAGAGATTGCTCTTTGTCTAGTAGATAAGAAATGTGGGGTGAAGGGAAAGACAAAAGACCAGGAAGAGTCTATATTCCGAGAACGGATAAGTGACTGTGGAGATGTTTAAATATACAGGACTGTGAACAGCCTTTTATGATTTCATAGGCCCTTAGAAGGTAGAGTTGGAGAGAATCTTAGAGACCTACGAGTCCAATTCTGTGCTTGACATAAGGGGAGACTGAGTCCTGAAGAGGAAAAGCAGTCTTTCTAAGGCCATCAGGTTGGTTGATAGCCGAGTAGGGACTAGAACCTTGACCCTCTGGTGCTCTTTCTGTCATCAGACTGTTTCCACATTCCGTTTCTTCATTTATCCTCTTTTATGTTGTTTTTAAAAATCTGTTTCAGCATGTAGAAATCCTCCCTTTTGTACTAACGCAAATATTCTCCAGTTTGCAAAGAACCAGTCTATATTCCATGTGCTGCAAGAAGTTAACCTAGTTATTCTAAGAATAATTTCTGCTTCGTTCTCTGAAATCACATTTGTAATCTGAGTCACACATTTGTTTGTGTGGTAGCTTGCAAATGACGGTTTACAATTTAAACTGTCTTAAGCAAAAACAAAAAGAAGCTATTTGTTTGCTGCAAAACTGAAAGGTCCAGGGGTAAACTTACTTCAGGCATGACTGTATCCTGAGGCTCAAATGATACCATCAGGACTCAGCTCAATTTTCTCCACTCCCTCTTCCTCTGGGTGAGCTCCTTTCTCAAGATCTCCACCTCACGATGGCATGATAGCTGCCAGCAGCTCCAAGTTGAATCTTGTCCTCTTAATAACACCAGCAGGAAGCAGATTTCCTGTTTCCCAGCAGTTCCACAGAATTCCCATGTAGGAGTATCATTGGGTCTGACTGGGCACATGCTTGTTGTTGGCCTGCTGTGCTCACCTCCTCCTAGACCCAGGAGATGACTGTCATCATTAGATAACTGTGGCACCAGCATAGGGACACTTGGCTATTATTACATGACTTGTGCACAGTGCAGCATACTGGTGTTCATGGCGAACTAAGAAATTGACAGGAGTTGCTAAAGTCAGTTTTTGCAACCACGAAGCTACAGTTTTACAGTGTGATGCCTCACTGGGAATTTCCTGAGACTGTCAGGACCTTGTGCCTGATGGGCCCAGTTCCATCATCACCAACCCAAGAGCATCTTCCATGGGAAGCTGAAGCATCTCAAGCAGCTGAAGTCTCTGAACATCCTACAGCCTGTGGTCTCCTGGTGTTCTGCTGATAATATATTCTTTGAGCTTATCAGAGTAGTCTGTAACTTCTGTAAGATTCAGTTCAGAGGGTACATTTTTGACAAGCTTCTGATGACTTTCTACCCATCTCTGAGTCAATTGCTGTAGCCACAGGAATGTGATGCTCCAATTAGTCTGGCCTGAGTCACATGATGACCTGAGTAGCTCCACATGGCAGAAATGACTATAGTGTTGGATTCTTTAATAGTATATATTTTCTGGAGAATGCTGAACAGCTCCTAATAGCATGGAGTGTGGAGTGTCAGTTCCAGCAAGGAAAACCAAGATGTGTTACCAGAAAAAGAGGAAAAAGAAGAAATGGAGGTTGGGCAGAGAAGAGAAATGAAAATCCATCACAGGCTGTGTTCTCCCATCGTTTCATATGTATAAACCTAGCTTTTCCAAATCAATTTTAAGATCCTTGAGGGTAAAAATGAAGCTCAATATTTAATCAATAATCATTAAGTTGTTATTGTGTAGTCAAAAGCAAACATTTATTGGGCACCCAGAGAGAACAAGATGCTATGATGCTTAGAGGGATTTTAAAATCAGACATTGCTTCAGCTCTGGGACTCCAGTGTAGTGTGACAAACATATCCTAAATATCTACTGTATGCCAAGCATGGTGCTAGTGCTGTGTATACAAAGTTGAATAAAATATAATCCCCACCCTTAAAAAGTCTCATCTATTTGGAGTAAGAACAGTAATACCATCATTTATTGAGTGTCTACAATGTGCCTATATTCCACATACATTAATCTTAAGTCTTAGCACAACCCCTGCAAGGTATGACATATTATTTCAGTATGATTTTACTGATACCCAGAGAATGACACCTAAAATCTGATAGTCGTTTGGACTAAATAAAGTGTTAAGAATGTCCAAAGTCACACTGCTAATATGTAGTAGAGGGGAAATTTCTGGTTTCGAGGTGGCTCGTAGTTGTTTCTGATCATTCAGATATGTAGATATTAAGATAGTGGGGGAAGAAAACGGAAAAAGGAAAACCCATTGCAAAAGCACTTTAAGCAGACCCTCTTTTCTGAAGAGTTCGGAAAAGCTCTTAAACCTTATTGCCTGCCGCTGTCTTTAATTTTACTTTTGGACACATTACGTCTTCAACCCTTTCCTATGTGAATTATAAAGCCATTCAGCCATTAGAGGAACTCAGTGCCAGATAAATAAAATGTATTATAATTACCTTTTTGGTCATAATTCTTTTTTTTCTTTAATGGAGCATACTCTTTGTGGCCACTGAACACTACTTCTGGTTGATTAGGCTCTTAGTATTCAATAAGTTTCAATAGGAAATGAGCAGAATTAGTACAGTATCTTGAAAAATGAGCTATTAATATATTTTTAATAACCAAGATGTTCTGACAAGAAACTTGTCAATTTTTGTCACTATAACATTATTGCAAAAATGATCTGCATGTAGGCTGCATGGTGTTTTATTATGTGAAGTGAGATGATGTTTTAGTACATTCAGAGCAGTCTTTTAGAAGCCAACTCGATTTAGGGAAGTTGACACAACAAGAGGAAAGAGCTTAGAGGTCTGAATTGAACTGTAACATTTTTATAGTATTCTAACCATAAAAAAATATGTATTTCCCATAGAGGATTTCACTTTGTCTCCTTTTTCCTTGCTTGTTAGTAGCTATTAACCCATTTTACAGATGGGCAAAGTGGAAAGGCTTGTCCTCCTTTTTTTTCCCCCTAAACTAGAAAGATCATTTCTGTCTGACTTTCAGCACAATCATAAAGTCAGCTCACTGTTTTGTTTTGTCTTAGTAGGAGAGACTATATAACCTCTCTGGGTCTTCTTCATCTGTTAAATGGGGATAATGAAGTGCTTGTGTCATAGGATGTTAGAAGAATTAAATGAGATAATTCATGCAAAGCACCACTAGGTCTTCCCCTCCTTTCTTCCCTAGGCCAAGTCAATTAATGTCCCCTGCTGAAGATATTAATCCTTGGGGAAATTTTGCATTTTAGTAGCCTTTAATATCCTACTTGGGTTGTGAGCTCGCTGAGGTTAGGGATTGTACCTTACAGATTTTCCTTTTTATGCCTTTTTATGCCATTTAGCACAGTACTGAACACAGAGCAAGTGATCAATAAGTATTGGTCAAAAGATTGCCTCCAAAGTGCCTTTCAACTTTTACATGCTATAACTACTTCCAACAGACCTCTCAAGGAGATACAGAGGGTAAAATTACACCTGGGGTTGCTTGCTCTTTTTGTAGAATGAGGGCCTGAGAATCTCGGGGTTGGGTTCAGTTAAGAAACATGAAATTGACTCATTCAATGATCATTCCCTATGTCACCAAAACTTTCAATTTCACACTAGTAGTGAATCTACTTGTAAAGAATATGTGGTTAGACACCATCTTTCCAGCAAACTATAGCTGCAAATGCTTCCAAGAGGTAAATGTGAATAATAATATTACGTAAAGTTGACCCAAGAAGAAAAGGATGGAAGGACCCAAAAATCTAGTGTACTGTGTGTAGTGTTTTATTGTAGATGGTGATTTTTGGTATCTAACTAGATTGGGATATTTAAGATAGGGAAGAGTAAGGAAAAGAAAGAATATTTGCCATCTGATAGAATATTGATATGATGATGATGACAGTTACTGTTTTTAGAGCAATTACTACATTCAGGTGCTATGCCAGTTACATATATTGTGTTTTTTTAATTTTTATTTTATATTGGGGTATAGCTGATTAACAATGCTGTGTTAGTTTCAGGTGTACAGCAAAGTGATTCAGTTGTACATATACATGTATCTATTCTTTTTCAAATTCTTTTCCCATTTAGGTTATTGCAGAGTATTGAGCAGAACTCCCTGTGCTACACAGTAGGTCCTTGTTGTTTATCTATTTTAAATATAGCAGTGTGTCAGCACACTGAAAGGATTATACACCATGATCAAGTGGGGTTTATCCTAGGAATGCAAGGATTCTTCAATATACACAAATAAATCAATCTGATACATCATATTAACAAAATGAAGGATAAAAACCATATGATCATCTCAACAGATGCAGAAAAAGCTTTCGACAATATTCAACACCCATTTATGATAAAAACCCTCCAGAAAGTGGGCACAGAGGGGACCTACCTCAACATAATAAAGGCCATATATGACAAACCCACAGCAAAAATCATTCTCAATGGTGAAAAACTGAAAGCATTTCCTCTAAGATCAGGAACAAGACAAGGATGTCCACTCCAACCACTATTATTCAACATAGTTTTGGAAGTCCTAGCCACGGCAATCAGAGAAGAAAAAGGAATAAAAGGAATACAAATTGCAAAAGAAGAAGTAAAACTGTCACTGTTTGCAGATGACATAATAGTATACACAGAGAATCCTAAAGATGTTACCAGAAAACTACTAGAGCTAATCAATGAATTTGGTAAAGTAGCAGGATACAAAGTTAAGGCACAGAAATCTCTTGCATTCCTATACACTAATGATGAAAAATCTGAAAGAGAAATTAAGGAAACACTCCCATTTACCACTGCAACAAAAAGAATAAAATACCTAGGAAAGGAGACAAAAGACCTGTATGCAGAAAACTGTAAGACACTGATGTAAGAAATTAAAGATGATACCAACAGATGGAGAGATACACCATGTTCTTGGATTGGAAGAATCAACATTGTGAAAATGACTATACTACCCAAAGCAATCTACAGATTCAATGCAATCCCTGTCAAACTACCAATGGCATTTTTCACAGAACTAGAACAAAAATTTCACAATTTGTATGGAAACACAAAAGACCCCGAATAGCCAAAGCAATCTTGAGAAAGAAAAATACATCTGGAGGAATCAGGCTCCCTGACTTCTGACTATACTACAAAGCTACAGTAATCAAGACAATATGGTACTGGCACAAAATAAGGAAATATAGATCAATGGAACAGGATAGACAACCCAGAGATAAACCCACGCACATATGGTCACCTTATCTTTGATAAAGGAGGCAAAAATATACAATGGAGAAAAGACAGCCTTTTCAATAGTGGTGCTGGGAAAAGTGGGCAGCTGCATGTAAAAGAATGAAATTAGAACACTCCCTAACACCATACACAAAAATAAACTCAAAATGGATTAAAGATCTAAATGTAAGACTGGACACTATAAAACTCTTAGAGGAAAACATAAGCAGAACACTCTATGACATAAATCACAGCAAGATCCTTTTTGACCCACCTCCTAGTGAAATAGAAATAAAAATAAAAATAAACAAATGGGACCTAATGAAACTTAAAAGCTTTTGCACAGAAAAGGAAGCCATAAACAAGATGAAAAGACAACCCTCAGAATGGGAGAAAATATTTGCAAACGAAGCAACTGACAAAGGATTAATCTCCAAAATATACAAGCAGCTCATGCAACTCAATATCAAAAAAACACACACCCAATCCAAAAATGGGCAGAAGACCTAAATAGACATTTCTCCAGATAAGATATACAGATTGACAATAAACACATGAAAGGATGCTCCACATCACTAATCATTAGAGAAATGCAAATGAAAGCTACAGTGAGGTATCACCTCACACCAGTCAGAATGGCCATCATCAAAAGATCTATAAACAATAAATGCTGGAGAGGGTGTGGAGAAAAGGGAACCCTCTTGCACTGTTTGTGGGAGTGTAAATTGATACAGCCACTATGGAGAACAGTATGGAGGTTCCTTAAAAAACTAAAAATAGAACTACCATTTGACCCAGCAATCCCACTACTCGGCATATACCCCGAGAAAACCATAATTCAAAATGAGTCATGTACCACAATGTTCATTGCAGCTCTGTTTGCAATAGCCAGGACGTGGAAGCAACCTAAGTGTCCAGCGACAGATGAATGGATAAAGAAGATGTGGCACATATATACAATGGAATGTTACTCAGCCATAAAAAGAAATGAAATTGAGTTATTTGTAGTGAGGTGGATGGACCTAGAGACTGTCATACAGAGTGAAGTAAGTCAGAAAGAGAAAAACAAATACTGTGTGCTAACACATATAAATGGAATCTAAAAAAAAAAAAAAAGGTTCTGAAGAACCTAGGGGCAAGACAGGAATAAAGACGGAGACATAGAGAGTGGACTTGAGGACACAGGGAGAGGGAAGGGTAAGCTGGGATGAAGTGAGAGAGTGGCATGGATATATATACACTACCAAATGTAAAATAGATAGCTAGTGGGAAGCAGCCGCATAGCCCAGGGAGATCAACTCAGTGCTTTGTGTCCACCTAGAGGTGTGGGATAGGGAGGGTGGGAGGGAGATGCAAGAGAGAGGAGACATGGGGATATATGTATACATATAGCTGATTCACTTTGTTACACAGCAGAAACTAACACACCATTGTAAAGCAATTATACTCCAATAAAGATGCTAAAAAAATTAAATTAAATTAAAAAAATAAGGATCAAGGCTGAACAGGGAAAAAAATCAATCAATCAATCAGTATAGCAGTGTGAACATGTCAATCCCAAACGCTCCATCTATCCCTCCCCCTCCCCCTTCCTTCCTGGTAACCTTCTCTAAGTCTGTGAGTCTGTTTCTGTTTTGTAAATAAGTTCATTTGTATTTTTTTTTTTAGATTCCTCATGTAAGCCATATCATATGATATTTGTCTTTCTCTGTCTGACTTACTTCACTTAGTATGATAATCTCCATGTCCATCCATGTTGCTTCAAATGGCATTATTTCATTCTTTTTAATGGCTGAGTAATATTCCATTGTATATATGTACCACATCTTTATTCATTCCTCTGTCGATGGACATTTAGGTTGCTTCCATGTCTTGGCTATTGTAAACAGTGCTGCAGTGGACATTGGGGTGCATGTATCCTTTCAAACCATGATCTTCTCCCAATACATGCCCAGGAGTGGGATTGCTGGATCATATGGTAGCTCAATTTTGGTTTTTTAAGGAACCTCCATGCTGTTCTCCCCAGTGGCTGTACCAATTTACATTCCCACCAACAGTGTAGGAGGGTTCCCTTTTCTCCACACCCTCTCCTGCATGTATTGTTTGTAGGCTTTTTGATGATGGCCATTCTCACTGGTGTGAGGTGATACCTCACTGTAGTTTTTTTTTTTTAATTTATTTATTTTATTTATTTTTGGCTGCATTGGGTCTTCCTTGCTGCGTGCGTGCTTTCTCTAGTTGCAGTGAGCGGGGGCTACTCTTCGTTGCGGTGTGTGTGGGCTTCTCATTGTGGCGGCTTCTCTTGTTGCAGAGCACAGGCTCTAGAGTGCAGGCTCAGTAGTTGTGGCTCACGGGCTTCGTTGCTCAGCAACGTGTGGGAACTTCCCGGACGAGGGCTTGATCCCTCGTCCCCTGCATTGGCAGGCAGATTCTTAACCACTGCGCCAGCAGGGAAACCCTCTCATTGTAGTTTTGATTTGCATTTCTCTAATAATTAGCAATGTTGAGCATCTTTTATGTGCTTCTTGGTCATCTGTATGTCTTCTTCGGAGAAATATCTATTTAGGTCTTCTGCCCATTTTTTGATTGTTTGTTTTTTTGGTATTGAGCCACTTGAACTGTTTGTAAATTTTGGAGATTAATCCCTTGTCTTATTTCATCTTCACAACACTAAGAGGTAAGTGCTATTGTTTCCATTTTGTAGATAAAAGAATTTAAATCTCTTAACTTAGTCATATAGCCCATATCTAGTAGAGACAAATTTTTAACCCAGTTCTAATGACTTAAAAATAGCATATTTAACCCACTTTCTAGCTCAATCCTTATCTTCTCCCATCTTTTAATGCAAACAATAAATTAAATAGTAATTTAACTAGAAAAAAATTACTACTGTATGTTTAGAGAATAAGAAAAACCCTGTGTTGAATGGACAGATTTATTTAGCAATGTAATAATAATTGCTAGGTGCTTACCAAAAGTTAACTATGGGCCAGACATTTTATACAGAGACATTGTATATAGATATTATCTCTCATCCACAACTCTGCAAAGAAGATATAATAGCCCTGTTTTATAGATGAGGAAACTAGAGCTCATGCCACTAAAATAAACTCCCCCAGTTCCCAGAGGTGGTAAATGGCAGATCACAGATCTTTTTCCTTTTACCTCTCTGAGGCAGTATTATACCAGGAAAATCCTTTGATATAGAGAAAGAGTGATTGGGACAAGCTATGGAAAGACATAATAATCCAGAACTTTCTTTTCAAGTTCTGAAACTAGGAGGGTTTGGGGGCTTTTTTGGTTTTGTTTTTTAAAGAAGTTATTCAAAAGCATCTCTCAGATGTTTGGGATTTGGGTAAGGAATGCTAAAATGTGCTAGTTCTCTTGAGAATGTTCTTCTCTGTGTATTAAAATCTCTGTGTAGTTTCAGGCAAAATATAGTCCATATGTTTCTGATTCACTTCCTCAAACTTATCGCCATGTTTTGCAAGGCTCATTTAAAGTCTATGACTTTTGGAGTTTCTCTGAGCTACTTGTCTTTAGAGCAGGAAGTTAAATTTCCCATGAGGGCATTGGACTTGACCCTCAAAGGGAGGAGGATGCATTCCAAGCTCCAAGGTGCATGTGGTTTCCAATCCTGGCTGGGGTCTGCTTCTCCACTCCTCTCTTGGAAGCCTCAGTCCAGAAACACTTCACTCAGTGCCCAGAATCAGAATCTGTTTCATCTTCCTTTTCTTCCAATACTCTGTCCAAAATTTGGCATAGGGTTGAAATCAAATATTTCTCTCCCTGAATTATTTTTAACTGCATTGAAATTTACTGCAAGGACAACAGAAATGCTTTTTTAAAAGATAAAGAATACATTAAAAATAAAACATTTTCCTTTTCTTCCTGTTTCCTCCCGTTTGTTTTTTACACATATTCACAAATTCTTACAAAGCTGTAATCAAAGTGGAGACATGATTTTACATAATGAAAATTTCACTTAATCATAAATGTTTCTTAGTTATTACTTAGTCTTTTTTAAATTGGTTTTTATTGATGTATAGTTGATTTACAATGTTGTGTTAGTTTCTGCTGTACAGCAAAGCAAATCAGCTATACATATACATATATCCACTCTTTTTTAGGTTCCATTCCCAATTACGTCATTATAGAGTATTGAGTAGAGTTCCCTATGCTATACAGTAGGTTCTTATTAGTTATCTATTTTATATATAGTAGTGTGTATATGTCAGTCCCAATCTCCCAGTTTATCCCTCCCCAACTCTTTCCTCCTTGGTAACCATAAGTTTGTTTCTACATCTACGACTCTATTTCTGTTTTGTAAATAGGTTCATTTGTACCATTTTTTTTAGTTGTTATTTAGTCTTAACTCTGTTTTAATGTCTGCACAATATGCCATTAAGTTGATGTTCCATAATATAAGTTCAGAATTTTTAGATTCTTCCAAATAGTTTTAAACATAAGTATAAAAAGTTAATACATTCAGAATTCCAGAGTTCCATTTCAGTGCATCAAATTAAACTCCTAACAGACTGACCATCCTTCAAACAAAAACTATGAACTCTGGAGTACATTTTTAAAAACAACTATCAGAAGGCTCCAGAAAATTAACAAAAGCAGGCATATTTGGAGGAAAATCAAAACTTGAAAGAAGGTACTAGTACAGAATTTCCAGTTTTTATAGCTTTAGCCTCAGGTGAGACCTAAGTAGCAGTACAGCATGAAGCAGCTAAAATCCCAAAGAAAACCCACCATCTTTCTAACCTGAAGAACTAGAGAACAGAGACTAGGTAAGCGCAGCTGCTAGACAGTGAGAGCAAAACTCAGAAAAGAGAGGACCAGAAAAGGGGTGCCCCAAATTCTATGCAAAAACTCTTCCCTAGTGTCTGGCTAACTCATACACCATGCATGAGCAAATCAGACATATAGCATCTTGCAACTAGAACTGAACCAATATCTGAGTTGTCACTAACCACAGGCAAGAATTTGCAGTTTGAGTCTAACCAAGTTAATTTCCAGCTGAAACTAAAACATCTACACTCTTTCAAGGAATATGATAGAATCCAGAGTCATCACAATGTAGCATTTGTAATATCCAGGATATAATTCAGAATTACTCAGCAAATGAAGAACCAAGAAAATGTGAATCATTCTCTAAGGATGATCAAACTCCAAGATGACCCAGATGTTGGAATTATACAAGGACTGTAAAGCAGCTAATATAACCACATAATGAGAAAAAAGAAAATATACTTGTAATGAATAAAAACATAGGAAATCTAAACAGATAAATGGAAAATATTTTTAAACCCAAAATTTAAAAAGTTCTCTTGAGAGTGTTCTTCTCTGTGTATTAAAATCTCTATGTAGTTTCAGACAAAATATAGTCCATATGTTTCTGATTCACTTACTCAAACTTATCACCATGTTTTGCTGAAAAATGGTTACTGAAAAATGTAATACCTGAATTTTTTTAAAAAGCCATTGGTTGGGTTTAATAGCAGAATGAAGTTGATAGAAAAGCATTGGTAAACTTGAAAAACAGAGGAATAGAAATGGTGAATCTGAAACAATGTCCGTGGCCTCAGAAAACTATGGGATAAGATCAAAATATTTAACATATGTGTAATTACATTCTCAGAAGGAGAAGGTGGAAAAATATGGGATAGAAAAAATATGTGAAGAAATAATGACTGAAAACTTTCTAAATTTTGTTGAAAAACATAAATTTATAGATTCAAAATAGTCAGAAAAATCAAAGCAGAAGGGGAAAAATGCCTAACAGATTATAGTTAAGTTGCTGGAAAATAAATATAAAGAGAAAATCTTTAAGGAAGCTGGAGAAAAACACGTTATGTACAAGGGACCAATGACTCAAATGACCATGAACTTCTTATCAGAAATCATAGTGGTCAGAAGATAGGGGAGCAGCAGCTTTAAAATGTTACAAGCAAAAAAACAATCAATCCATATTGTTATATCCAGGGACATAATTCTATACCCAGCCTCTTTAAAAAGGAGACTAAAATGAAATTTTCAGTTAAAAGAAAACTGAGACAGTTTGTTGCCAGAGCACTTGTATTACAAGAAATGATGAAGAAAATTCATCAGGCTTAAAGCAAATGATACCAGAGGAAAAATCAAATCTTAAGGAAGGAATTAAGAGCATCAGAAATAATAAGTATCTGGATAAATATAAAAGCTGTTTTTTACTCTTAATTTCTTTAAATGCATATGACAGTCTAAGGAAAAACTATAAGGGTTTATAACATAGGTAGATAGACTATATATGACAACTATACCATAAAAGATGGCAGATTACGGGGAAGTAAATGAAATTATATCATCACAAGTATTCTACATTTTATGTGCTGTGGCACACTATTAACTCTAATCAGACTTCGAAAAGTGAAAATTTTATATTGTAGTCCTTTAGAGTAACCACTAAAAATGTAATGCAAAGAGGTATAGCTAAAAAGCCAAAAGAGAAATTGAGAATTCTAAAATTAAAGTAATTCAGAAGAAAACAAGAGCAGAAAACAGAGGGAAAAACAGAAATCAAATATTGAAATGGTAGATCTAAATCCAGCCACATCAATAATTATATTAAAGGTAATGGGCTACTAAGGTAAGATGTTACTAATAGGGGAAACTGTGTATGCACTGATAGTTTATGGGAACTCTCTGGATTGTGTTTGCAATTCTTCTGTAATTCTTAAACTGTTTTAAAATACAAATTTTATTATTTTAAATGTGATGGGACTAAACACTTCAACTAAATTATGAGAATGTATGTAAAAGCAAGACTAGACTATATACTGCCTGCAACTCACACTTCAAACATAAAGACACATATAGGTTGAAAGTAGATGGATGTCCCATGCACATCCATGGAGTAAATCACTATACCATGCATATAAGCATAAGAAGGCTAGAGTGGCTATATTAAATTAAGATTAAATATATTTTGAGGCAAAAAAGTGATACCAGAGATAAATAGGGGCATTTCAAAATAACAGTGTCAATTCATCAAAAATACATGTAATCATAAATCGGTAAATGTCTAATAAAAAGCTTCAAAAGACATGAAAATGGACAGAATCAAAGAAATACATAGACAAATCAGTAATCATAATAGAAAAATTTAACTCACTCTTTCACTAATTGATAGAGCTAATTGGGTGCTATGATGGAGGCCCCCAAATATCAGTAGCTTAAACAACAACAAAAAAAGCAATTTACGTTTCTTCTTCTATCTTGTTGCTCCACTATCCCCAGGGTATAGCTTTATCCCCATGGCCCTTGATGGCTCATCACCACATCCTCACTCTCTGAGAGTCAGAGGAGGAAATGGGAGGGAGCATATCCCTTCAGTTTAAGAGTGCGGCCAGAAGAAGTTGCACACGTGTTTCTGCTCACATCTCCTTGGTCAGAATTTAGTCACATGGCCACCTTCAGCTGCAAAAGAAGATGGAAAATACAGTCTTTATCCCCTGTAGCCAAATGCCCAGCTATAAATCAGAAGTTCTGTTACTACAGGTGAAGAAAAAAGGGGTACTAGGATATGACCGGAAGTCTCAGACACACCCCATTTTCATGATGTCTTTACTTGTAGAAGGAAGGAGTTCTTTGAACTAGCAAAAACAATAGGTTGTCATGTCATGTGCTCATAGGTCTTAAAGCCCAAGATACTTTAGGGGATCACCTGGTACAACTCCCCCTCAAGGTTTAAAAGGCAGAAACACATTTTACAGGCCGTCTCAAAGCTCTTAGGAACCCATGGCTTACTTGCTTTTTCTCGCCTCCTCGGCACTTCAAACAGTACCTGACATATAACAGAGACTCAATAAAACTTGTTGACTAAGTGTACACATATTTCTCAATTCTGTTTCCTCATTGTTTGGGAATTTCTGGGGCTGTTCCATAAAAAACATGAGTTAGAAATCATGTGGGGCTCCATTTGACAAGGAATGTTAGGAATCTTCTGAAGCAGCTTAAGGAAGAGCTTTTACGAAAGAGGGCAGAGTGAAAGAAGCATCACCAATCTTCCAGTCAGAGTGGACTTCATGTAAAACCCTGAGCAGAGTTGGCCCTCCTGCTTCACAAGTTTCTGTGCTGTGACTTCTGGCCCTCTCATCAAATTGTCTTCCCCTTGGCCTATGCAGAGGCCTGAAATTCCACCACTAATAATTCCTTCAGGTTAATTGAAGCCCACTGTAAATCAGTTATGTGAGAGGGCACTGTGACCCATCAGATCACTGTTAGTTAACAACACCTTCTAGAAGACAATTCCGTCAGACTGTAGCAAGCAGAGGCCTGAAAAACAGGAACAGTGAGAAGCCAATCTTTTTTTTAATTGTGGGGAGGAGCCCAGATCATAGGGAGCTGCCAAAAAGCAGGCCAGAGCAAGGGGGAAGGTGAACAGAAACAGACCAGCCCAGCCAAGAGGCAGCCTAAGGACACTGGACACAAGGTGGGGGGGTGGATGGGGACAAGAGACCCAGGCTCACAGTTACAGCCCCCCTCACTTCCCAGATGGTAGCAGGTGCTAGAGAAATATTTGTTGAGGAGATCAGTGACATGTGATATTTATTTAATTAATTTATTCAACAAACACTTATATCATGCTTACTATGTGCCAGGCACCATTCTAACAAATATTAACTTGAATTTAACCAGGGCAACAGCTTTGTCAAAAATTAGAGTTTGAGAGCCACCTCCACCATATTCTAGCTGTGTGACCTTGGGCCAGTGACTCATGCCTTCTGAGGCTCATTTCTATCACCTATAAAAGGGGTACCATAGTGATTGTACCTCAGAGTCATTGTGAAGAACTATCTAGCTAAGAGCCACAAAAGCACTTTATAGACTGTGAAATGTTTTGCAAATCATGACTAATATTATAAGTAAGCCTAGAACTGGCTTGAGAGCAAATGATAACAACCAAAAAAATCATCCTCTTGGTAATCATGATTGCTATCATCTTTTACATACCTTGTGGACTCTGAAATTGGATGACTTTGTTCGAGTCCGTGTTCCTAATCTATTAGCTGCATGACTTTAGGCAAGCTGCTTTCTCTCTCAGTGATTCCGTGTTCTCCTCTATAAAACTAGGACGAACAATAGTCTGTAAGTCATAGAATTCCTGTGAAGAATTTAAAAAGATGATAAAAATAAAGCACCTGGGGCAACAACCTGGAGTGAATGCACCGTGAATGATTCATACCTCTGCTCTTTTAAAACTCACAACATTACAGAGTAGGTAGTAGTACTGTTATTGTCCTTATTTTCCAGGGGAGAAAGTAGAGGGACAGAGAGGTTGAATCACTTGTCCAATGCCACATACCTAGGGAGTGATAAAGCTGGGATTCCTAGACAGGTCTGTTAGACCTGAGCATTTTTGTGGTTGCCTAAGCAAATATTCTCACTGTCCCTAATGACACACCAGAAATGCTTAAGGGAACTCTTGAGCAAAAGAAAAAGGATTTAAAAAGTTAGAAAGAGAGGTGATAAGTATCTGACTTTTCCTTACGTGCTAAGCTGTTGCAAAAAGGAAACACAAACCTTTAAACACAAATGCTGGGGACTGGAGAGGCTTCCAGAAAAGATCTGCTCCCACCTCCTGCCCATGTAGGCACAGCACAGCCTGATGGATTATGAACCAAACTCATCCCGTCTCTCTCCTGGGCCATGACCCAAACCTTGTTATCTTAATGTATAAATTTAATTCATTTTCCATCTTAACTAAGCACTTATCAAGCACTGTGGCCATAACTTTTGTAGTTTGAGGTGTGACAGCAAAACTAGGATGAATTCCTTTTCCCTTCTTCACACTTTCATGGATAGAAGATTCATTTTTAGCATAAATCTTAGCAACCTCAGCATTTGATTTTTTTTTTCTTATTAAGTAGAGAACTTTTACCCTTCCACTTAAAGGAGGCACTATAGCTTCACTTTGCCATATCCAAATTGCCAGCATCACTACTCTTGCACTTTGAGGCCATTGGTAAATAAAATAAGGGTGACTTGAACACAAGCATTGCGATACTGTGATAGTCAATCTTATAACTGAGGTGGCTACTAAGTGATAATGGGCAGGATGCGCTGGACAAAGGGCGGATACACGTCCCAGGTGGGACAGAGCCGGGCAGCATGAGATTTCATCACACTACTCAGACAGCGTGCAATTTAAAACTTATGAATTGTTTATTTCTGGAATTTTCCAGTTAATATTTTTGGGCCACAGTTGACTATGGGAATCTGAAACCGCAGAAAGTGAAACTGCAGTTAAGGGGAGAACTACTGTATTGAAGATGACGGATCCACAAGATGGAAGGGCCCTGAGTCCCTGAACCACCCCTTAGAGAGGTGCTGCCTACCCATCAGAGTTGCCCAGCTGAAACTAAGCATAAGCAAAAAGAACTCGCTCTGATGGTTGAGCGAGTCCAACTCGCTCTGATGGTTGACTATAGTTTGGGTCTGTTTGTCCCAGCAGCTAGCCTGACTAACCAGTGCAGGAAATAGGAGGAAGGAGAGCTTTCTAGCATCCCTGACTATTGACCAACCAACCTCTGCCTAAATCTTTCCAGTGGTAGGGAATTCATTTCTTCCTGAAGTATTCGTTCACTCTTCATTCAGTCAATCAACTAATGGGTTTTTGTTTGGTTTGGTTTGGTTTTTATTGAGGTATATAGTACAATATATATATATAAGTTTCAGGTGTACAACATAGTGATTCACAATTTTTAAAGGTTGTACTCCATTTATAGTTATTTATAAAATATTGGCTGTATTACCTGTGTTGTACAATATATCCTTGTACCTTATTTATTTTATGCGTAAGAGTTTGTACTTCTTAATACCTTAACCCTATCTTGCCCCTTTCACCTTCCATATCCCCACTGGTAACCACTAGTTTGTTCTCTGTATCTGTGAGTCTTTTTGTTACATTCACTAGTTTTACTTTCTAGAGTCCACATTTAAGTGATATCTGACTTATTTCACTTAGCATAATTACCCTCCAGGTCCATCCATGTTGTTGCAAATGGCAAAATTTCATTGTTTTTTGTGGCTGAGTAGTATCCCATTATATATATATATATACCACATCTTCTTTATCCATTCATTTGGTGGACATTTAGGTTGCTTCCATTAGCAATTGTAAATAATGCTGCTATGAACATTGGGGTGCATGTATCCTTTCGAATTAGTGTTTTTATTTTTCTCAGATATATACCCAGTAGTGGGATTGCTGGGTCATATGGTAGTTCTATTTTTAGTTTTCTGAGGAACCTCCATACTGTTTTCCACAGTGGCTGCACCAATTTACGTTCCCACCAACAGTGTATGAAGGGTCCCCTTTTTCCACACCCTCTCCAATGTGTGTTATTTGTGTTCTTTTTGATAATAGTCATTCTGAGAGGTGTGAGGTGATATTTCATTGTGGTTTTAACTTGCATTTCTCTGGTGATTAACAATGTTGAGTATTTTTTCATGTTCCTATTGGCCATCTATGTCTTCTTTGGTAAAATGTCTGTTCAGATCTTCTGCTCATTTTTAAATTGGTTTGATTTTTTTGTAATGTTGAGTTGGATGAGCTGTTTATATATTTTGAATATTAACCCCTTATCAGTCCTATCATTTGGAAATACTTTCTCCCATTCAGTAGGTTGTCTTTTTGTTACGTCAATGGTTCCCTTTTAAGTTTAATTAGATCCTATTTGTTTATTTTTGCTTTTACTTCCTTTGCTTTAGAGGACAAATCCAAAAAATATTGCTATGATTCATGTCAAAGAGTGTTCTGCCTATGTTCTTTTCTAGGAGTTTTATGGTTTCAGGCTTTACATTCAGGTCTTTAATCCATTTTGAGTTTATTTTTGTGTATGGTGTTAGAGAATGTTTTAAGTTCGTTCTTTTACAAGTTTTCCCAGCACCACTTATTGAAGACACTCTCTTATCTCCACTGTGTATTCTTGCCTCCTTTGTCATAAATTAATTGAACATCAGTGCATGGGTTTATTTATGGGCTATCTATCTTGTTCCATTGATATATATTTCTGTTTTGTGCCAGTACCATACTGTTTTGATTACTATAGCTTTGTAGTATAGTCTGAAGTCAGGGAGCATGATTCCTCCAGCTATGTTCTTCTTTCTCAAGATTGTTTTGGCTATTCAGGGTCTTTTATGTTTCCATATAAATTTTAAAATTATTTGTTCTAGTTTTGTGAAAAATGCCATTTGTAATTTTGATAGGGATTGCATTGAATCTGTAGATTGCTTTGGTTAGAACTAATGTTTATTGAGTTCCTACTACGTGCCAGGCCACATGCTAGGCACTGGGGAAGCAAGGATGAATGAAGCACAAGATCTCTGCCCTCATGAAGCTTGTCATCCAGACTGGTAGACAGAAACCGAACAAGTGAACAGGCAGTAGGCGCAATGTTTATTGACTTTGATAAGTAACTTGAGGGAAACAAGCAGATTGCTGGCACAGAATAACTGAGGGAGGATCAAATGTAGTGGAGGAAGAGAGGGGGAGGAGTTCGTCGAAGTCTTCTCTGAGGAGGGGACTGAGACCAGACACAACAATTGGCAGACATCCATGATTGTTTAAAAAAAAAAGAAAAAGAAAAGAAAACTTGAGGTTTTTGTTGTTTGTTGTTTTGCTTATATTAATAGGAAGATAAGTCTCCTTTAGCTCCATGTCGGGTCCTAATTATAGTCTGGGGTCCCAGAAAAGTCTATTTTTTCCCATTTTCAACTGACAACTTCTCCAACATCCAGCATTTGCAGACAGCTGTCACATCTCTCCTATCCCCTCAAGTCCCTCCTCCACCTGGACCCCTTCAAGCAGCCCCACAGGGTTTGGAGACCCAGATACGTGCTGCAGTTATTAAGAACAGCCAGTAGCAGCAAGGATTCAGGTAAACAAGGAGGTCACAGAGACCCCCGCTGTAAAGGTTATGTGGCCCCTCCCAACATCTTGGGGATTACTGGTCCAACTCCCACAGCACTGCTTGTTCATTTCCCTATGGCTGCTGCTAACTGCTGGCTCCCATCAGGCATTAAATTCTCTGACATTGGGAGGGAGCAGGCGGGGTTAGAGCCTTCAAAGGCTCCCACTGGAAGCCTTCTCTCTCTCTTGAAAACACTTTATTTTTTCAATGTTAAAATCATGTCCCTCCCCCCTGGTTTGAACACCAAAACAAACCCAGCTGTCCCCAGTGCTGGGCCCAAACCACAGGCGTGTGGCTGGGGAGCCAAAGAGGCAGCAGGAGGAGCTGCTCAGAGTCTTGCTCCTCCAGATTCCTGCTGGGCTCCACTCAGGAGTCAGGGAGGCTGTGTTCTGCAAAGGCCCAGCCTCCCCTTCTTCACAATTAAGCAGGACAGCACCTCAAGGGCAACAAGTGTGCCCTGCCCCCCAGGTGGCTCACAGGAGGCAGAGGCCTATGCAAGCTCCTGAGGCCTCTGAGTTAGCTGATACCCCCTTCCCTACCTGCCAGGAATTGTCCCCAGCAGCTCTGGGGGCTCCCAGAGAGTCAAAAGGCTGAGGCCTGAGACCCAGGCAGTGTCCACAACTGTTTTCTTAGCTTGGTTTGGAGATAAAAACAACTGCTGCTTCTTGCTTTCTCACAATTTCCACTGAGGTCACTTGGGGCAAGACTGAGTCAAGGCTTCCAGAAGGTCTGGCAATAGCGTGGAAGCAAACAGTGGTGCTATTAGCACAGGACACACTCTACCCAGCCGCCTCCACAGCAGGGGAATCAGAGCAGCATCATACAGCTTGCAAAACTGGCCTTCAGTGGCCTTCACACCACTTTGTCTGCTTCACTCAGCCTGACCTGTAGATATGGTTTCCCCTGACTCACATCACCTCTCTCCCCTACACCCCACCCCTGCCATGCTTAGGGTTGCAGGTAGGGTGAGGTAAGTGAGGGACCCAGGGTGCAAAATTGAAGGAGGCAGTCACTCTCCAGGTCATGCAAGTTCAGTGTTTTTTGAACCCTGCTTGTCTCATTCCCCCCATCCTACTGCAGGTCCTGCACATGCTACCTAAACCTGGTCCCTGAGGATATATTTTATTTCTCTGATCTCTCCCAAACTCCATCCATTAGAAAGAATCTATACATGGCTTTACACTCCTATGTAAAAGATCAAGTCCAGCTTGGAGAGGTCTTTCTGTTTGTTTGTTTTTTAGCCAGACAGTACTTTAATTTTTCTGTTGTTGTTGTTGCCAGTGCTTAAAATTCAGAAGAGTTCCAATGAAAAAAATCCTCGTTTGTAGCTTCTTTTGAAAACACAGAAGATATGGCCTCTCCGTCTGGAGTGGAGCCACAGCTGCCTCTTTAGGCCCATTGGACATGGCCTGTGCTCTCCAGCCCCCCAGAGCCCCACCTGTGCAAGCTTACCATTCATATTACCTTCTTAGCCCCCATAGGCATTTGAGGTTGAACCTTTGATCTAAAGACGGATTATGTCCAGACATAAAGTAGCTTGTCTCTTATGGTGCAATTCTGGCAGCAGTGACTGACTAGGGTGGGAGACTGGGGCAAGAAGGATACAGAGAAGATTTCCCAATGTCCTTGAACTCAGACCATGGAGGCAAGTCCCCATTCCACCAGCCAGGGTGCAGAAAAGACTAAAACTTGCAGTTTGGGGGAAGAAACATGTTACGTGACAGCATCAGAAGAGCTGCGGAGATAAAGGGACGAAACTTGAGTTGAAAACAGCACTGACCAAGGGTCAGGAGGCCTGCCTGGGTATCCCACATTTGCCCCTGACTTCTGTGTAATGTTGGACACAACCACTCCTGAAACTTCAGCTTCCTCGTCTCTTAATAAGGAGAGTCAGGCTGGATTATTTGTGAGATCCGTCCTAGCTCTAACTCTCTTGAATGTAATGCTTACTATTCTTCAGTGGAATTATTCTAGTAAAAGAGAATCTCAGAACATTGTTCGGGCCAGGTTAAAAGAGCAGTTGAGCGGAGATGAGAACCACATTTCACTGATAGCATGGAATTTTGCACGTTTCACAGTGCTCTACTTATCCTTTCATAAGTTCTCTGATTCTGCTGAGAATATACACTTAGAGGAGCTCAAACAATAGCCTGACTCAGCAGTCTCTTACCTTAACAACTGCTCGTCTGCTTAAAAATTCACTAGGTGTGAAATCTAGTTTGCTAAAGGATGTGTCTCTACCTTGAAGATGCTGAAGGAGAAGAAAGCTCCCTGTCCGCCCTGTGGGGGGCAATCCAGTGGAATTCAATGCAACAGGCACTAACAAATAGCTAAGCAGCAGTCTATACAGTGTAGACTCTGGGAGGATACCAGGAAATACATCCAGGAGTAAAGCCCAGTCCTTGTCCTTGAGGAGATTACAGTAGGGCAGAGAGGTCAACACAACAGCCACAGAATCCAAATGCACAGCAGAGTAAGATGAAAGTCAATCAGAGTTATAAAGTGCTAGGAGGAGTCAAAAAAGGAAGGAGTTACATAGGGCTAGGGTGTGAACTTTAGACTAGTAGTGAAGGATGAATAGATGAGGATGGGCAGGAAGGAACAGTGGCTTCAGTTACTCACTGATCTACCAGGAATGAAAGTTTCCTACCGCCTACCATTGCCTTAGGCACTGGGATGTAAGGGTTAACAAGACAGGAGGGAGTCCTGCTTTCATGGAACTTACTTTCTAGTGGGGGACTTAGACAAGTACACAAATACATAAGCTAATTTCAGGTATTGTTGAATGCTATGAAGAATATGAAATGAAGTGATTACCATAGATGGTGATTGTAAGATGGACAGGGAAGACCCCTCTGAGGGGGCTCCAGTTGAGCTGTGTCATGGGATCATCTGGAGAAGAGCACCCCAAGTCATTTCCAAACGTTGCACATTGCCAGTATCCCTGGGGGACAAAAATGACCCCAGATGAGAACTAATATGGACCCTACTATAGCTAACACCATAAGGTTACTGGGGCTGACTTGAGTCTTTCTTAACCCAAGAATCCTGCATCCAAAATGGTTTTAGTCACCAAATTAGGGGCAGCATGAATTGGTCCCCAACAGAGAAAAGACAAATGCCCTCTTACAAAATGTTGTTTTACCTCCATATTCTGTGGCATACAGGCTTGTTCTGTAGCCTCTGGTTCTCTACTTGAGTAAAAGTAATGTGGAGTAAGGGGCAAAGAGTGATGGAGCCTAGTGGTAGGAGGGATATTCCATTCCAGGGCTATTAGCCCCCAGACAAAGGATAAGACAAAAGCTCCAATTTGCCCTTTTTAGTGCTAGGACAAGCCTCTTGCAATCCTGGCTCAAGATGGACAAAGCAGCATCAGGAATTTATTTCAGTTACCCTGTTGTTTAAGGTACAGTTTTCATAGCTATGTTGATCTATGTCTTTATTTTTGTTGTGCTTTTTAAAGATGACAAGAGGGAAAAATAAAGTATGATTTGATTCAACAGATATATAACAAGCCCCTACCTTGTCTTCACTACATCAGTTTTCTCATGGGCACAAGAAAAGGCACAGTGGGATAGAATCCCCAGGTGCATTTGAGGAACTCCACATCCTGGATATGGCTGGAGAGTGGGTTCCTGTGGGGCCCAAAAAGGACCAGGCTGCTTCCTTTGCTTATGCTGGGGTCCAGGCAGGGGTCGACAGCCAGGTTGGCCCCAGGATGAGCACGGCATGAACATCTCTGCTAAGAAGTGATTGAGATCATATTTTTCAGGCTGGAATCTCAGTAAATTAGCTCTTCAAAGGATTATTCCTAAAACGTTAGCCGAGTGGCTGACAGGATCTTGGTGCTCTGGCCGGGTGTCAGGCCTGAGCCTCTGAGGTGAGAGAGCCAAGTTCAGGACACTTGTCCACCAGAGACCTCCCGGCCACATGTAATATCAAGTGGTGAAAAATCTCACAGAGATCTGCATCTCAAGGCTAAGACCCAGCTCCACTCAACAACCAGCAAGCTACAGTGCTGGACACCCTATGCCAAACAACTAGCAAGACAGGAACACAGCCCCACACATTAGCAGAGAGGCTGCCTAAAATCATAATAAGGTCACAGACACCCCAAAACACACCATCAGATGCGGTCCTGCCCACCAGAAAGACAAGATCCAGTCTCATCCACCAGAACACAGGCACCAGTCCCCTCTGCCAGGAAGGCTACACAACCCACTGAACCAACCTTACCCACTGGGGGCAGACACCAAAAACAACGGGAACTACGAACCTGCAGCCTGAGAAAAGGAGACCCCAAACACAGGAAGTTAAGCAAAATGAGAAAACAGAAACACAGAGCAGATGAAGGAGCAAGGTAAAAACCCAACAGACCAAACAAATGAAGAGTAAATAGGCAGTCTACCTGAAAAGGAATTCAGAGTAATGATAGTAAAGATGATCCCAAATCTTGGAACTAGAATGGAGAAATACAAGAAACGTTTAACAAGGACCTAGAAGAACTAAAGAGCAAACAAACAATGATGAACAACACAATAAATGAAATTAAAAATTCTCTAGAAGGAATCAATAGCAGAATAACTGAGGCAGAAGAAAGGATAAGTGACCTGGAAGATAAAATAGTGGAAATAACTACCACAGAGCAGAATAAAGAAAAAAGAATGAAAAGAATTGAGGACAGTCTCAGAGACTTCTGGGACAACATTAAACACACCAACATTCGAATTATACGGGTCCCAGAAGAAGAAGAGAAAAAGAAACAGACTGAGAAAATATTTGAAGAGATTATAGTTGAAAACTTCCCTAATATGGGAAGGGAAATAGTCAATCAAGTCCAGGAAGTGCAGAGAGTCCCATACAGGATAAATCCAAGGAGAAACACGCCAAGACACATATTAATCAAAGTCTCAAAAATTAAATACAAAGAAAAGATATGAAAAGCAGCAAGGGAAAAGCAACAAATAACATACAAGGGAATCCCCATAAGGTTAACAGCTGATCTTTCAGCAGAAACTCTGCAAGCCAGAAGGGAGTGGCAGGACATATTTCAAGTGATAAAAGGGAAAAACCTACAACCAAGATTACTCTACCCAGCAAGGATCTCATTCAGACTCAAGGAAGAAATTAAAAGCTTTACAGACAAACAAAAGCTAAGAGAATTCAGCACCACCAAACCAGCTTTACAACAAATGCTAAAGGAACTTCTCTAGGCAGGAAACACAAGAGAAGGAAAAGACCTACAATAACAAACCCAAAACAATTAAGAAAATGGTAATAGGAACATACATATCAATAATTACCTTAAATGTAAATGAATTAAATGCTCCAGCCAAAAGACATAGACTGGCTGAATGGTTAAAAAAACAAAACCAGTGTATATGCTGTCCACTTCTTCAGACCTAGGAACACATACAGACTGAAACTGAGGGGGTGGAAAAAGATATTCCATGCAAATGGAATTCAAAAGAAAGCGGGAGTAGCAATGCTCATATCAGACAAAATAGACTTTAAAATAAAGACTATTACAAGAGACAAAGAAGGACACTACATAATGATCAAGGGATCAATCCAAGAAGATATAACAATTGTAAATATTTATGCACCCAACATAGGAGCACCTCAGTACATAAGGCAAATCCTAACAGACATAAAAGGGGAAATTGACAGTAACACAATCATAGTAGGGGACTTTAACTCATAGTAGGGGACTTTAACACCCCAGTTTCACAAATGGACAGATCATCCAACATGAAAATAAATAAGGAAACACAAGCTTCAAATGACACATTAAACAAGATGGACTTAATTGATATTTATAGGACATTCCATCCAAAAACAACAGAATACACTTTCTTCTCAAGTGCTCATGGAACATTCTCCAGGATCATATTTGGGTCACAAATCAAGCCTCGGTAAATTTAAGAAAATTGAAATCATATCAAGTATCTTTTCCGACCACAACGCTATGAGACTAGATATCAATTACAGGAAAAAAATCTGTAAAAAATACAAACACATGGAGGCTAAACAATACACTACTTAACAACCAAGAGATCACTGAAGAAATCAAAGAGGAAATCAAAACGTACCTAGAAACAAATGACAATGAAAACACGGCGACCTAAAACCTAGGGATGCAGCAGAAGCAGTTCTACGAGGGAAGTTTATAGCAGTACAGTCCCACCTCAAGAAACAAGAAACATCTCAAACAATCTAACCTTACACCTAAAGCAACTAGAGAAAGAATAACAAAAAACCCCAAAGTTAGCCAAAGGAAAGAAATCATAAAGATCAGACCAGAAATAAATGAAAAAGAAATGAAGGAAACAATAGCAAGGATCAATAAAACTAAAAGCTGGTTCTTTGAGAAGATAAACAAAATTGATAAACCATGAGCCAAACTCATCAAGAAAAAAAGGGAGAAGACTCAAATCAGTAGAATTAGAAATGAAAAAGGAAAAGTTACAACTGACACTGCAGAAATACAAAGGATCATGAGAGATTACTATAAGCAACTATATGCCAATAAAATGGACAACCTGGAAGAAATGGACAAATTCTTAGAAAAGCGCAACCTTCTGAGACTGAACCAGGAAGAAATAGAAAATATAAACAGACCAATCACAAGCACTGAAATTGAGACTGTGATTAAAAACCTTCCAACAAACAAAAGCCCAGGACCAGATGCCTTCACAGGCGAATTCTATCAAACATTTAGAGAAGAGCTAACACCTATCCTTCTCAAATTCTTCCAAAATATAGCAGAGGGAGGAACACTCCCAAACTCATTCTACGAGGCCACCATCACCCTAATACCAAAACCAGACAAAGATGTCACAAAGAAAGAAAACTACAGGGCAATATCACTGATGAACATAGATGCAAAAATCCTCAACAAAATACTAGCAAACAGAATCCAACAGCACATTAAAGGGATCATACTCCATGATCAAGTGGGGTTTATCCCAGGAATGCAAGATTCTTCAGTATACACAAATCAATCAATGTGATACATCATATTAACAAATTGAAGGATAAAAACCATATGATCATTTCAATAGAAGCAGAGAAAGCTTTCAACAAAATATAACACCCATTTATGATAAAAGCCCTCCAGAAAGTAGGCATAGAGGGAACTTACCTCAACATAATAAAGGCCATATATGACAAACCCACAGCCAGCATTGTTCTCAATGGTGAAAAACAGAAACCATTTCCACTAAGATCAGTAACAAGACAAGGTTGCCCACTCTCACCACTATTATTCAACATTGTTTTGGAAGTTTTAGCCACAGCAATCAGAGAAGAAGAAGAAATAAAAGGAATACAAATTGGAAAACAAGAAGTAAAACTGTCACTGTTTGCAGATGACATAATAGTATACATAGAGAATCCTAAACGTGCTACCAGAAAACTACTAGAGCTAATCAGTGAATTTGGTAAAGTAGCAGGATACCAAATTAATACACAGAAATCTCTTGCATTCCTGTACACTAATGATGAAAAATCTGAAAGAGAAATTAAGGAAACGCTCCCATTTACCATTGCAAGAAAAAGAATAAAATATCTAGGAATAAACCTACCTAAGGAGACAAAAGACCTGTATGCAGAAAACTATAAGACACTGATAGAAAGAAATTAAAGATGATATAAACAGATGGAGAGATATACCATGTTCTTGGATTAGAAGACTCAACATTGTGAAAATGACTATGCTACCCAAAGCAATCTACAGATTCAATGCAATCCCTATCAAACTACCAATGGCATTTTTCACAGAACTAGTAGAGAAAATTTCACAATTTGTATGGAAACACAGAAGACCCTGAATAGCCAAAGCAATCTTGAGAAAGAAAAACGGAGCTAGAGGAATCAAGCTCCTGGACTTCAGACTGTATTACAAAGCTACAGTAATCAGGAGAGTATGGTACTGGCACAAAAACAGAAATATAGATCAATGGAACAGGACAGAAAGCCCAGAGATAAACCCAGGCACATATGGTCACCTTATCTTTGATAAAGGAGGCAAGAATATAGAATGGAGAAAAGACAACCTCTTTAATAAGTGGTCCTGGGAAAAGTGGACAGCTACATGTAAAAGAATGAAATTAGAACACTACCTAACACCATACACACAAATAAACTCCAAATGGATTAAAGACCTAAATGTAAGGCCAAACACTATAAAACTCTTAGAGGAGAAGATAGGCAGAACACTCTATGACATAAATCACAGCAAGATCCTTTCTGACCCACCTCCTAGTGAAATGGAAATAAAAACAAAAATAAACAAATGAGACCTAATGAAACTGAAAAGCTTTTGCACAGCAAAGGAAACTATACACAAGATGAAAAGACAACCCTCAGAATGGGAGAAAATATTTGCAAACGAAGCAACTGACAAAGGATTAATCTCTAAAATATACAAGCAGCTCATGCAGCTCAATATCAAAAGTACAAACAACCCAATCCAAAAATGGGCAGAAGACCTAAATAGACATTTCTCCAAAGAAGATATACAGATTGGCAACAAACACAGGAAAGGATGCTCAACATCACTAATCATGAGAGAAATGCAAATCAAAACTGCAATGAGATATCACCTCACACCTGTCAGAATGGCCATCATCAAAAAATCTACAAACAGTAAATGCTGGAGAAGGTGTGGAGAAAAGGGAACCCTCTTGCACTGTTGGTAGGAATGTAAATTGATACAGCCACTATGGAGAACAGTATGGACGTTCCTTAAAAAACTAAAAATAGAAGTACCATATGACTCAGCAATCCCACTACTTGGCATATACCCTGAGAAAAACATAATTCAAAATGAGTCATGTACCACAGTGTTCATTGCAGCACTATTTACAATAGCCAGGACATGGAAGCATCCTAAGTGTCCATCGACAGATGAATGGATAAAGAAGATGTGGCACATATATACAATGGAATATTACTCAACCATAAAAAGACACGAAATTGAGTTATTTGCAGTGAGGTGGATGGACCTAGAGACTGTCATACAGTGTGAAGTAAGTCAGAAAGAGAAATACAAATACTGTATGCTAACACATATATATGGAATTTTAAAGAAAAAAAAAAGGTTCTGAAGAACCTAGGGGCAAGACAGGAATAAAGACGCAGACGTAGAGAATGGACTGGAGGACATGGGGAGGGGGAAGGGTAAGCTGGGACTAAGTGAGAGAGTGGCATGGACATATATACACTACCAAATGTAAAACAGATAGCTAGTGGGAAGCAGCTGCATAGCACAGTGAGATCAGCTCGGTGCTTTGTGTCCCACTAGAGGGGTGGGATGGGGAGTGTGGGAGGGAGACACAAGAGGGAGGGGATGTGGGGATATATGTATACATATAGCTGATTCACTTTGTTATACAGCAGAAACTAACACACCATTGTAAAGCAATTATACTCCAATAAAGATGTTAAAAAAAAAAAATAGGGCCAGGGTGCAGAGGAAGACCAAAGCCAGGTCTTCAAGGGTCTTGAATTTTAAGTTTATCCTATAGGGCACAGATAATAGGGAGCCATGGAAGACTCAGAAGCAGGGAAGTATCACTGTGAGACCTACGCTCGGGGATAGGCAGGGAATAGTCATTTCTATGTGAGACGAGTGAAGAGTCTGAGGACTCGCCCTCCTATTTAATACCTGAGGGGCTAACATTCACTTTCAGCCGAGTTGACCTTCTGGAGTTTATTGCAACCCTGTGTCTCCACCTTTTGGCTTGGCTCAGCGTGAGAGCTGCAGGGGCGAGAGCCAGGAGCCTCCCTGGGAACACAAGCTCTGTCCATCAGTTGCTCCATTGCTCAGGAGGGATTCCAGCTCCCAAGGGTCATGAGGCCTTGCCCCTGGAAGGAGTGGGGGGTGAAGCTGCCTCGGTGTGACTCAGAAAACAGAGCCAGGCTTGGCAGCACTTGAGAGCTGTTTGGAAACTTCATACCAGGTTTTGCTTTGTTTTGTTCACAGGCCCTCAGAGTAAGCTGCAGGAATAGGCTTCTGCGGGCTTGGATTTCCTATTGCTCCCCCGCTCCCACGAGCTGCCGAGGGCCTTTCCTGGCTTGGAGCCACACCCAACTCCTCATCAGCATGGTCATCTTTCCAAAATTGAGCCGACCTACCACAGGGGGACCAGCATTCACCAGGTCAGCTCCAGGCAGAGGTGCAGGATGACTAGAGCTGTTAATGACCACCACCACCAAAATACTTGTGATCTATCGAATGACTCGATTCCCACATGGTGGATGTCAAGTTTAATACATGTATCCTGTCATCTGATGGCCAGAACAGCTTAATGAAGTAGGTACAACTATTTTCTTCATTTATCAGATAAACTGAGGCACAGAGAGCAACTTGCAGCTGGTATTTGGCGAAACCTAGATTCAAAGCTGGTTCTGACTCCAAAGCTGGGGCTCTGTGGCCCACCAATATCCCATTTCTCAGTGCTTCCCTTGGGCAGCTGCCCCTTTCTCTACCCACCAAGTACCCATTGCCTTGCAGCTGTATTTTCTCACGTAAACATCCAGTTCCTCCCACATGCAGCTCATTTGTCGGGGGAGTCTCAGCTCTGCCATGAATTAGTTCTGTGACCCTGGAAAAAGTCCTTTAAGCTCTCTGGGCCTCAGTTTGCTTATCAATAAAATGGGGATGCCCTGCCTTTTTTATAGTCAATGTAGGGATTTAATCCTCTGCTCCTAACACCTCAGAAACCTGTTTGGGACACATAATCGAAAGGTCTTATTATGTCGATTCAGAAGTGACTCACATAGTCAGAGGTTCAAGTCCTGCCTGGGGCATTGAGCACCCAGGAGGTCTCCACAAGTAGACTGGAGTAACAGGTGTCTGCACCGGGGGGCAGCTCTGACCCAGCCAATTCTGCTGGCAAAGCTTGCTCTTGGCTCTTTCCACGGAGAGAAGTCACATTCCGCGGCCTGGCAGCCCAGCACCAGGAAACAGCCCTGCTCAGACACAAGGAAAATGAACATCAAAGGGGCTCTGTTGGTTTATAAAAGTTTTATGAGCCTCCAAGTTCTCTTGTTTGTTGCCAAGGTGAGAAGACAAGGGAAGAGAGAGACTGGGTCCAAGGAAAGCATGGAGGATCTCCTTGTTCTTAGCTGTTAAACAGAAGCACTGTCTCCCCCAGGCTGAGGCCAATAGCTTTCTCTACAGGCTGGCTATGCTCTGCTGTGTTCACAGCTCAGACTTGGGTCTGATTAACAGGAGCCTGGAAGCATCATTCTAGGGCTCCTATCACATCTGCTGTGTTCATTTCCTGGAGTTGTTGTAGCAAAGTACCCACAAACTGGGTGGCTTAGAGAAATAGAAATGTATTGTTTAACAGCTCTGGAGGCTAGAAGTCCAAAATCAAGGTGGTGGCAAGGCCATATTCCCTCTGAAATGTGTAAGAGAAAGATCCTTCTGGCCTCTTTCAGCTTCTGATAGTGTTACTGACTCTGGTCCTTGGACTCTTTAATCAATAGAAATTGATAGGCTAGACAAGGAATTCAGGCAAGGCTTTACTGGGACCTTTGCTACAGGATGAGGGAGCAAAAACAAGTAACAGGTTCCTTTGTTCACTCCCTGAGGAGGGGCGAGCTGGTTCCATAAGTGGAAGGAGGGTAGGGGCAGATGGATGTGTTGGGCCGCAGGGCTGGTTTCGGTGGTCTGCCCACCCCGTGTGCAGGGGTCCTGTGTTGCACCCTGCTTTTGCTCCTGGCACCTCAGAAGTGACAGTTGGTTTGTGACCTTTGTGTATCTTATTGTTCGTAATTGCTCCAACTGTGGACACGTGCAGTTACTTTTAGTCCCTTATAGTTTCTTTGTATTCTGTTGCTCGGAGGAGACGTTTGTCCAGGTGTAAGCACTCCGGTAAAGGGTCCCAGGTCCCAGCCTGTCTCAGTAGCTCCGGAGACTCCTCAGCTTGTGACCTCATACCTCCAATCTCTGCCTCCCCCGTGGCGTTCTCCCCGTATCTTCACACCGTCTTCAGTCTTGGAGTACCTGTGTCCAAGTTTCCCCTTCTTAGAAGGACACAAGTCATTTGGATTAGGGCCTACCTCAATGACCTCATTTTTACTTGGTTACCTCTGCAAAGGCTCTTTTTCCAAATTAGGTCACATTCTGAGGTGTAGGGGTTAAACTTTGACATATCTTCTTGGGGAGCACAATTCAGCCCATAATGCCTGCCCTTCTCACTCTGTAGAAAAAAAATGGCCCGAAAGATTTGGATTTGATTTCAGTTATGCCCATAACTGGCTTCTTGGTTTTGACAAGTGATTTTCAACATGGTTCCTCATCTTGCTGACTTGGGAGGAAGATTAAATGAGATTATAGAAATTACTAACTATATAATTTGAAGTGACCTCTGAGATCATGCAACATTTCCCAAAATACTCATGAGAGTATTAATCCTACAAAGTCCTTTTGGGATAACAGTGGGGACTGGTGCTATGAGTCCCTCTCAGAGACTCTCAGTGTGCATTAGCAGGCCAAAGGCCCTGAGAAGTCCTATGGTAAAAATACCTTTTTCTCCCAGCATCTCCCACATTAACTTCACCATGGAACCCTATTATTTAGATAATCTCTGGTAGCACTCTCTTGATCACTGATCCACACTTGGGAAATAGTTATCTAGATTAATATGTCTAGTTCATTAGAAAACCAGGACTTAGACTTCTATCACCTCCTACATAAACTACCCCCAAATCCCAAATCCTCATTTTAGGCTCAGCTTTGAGGGGAACCCAAACTGAAACAGATCTTTGTTCCCCAGAATAAAAACGTCTTTATGGCTATTTTAAAATTATTTTTAATACTATGTACTAGTTAGTAAATTTTCAAAGAATGCGGAAAAGAATAAGAAAGATAAGTAAAGCTCACCTTAAATATAAGGATAAGTAAAGCCACCCAAAAATAACTGGCTAAAATGAGATCTTTATTATTTGTGCCACATTTTGATTGCAGAAGGAGGTGATGAGGTTTAGGAACTGGGATGGGAGCTGGACCCAGAATCAGTGAGCTCAGAAGCACGTCCTGATGTTAGTTAGCTCTTGCTCAAATTTTATGCAAGTCCCTTGGCCTCCCTGTGCCTCGGCTTCCCCTTACCCCTTTAGGGAAAAATGTGTCTGTCTATTGCAGAGCCTGAAGATTGGTAATATTAATAGCTATCATTTTTTTGGGTGCCTACTGGGTACACACAATATTATATTACATGTTATTTCATCCAGGAAATTAACTTAATCTTCATACCTACCCAAGGATGCAGGTGAGATCATTGAGGCTTTGAGAATTTAAGTGACTTTCTTAAGGTTCTACAGCTGGTAGCAGTAACAGGGTCAGAATTTGAACCCAAATCTGCCTAACCCTGGAGCTTTCTACATAACCACAACTCTACGACTTCTTACACCACGTACTGCAAAAATCAGTTGTGTTTTCTGACTTCTTGGCTCCTGTTAAATGATTTTGCTATGTTTGGGATAATTTCAGCTCTGTGCATCCCACTTCTCCTAAGCAGGACTTAGACATCTCAAAGCAAATTCCAGCCTTTCTTGCAACTTGAATGAAGACATGCGTCTCAGGTTCCACCAATCGGACACACTCCTATACACTTTGATTCCAAAGAGAGCAACTTAAGGAAAGAAATTTCCAGGAGATCCGTTTTGCTGGCAGAATGTTGGCAAGAGGTCTGACTTTTGGGATGACAACATTTGTAAGGTTGAGATCCTGGCACAGAGGCAGCGGTGGTTTCCTCGGGGGCTTGGTGGTCCCTCCACCACAGAAGGGGCAGTGATCCCCCCTCAGTCCAGTTCTAGGGAGTGATGTTTTCATTGCTCCTGGAAGCTCAGCTTCAAGCCTAGCTCTCCATTTCTCCTAACAACTCTGAGAGCTCCCAGGATCCTTTTGATAAACAACTTCTCTACCCAATTAACCAGAGTCACCTTCTGTTGCTTGCCACCAGAATGATACCTCTCACTACACAGAACCCCAATTGCTTTATGTATCTACATAGTAACGAATAGAGCCAGTCCATTTCTGATCAGTTTGATCAAAGTAGGCAACAAACTCATTTTGATCCCAAAAGGAACTTTTGGCCAAAGTTATACAAATTGGTTTAAACTGTGCTGATCATAGTACCCATCAATGGCTAAATCTCCAGTTCATACTGCACTTTGTGCCTGGAGTCTAGGTGTTAGAAGCCAAAACGAAACTAGGCTTGCCTGAATGAGTTTTCTGAAAGAAGTTTAATTGGAAATCCTAGTTATCCTTTAACCCAACAGTTCTCAAACATTATATCCTCAAAACACTTTTACGCTCTTAATATTGAGGACCCAAACAACGTTTGTCTGTGTAGGTTATATCTATCCACACCTACTGTATTCAAAGTTAAAACTGAAAAAAAATTATAATTTTATTTTCAAAAATAATAAAAACATTACATGTTAATATAAATAACACATTTTTAAAATAACTATATTTTCCAAACTACAAAAAAATTAGCAAGAAGGGGGGCATTGTTTGACATTTCTGCAAATTTGTTTTTTTATTTTTATTTATTTATTTTTTGAATTTTTGAATTTTATTTTATTTATTTTTTTATTAGCAGGTCTTATTAGTTATCCATTTATACATATTAGTTTATACATGTTAATCCCAATCTCCCAATTCATCCCACGCCCCCAGCCACTTTCCCCCCTTGGTGTCCATACGTTTGTCCCTACATCTGTGTCTTGATTCCTGCCCTGCAAACCGGTTCATCTGTACCATTTTTCTAGATTCCACATACATGCATTAATATACAATATTTGTTTTTCTCTTTATGACTTACTTCACTCTGTATGACAGTCTCTAGATTCATCCACATGTCTACAAATGACCCAATTTCGTTCCTTTTTATGGCTGAGTAATATTCTATTGTATATATGTACCACATCTTCTTGATCCATTCGTCTGCTGATGAGCATTTAGGTTACTTCCATGACCTGGCTATTGTAAATAGTGCTGCAATGAACACTGCAGTGAATGTGTCTTTTTGAATTATGGTTTTCTCTGGGTATATGCCCAGTACTGGGATTGCTGGTTCATATGGTAGTTCTATTTTTAGTTTTTTTAAGGAACCTCCATACTGTTCTCCATAGTGGCTGTATCAATTTACATTCCCACCAACAGTGCAAGAGGGTTCCCTTTTCTCCACACCCTCTCCAGCATTTGTTGTTTGTTGATTTCCTGATGATGCCCATTCTAACTGGTGTGAGGACCTCACTGTAGTTTTGATTTGCATTTCTCTAATAATTAGTGATGTTGAGCAGCTTTTCATGTGCTTCTTGGCCATCTGTATGTCTTCTTTGGAGAAATGTCTACTTAGGTCTTCTGCCCATTCTTGGATTGGGTTGTTTGTTTTTTTAATATTGAGCTGCATGAGCTGTTTATATATTTTGGAGATTAATCTTTTGTCTGTTGATTCGTTTGCAAATATTTTCTCCCATTCTGAGGGTTGTCTTTTCGTCTTGTTTATGATTTCCTTTGTTGTGCAAAAGCTTTAAAGTGTCATTAGGTCCCATTTGTTTATTTTTGTTTTTATTTGCATTACTCTAGGAGGTGGATCAAAAAAGATCTTGCTGTGATTTATGTCAAAGAGTGTTCTGCCTATGTTCTCCTCTAAGAGTTTTATAGTGTCTGGTCTTACATTTAGGTCTCTAATCCATTTTGAGTTTATTTTTTGTGTATTGTGTTAGGGAGTGTTCTAATTTCATTCTTTTACATGTAGCTGTCCAGTTTTCCCAGCACCACTTATAAAGAGACTGTCTTTTCTCCATTGTATATCCTTGTCTCCTTTGTCATAGATTAGTTGACCATAGGTGCATGGGTTTATCTCTGGGCTTTCTATCCTGTTCCATTGATCTATATTTCTGTTTTTGTGCCAGTACCATTTTGTCTTGATTACTGTAGCTTTGTAGTATAGTCTGAAGTCTGGGAGCCTGGTTCTTCCAGCTCCGTTTTTTTTCCCTCAAGACTGCTTTGGCTCTTTGGGGTCTTTTGTGTTTCCATACAAATCTTAAGATTTTTTGTTCTAGTTCTGTAAAAATTGCCATTGGTAATTTGATAGGGATTGCATTGAATCTGTAGATTGCTTTGGGTAGTATAGTCATTTTCACAAGATTGATTCTTCCAGTCTGAGAACATGGTATATCTTTCCATCTGTTTGTATCATCTTTAATTTCTTTCATCAGTGTCTTATAGTTTTCTGCATACAGGGCTTTTGTCTCCCTAGGTAGGTTTATTCCTAGGTATTTTATTCTTTTTGTTGCAATGGTAAATTGCAGTGTTTCCTTAATTTCTCTTTCTGATCTTTCATTGTTAGTGTATAGGAATGCAAGAGATTTCTGTGCATTAATTTTGTATCCTGCAACTTTACCAAATTCATTGATTAGCTCTAGTAGTTTTCTGGTGGCATCTTTAGGATTCTCTATGTATAGTATCATGTCATCTGCAAACAGTGACAGTTTTACTTCTTCTTTTCCAATTTGGATTCCTTTTATTTCTTTTTCTTCTCTGATTCCCGTGGCTAGGACTTCCAGAACTATGTTGAATAATAGTGGTGAGAGTGGACATCCTTGTCTTGTTCCTGATCTTAGAGGAAATGCTTTCAGTTTTTCACCATTGAGAATGATCTTTGCTTTGTGGGTTTGTTGTATATGTTATGTTGAGGTAAGTTCCCTCTGTGCCCACTTTCTGGAGAGTTTTTATCATAAATGGGTGTTGAATTTTGTCAAAAGCTTTTTCTGCATCTATTGAGATGATCATATGGTTTTTATTCTTCAGTTTGTTAATATGGTGTATCACCTTGATTGATTTGCATATATTGAAAAATCCTTGCATCCCTGGGATAAATCCCACGTTATCATGGTGTATGATCCTTTTAATGTGTTTTTGGATTCTGTTTGCTAGTATACTGTTGAGAATTTTTGCATCTATATTCATCAGTGACATTGGTCTATAATTTACTTTTTTTGTAATATCTTTTTCTGGTTTTGGTATCAGGGTGACGGTGGCCTCCTAGAATGAGTTTGGGAGTGTTCCTTCCTCTGCACTTTTTGGAAGAGTTTGAGAAGGATACGTGTTAGCTCTTCTCTAAATGTTTGATACAATTCACCTGTGAAGCCATCTGGTCCTGGACTTTTCTTTGTTGGAAGATTTTTAATCCCAGTTTCAATTTCATTACTTGTGATTGGTCTGTTCATATTTTCTGTTTCTTCCTGGTTCAGTCTTGGAAGGTTCTACCTTTCTAAGAATTTGTCCATTTCTTCCAGGTTGTCCATTTTATTGGCATAGAGTTGCTTGTAGTAGTCTCTTAGGATGATTTGTATTTCTGCGGTGTCTGTTGTAACTTCTCCTCTTTCATTTCTAGTTTTATTGATTTGAGTCCTCTCCCTCTTTTTCTTGATGAGTCTGGCTAATGGTTTATCAATTTTGTTTATCTTCTCAAAGAACTAGCTTTCAGTTTTATTGATCTTTGCTATCGTTTCCTTTGTTTCTGTTGTATTTATCTCTGCTCTGACCTTTATGATTTCTTTCCTTCTGCTAACTTTGGGTTTTGTTTGTTCTTCTTTCTCTAGTTCCTTTAGATGTAGGTTTAGATTGTTTATTTGAGGTTTTTCTTGTTTCTTGAGGTAGGCTTGTATTGCTATAAACTTCCCTCTTCGAACTGCTTTTGCTGCATCCCATAGGTTTTGGATTGTCGTGTTTTCATTGTCATTTGTCTCTAGGTATTTTTTGACTTCCTCTTTGATTTCTTCAGTGATCACTTGGTTATTTAGTACCGTATTGTTTAGCCTCCATATGTTTGTGTTTTGTAGTTTTTTTTTCCCTGTAATTGATTTCTAATCTCATAGCGTTGTGGTCAGAAAAGATGCTTGATATGATTTCAGTTTTCTTAAATTTACCGAGGCTTGATTTGTGACCCAAGATGTGATCTATCCTGGTGAATGTTCCTTGCACACTTGAGAAGAAAGTGTAATCTTCTGGTTTTGGATGGAATGTCCTATAAATACCAATTAAATCTGGTCTATTTTGTCATTTAAAGCTTGTGTTTCCTTATTAATTTTCTGTGTGGACGATCTGTCCATTGGTGTACGTGAGGTGTTAAAGTTCCCCACTATTATCATGTTACTGTCGATTTTCTCTTTTATAGCTCTTAGCACTTGCATTATGTATTGAGGTGCTCCTATGTTGGGTGCATATATATTTATAATTGTTATATCTTCTTCTTGGATTGATCCCTTGATCATTATGTAGTGTCCTTCCTTGTCTCTTGTAACATTCTTTATTTCAAAGTTTATTTTATTTGATATGAGTATTGCTACTCCAGCTTTCTTTTGATTTCCATTTGCATGGAATATCTTTTTCCATTCCCTCACTTTCAGTCTGTATGTGTCCCTAGGTCTGAAGTGGATCTCTTGTAGACAGCATATATATGGGTTTTGTTTTTGTATCCATTCAGCGAGCCTGTGTGTTTTGGTTGGAGCATTTAATCCATTCACGTTTAAGGTAATTATCAATATGTATGTTCCTATTACCATTTTCTTAATTGTTATCGGTTTGTTTTTGTAGGTCCTTTTCTTCTCTTGTGTTTCCCACTTAGAGAAGTTCCTTTAGCATTTGTTGTAGAGCTGGTTTGGTGGTGCTGAATTCTCTTAGCTTTTGCTTGTCTGTAAAGCTTTTGATTTCTCCGTCGAATCTGAATGAGATCCTTGCCGGGTAGAGTAATCTTGGTTGTAGGTTCTTCCCTTTCATCACTTTAAATATGTCATGCCACTCCCTTCTGGCTTGTAGAATTTCTGCTGAGAAATCAGCTGTAACCTTATGGGTTGTATGTTATTTGTCATTTTTCCCTTGCTGCTTTCAATAATTTTTATTTGTCTTTAATTTTTGCCAGTTTGATTACTATGTGTCTCGGCGTGTTTCTCCTTGGGTTATTCTGTATGGGACTCTCTGCTCTTCCTGGACTTGGGTGGCTATTTCCTTACCCATGTTAGGGAAGTTTTCGACTATAATCTCTTCAAATATTTTCTCGGGTCCTTTCTCTCTCTCTTCTCCTTCTGGGACTCCTCTAATGCGAATGTTGTTGTGTTTAATGTTGTCCCAGAGGTCTCTTTGGCTGTCTTCATTTCTTTTTATTCTTTTTTCTTTATTCTGTTCCGCAGCATTGAATTCCAGCATTCTGTCTTCCAGGTCACTTATCTGTTCTTCTGCCTCAGTTATTCTGGTATTGATTCCTTCTATTGTAGTTTTCATTTCAGTTATTGTATTGTTCATCTCTGTTTGTTCTTTAATTCTTCTAGGTCTTTGTTAAACATTTCTTGCATCTTCTTGATCTTTGCCTCCATTCTTTTTCTGAGGCCCTGGATCATCTTCTCTATCATTATTCTGAATTCTTTTTCTGGAAGGTTGCCTATCTCCACTTCATTTAGTTTTTTTTCTGGGGTTTTATTTTGCTCCTTCATCTGGTACATAGCCCTCTGCCTTTTCATCTTTATCTTTCTGTGAATGTGGTTTTTGTTCCACAGGCTGCAGGAATGTAGTTGTTCTTGCTTCTGCTGTCTGCCCTCTCTGCTGATATTATCGGTGTTGGGTGGGGATGAAGCAACAGTCTGCCAAAATCTGAACCATCCTTGGCAGGTTTGGGGTTTCTGTAGAGAAGTTAGCTGTACCAGGTCTGACTGCCGTAGCTCAGGAAAATAGTGCAGTCATTCCTCCTAGCGTAGAATGTACTTCAGAAGAAGATGTTTAAGGGACCGGTGGCGCCTCGCTGCCTCCACAGAGGCAGCCCTTCAACAGTTGCCGTGGTCAGAGCACCATCCCACGGTGGGGTATGTCGAGCCCGCCCGCAGCTCTCGGATCCACTTAGCTCCCTGCAAATTTGTTTAATGTCTGGCTTAACAGAAGATAGTTAGATTCTCATATTTCCTTCTGCATTCATTTTGTTGTGTGTCACATGTCATGTGTCCTCTGGAAAACACCACTGTATACTTACGAGAGAATGAGCATGGAAGAGGAGCAAACATCATTTAACATTATTATGAAAATAGTTTTAACACAAACCTCTTGAAAAGATCTCAGGAACCCCCAGGGGTCCCCAGACCACAGTTTGAGAACCACTACTCTAATCTCTAAACCTTTTCATGCCTTACATTGTAAGGCTTACATCCTAGGTTTCAAATTTGAGGTGCATCTGATTGACATGACAGGTCACGTCCTACCTGAAAGCCTAATAATATGGCCTCAGTCTTTAGAATTATTCTATTCACTGGTCCATAATCCCTCTGCCTTGAGGTGTCATTGAGTATTAAAAGCTCTGTTCAAAAAGTCAGGAACTCTGGTTCTGCCACTAACTAGCTGTGTGATCTTGGATAGATCAGTTGTCCCCTCTAGGTCTTAGTTATTCACTTGCCAAATAGATACTTGTTTACTTCATAAGATGGCTTAAAGATTAAATTGAATAGTAGGCATGAAAATGCTTTTAACACATCTATGTCATAGGATATTATACCATTATGTAAAATGATTGTATTATTTAGGATGCTTTGGGTTGCCAGTAATAGATAACATGACTCAAACAAGCTTAAATTTATGGACTTAACTGAAAAGTATAGAGGTGGCATGATCCTCAGGCATGGTTTGATCCAGAGGATCCTGATGGAGTCCAGGCTCTGATTCATGTTTTCTACTATACTCTCCACTCTGTTCTATACAGTTTCAGTCTCAGCTAGTTCCCCCTCCTGTTAGTAACAGTGACCACTGGACTTCTAATCCCACCTTATGCCACATTACCTGAGGTAAAAGATAGAATTAATTCCAGAAGCTTCCATGAAAGAGAGGAACTTTCTAACCTAGAAGTCCTTAGCAAATGTCTCTTCTTGGATCCAGACTGGGTCAGGTGCCCATCCTTTAACTAATCTCCAAGGTCTGGGTAATAAGATAAGCTGACTGGCTCAATCTAATCAAAGTTTACTCTGGAGCTAGGGGTAGAATGATGTATCCAAACCACATGGCTTAGAAATTCTGCATTCTGTTAAGAAATGAGAAGGTAACAGTAGCTCTTTGGAAGGTAATCAAATGAATGTCCAATACGACATCACGGATCTGATTCACTGACCAAGGAAAATGATCACAACATACTGACAGTAAAAATTAGGTTAAAAAGAGTATGTCAACTAAGATACCCATCTTACAAAATATGTGTGTGTGTGTGTGTGTGTGTGTGTGTATAAAATTCACTTAGTTGAAATGACTGAGGGATGGCATTATGGGTAACTATGCACTTGTTTTTTCATTAGTTTGTTTTTAGCTCATCTAGCTTTTATATAATGCAAAGTGTCGTACTTTATGTAAATTTCACTACGGAAACAAGTCTATTATAAAGATATGAAGCCTGGTCACTGACCATCCCATTTCCTACTCCTATTCTTAGCCTTAGGTTCTAGCACCCACTAGCCTTCTGTCCTAGGACCGAAGACTGACCTCGGCTACCATCTCTCATGTCTCCTAATGGAACCCTAGGCAAAGGGCTGAGCTAGCCTCAAGAAACTTCTCCCATCTGTGTACATTTTGCTTCAACACCCCTAAGGAATCACTAAACCAGTATCTCTTGCTCAGAATAGAAAGTAGTCTATTTTCATTCATATGCAATTCTAATTTTCACTGGTTCTCTTCCCCTCTCCTCCCCCTCTCCCCAAGACCTCCATCAGCTCCCATGACCTCATCATGATATTTAGAATAATAGTCTTTTCCCACAGGTCATCAGCTTCTAAAATAAATATATTTCCATCAACGGAAGCTGCAGAGTCACCAAAATTATTATACTTCGGTTCAGAGTCACAAGCTCATTAAAGACTGATTATTGTGCTTTTCCAAAAAGAATGGCGGCGGAAGAAGCAGGATGATTCTTTATTATTTAACGAGGGAAAGAGATGCATAGGCAGATTAATGTAAAAGGCAGCCTTTAGAGGAGGTAGCTGAGAGAGCTAGCAGGTAAGAAAGTGAGGGAATAACAGTCAAAAAAACCACTAAGGTCTTAATAAGTATTTCATTAGCCTCTGAATTTTTCTGCAAGACGCCAACAGCAGTGAGGCAGCTTGGGCAGAAAGAAGACTCCAGAAGCCAGGAATTCTAGATCCCTTACTGCACCTTACTGCACACTTACACCTTGTCCACCTCTCTGGGCCTGTGAAGTTGGGTAAAATCAGAGATGGCAAATGACTGATATCCCTCCACTGTCCCATCCTTCCTCTTCCTGGCAGCCATCACTAATCCTTTCCCAGTGAGCCCAGGTGTGCCCTGAGAATCAGCATTGTGCTTCAAGTAACCACTCTCCATTTATCAGTGAACACATGAGGCTGTCTATTATCCCTGGGCTAATGATTTCTAAAATGCCCATAAAATTATGACACTCTGGTTTCCCTTTGCTGACCCAGGCTTATTCATTTGTTAAATGCTCACGTTTGGCATTTAACAATCAGTCATAACATTGCTAACATCCTTCATAAAAACAGCTGATAGTTATTGAGTGCTTACTGTTGAGAGGAGGTTGAAACAATGGCAACACAACTGACTTTGAATGTCAGAGGAACTGTCATGTGCAAGAGACAGTACAATCTGTGCAGACCCAAAAGATAGGACTGGGGCCACTGAGTGCAAGTTTCAGGATGACAAATGGTGGTGTTTGCAAGGCCATGGGCTGACCCATATGAGGGCATTTCTCTGTTTCTGAAGGCATTTCAGGCACAGTGGGCTCAGCCACTTCCTGGGGAGGCTGTAGAACATGACTCACAAGGCTAAACACCTACAAGGGCCGGGCAGGTAATGTTATTATGTGAGGCAGACACAGTGTAAGCAATGCTGGCCATGGTGAGGCCAATGGTAACCAGAGAGCACATGTCCAGTCTAACTGGGACAGCCACCAAGGTGCTGCAAACAAATGCAGCCCTGCGGTTATCTCCTCCCTGCCTCCCAGCCCTCCGACTTCTATCTCCTTCCAAGCGAGCCTCTCCCTTTTTCCCTGCTGGGCAACTAGCAATGTCTACCATAGATGCATGTGTAAAAAATGAGAAGGTGGTGTAAGTGGCAAGGTGCCATGGGAACACAGAGCAGAGGGAGTTGGATGTGGCATGATGGGGTTGATGGAGACCTCTTGGCATTGGCTTTGGACTCTGAAGGGAGGTGGAGTCCAACCTGCAGAGGTTAAAAGGAAAGTCCGTCCAGACAGGAAAGTAGCACAGGCAAAGGCATTGGGGTGAGAAAATGTTGGAGCAGAGGGAACATAAAGAAGGAAGAGATGAAGCTGGAAATGTAGGTCCCAGAAAGATCACAAAGGTGCTCAGATGCTTTGTCAAGGAACTTAGGCCTTATGTTGTAGTTCAGGGGTTTTTATATTGTTCCTTGCTCCTCGGCTTTCCCAGAGCAGCCCTCCTGGCCTCTTGACCCCACTCCTTACCCATGCCGCCCCTGCAAGAGGATGGGAAATAGGCACAACTCATCTGATCTGTGAGTTGGATTTGGGAGGAAGAAACGGATGTGGGTAGCTTAGGTCCCGTGGACCTGCCGGTCCACAGAGCACCTGTGTGCTGGCCTGTTCCCTGCCATGGCATCAGAGGCCGAGGTCTCCCCCCAGGGAGGCACATGGTGGTCCTTCTCTGTCTGCAATCAACTAAGTCAGTCTAATCCAGGGATGGAAGTACTAGAAAGCCTATTGGTCAGTACGACTAAAAGCGGCATTCTTCAAACAGCCTCATCAAAAAGAAAGGCAAATTTTTGTTCCTCGCTTGCCTGATTCTTGTGTTTCTTCAAATGGTTCAGAGCTCAGGCTTGCAGTGGAGTTGTGGAAAGGTATGGTTGACCCCCTGAAGCCCCAACAACAAACCCCTCCCCAGACCTACTAAATCTCAGAGATTGAAGCCCAAGCATGTCTTCTGGAAAAGTTTCCAAAGTGTTTCTGATATACAACCCTGCTTAAGAACTGTTGACATAAGTACTAGGGAGCCATAGAAGGTTTTTGAGAAGGAGACTATGGCAGAGACTGAGATTTGCCTACCCAAGTATCTATATTCTGCATCACTCTTATTAACAAAACCTCCAAATTCATTTGGAGCAGAAATGTGTCCTTAAAACAGACTACATTTCCCAGGCTCCCTTGCAGATAGATATAGCCATGTGACTAAGTGCTGGTTAGTGAAATGAAAGCAGAAATGTGTGGTGGCATCTTCTGGGAAACTTTCTTAAAAGACAACTGGCACAGGCTCTTTTTTCCCTCATGTTTCACCTCATCCTGTGAACTTCTCCCCAGAATATGGATGTGATGGCTGGAGCTCTAGCTGTCATCTTGGACCTTGAGTACAATGGCCATACCCATAGCCTAACAGCTAAACACTGGAAGGAATCCGAGCCCTTGATTGCCATGGAACCACCATACCAGAGGAAGAAATAAAGTCTTATATTGTTCAAGCCTCTGTTATTTTTAGTTTTCTGTCTGCTGCTGAACCTAATTCTAACTGGCACAGAAGGAATAGGAACCAAAATGTGTTTTAGTCACACCACTCCCTGTGTAGGGCTTGCTCAGATTAGTCAAGCAACAAATTGAGAACCCATAATGTGCCAGGCATTGGGGACAAAATGAGGGAAAAAGCAGACTAAGTCCTGCCCTCTTATTGCTTGGAGTCTATTGGAGGATATGGCTAATGATCAAGTAAATAAATAATGAGATAATCACAAAATTTAACAAGAACAATAAAGGAAATAAATATGGTCCCAAGAAAAGGATTGGGGGTGATAGCGGTGATCAGAAGCCCTACAGTAGACATGGCAGTCAGAGAAGTTTCTTTGAGGACGTGATGTTTAAACAGAGAACTGAAGAATGAAAAAGAACCAGCCATATAAAATCGGAGTGGAGGGTGGAGATTTGCAATAGAGGTGATGGCGTATGCAAAGGACCTAGGGCAGAAAAGAGCCCTGTCTGAAAAAGAAACTTAAAGCATACCAGGAGAGCTGGGTCATTAGTAGAACAAAGACTGTGATTCTCACAGCCACTGACATTGACCTATTGACAAGAGGAACAAATTTATTTGAACATGTATCCTGCTAGTCCTCATTTTAAAATTTGACATCTTATGTGAAATAACTTTCTGAGTATGATGGATACCTCTGTGAAGCCAAATGCCATGTGTTCATAGCCAAAAGGAAGGGGCAAACAAGCTTTCATATATTGTGGAATTGTGGGTGGTGGTGGAAAAACAGATGGTTTTCCTGTTGGGAAATAAACTTTCAAGGAGAGTTAGAATATGTCCTTTGAGTTTATTCATGAGTCCACAAACCTCGGCTTTTTTTAGCCAAACACAGCACACCCCAGGAACCTCCAGGTACCAAATATTAGCGTCTTTCAGGAATTTCTGCTGGAAGGCCAGTGATCAGTGGTAGCTTTTCAGGAGGAAAGGGAAATCAAAATAAAAAAAAAAGAAAAGTAAGGGAAAGTTTCAGTGCTGATTAGAAGGAAGAATGGTGGAAGAATCAAAATTTCCTGGCAGTTTCTCCAAACCAAGCAGTGAATTTGACCTAGAGCACAGAATTAAGTGAAGGTTCCTTTTAAAAGCGAGTTGATACTCCAAAGGCATTGGTTCTCAACCCCAGTGTGGCTAGGAGCACTGAGACCCTTACTTCATAGGTAGATACTGGACCCGTCTCCAAAGATTTAGATCCAGTAAGTTGGCAACAAGGCCCACGGATCCCAGAAGAAAGAGGTACAGGGACTCCTCAGGAAGTTCACACAACTCTGAGCTGCGTTCATATTGGGCTGGGATAATGCCTGGCTCAAAACCTGCGGCTCCTCACTTCCCGCCTTCCCCTCCCTGTGATCCGTGCTGTCACTCCCAGCACACACCCTCAGCTCCTCACCACACTCCCACTCTGTCCTAACCTCCTGGCAAAACCCGAGCCCTGAATAAATCCAACTTCCTGCCACCCTGAGCAGCTCACTGTGGCTAGAAAAGAAGACACAGACAAGGCCGCCAAGTCTTACTTTAACTTTCAGGCCTCAGATCTCGGATCCCCACTGATCATCCTCCTAAGGCCAACACCTCCATCTGTGCAGTGCTTCTCTCCTCCTCAGGGACTTTGCTAACATCTTTCTTCCCGTGTGCTCCTTTGTGAACGAGCTTTCCTTCTTCACTGTATCACTCCCTAGGCCTACAGGCTGGCTGTAATATCTCCCATCACCTTGGCACCCACATCTGCCTCCAGCGGCCACCCTCTTTCCTCTGTCTTCCCAGAGCAAACCTCCTGTAAAAATTGTCTCTACTTGCCGCCTTCAATCCCTACCCATGCATTGTCTTTGTCATCCTCTTCAGCCAGGCTTCCACACCTCTGCTATACAGAAATCTGTACAGCATCTCCCCCTAAGGTCCCTAGCCATCTCCATGTCACCAGCCCAAAGGGCTGCCAATCCTTATCCCCCACTAGCAATTCTTTTTTTTTTTTTCATAAATTTATTTATTTATTTTTGACTGCATTGGGTCTTTGTTGCTGTGTGCGGGCTTTTCTTTAGTTGCGGCGAGCGGGGGCCACTCTTCGTTGCAGTGCGCAGGCTTCAATAGTTGTGGCACGCGGGCCCAGCAGCTGTGGCTCTAGAGCGCAGACTCAGCAATTGTGGTGCACGGGCTTAGTTGCTCCGCAGCATGTGGGATCTTCCCAGACCAGGGCTCGAACCCACGTCCCCTGCCTTGGCAGGCGAATTCCCAGCCACTGCGCCACCAGGGAAGCCTCCCCCCCACTAGCAATTCTTATTTGAACCACAGTGGCATTTGGCACAGATGATCACCCTTCCTTTTTCTTCACTAGGCATCTAGGGACCCCATCCTCTCCCAGTCTTTCTATCAACTCTCTGGACCTCCTTCTCTATTTCTTTTACTGCTACATACTCCTGACCTCTTGTTGTTGGAGGGCTCCTAGAGTTCTGCCCTGGATCCTCTTGTCTCCAACTTCTATCTTCACTCTCGTGATGAACTCATCCAGTCCTGCCTGTGGCTTTAAATACATCCATATGCTAACTCCCAAACATATACCTTCTGTTCAGCTGTTCCCCTGAACTCCACACTTGGATTATCTAACTTCTCACTCTTAATGTCTTTCAGGCATTTCAAACTTAATATGTCCAAAGCAGAATTCTTGATTTCCCCCCCTGGTTCCCACTTTAAAAAAATCTTCTCCTCCCCCAGTGCTTTATAGCTTAAATGGCACCCCATTCTCCCAGGTTCTCAGGCTAAAATCGTGTCATCCTTGACACATCTTTTCCCTTGCACTCCACATCCAATCTGTCAGCAAGTCCTGTCGGCTCTAACATCAAAACGTATCCCTGATCTGATCACTTTTCACCACCTCCACCCAACACCAGAGTCCATGCCCTCATTCCCTCCAGGACAACTGCAGAAGCCTCTCAGCTCATCTCTCTGCTTCCACTTCTGCCCTGGCCCCCATGATCTGTTCACACAACAGCCAGAGGGGTCTTCACCATCATTAAATCAAACCGTGTCTTTTTCTTGACCAAAACTTTTCAGCTTTTTCTTATCACATTTGGAATAAAATCTAAAGTCTTAGCAGGAACAACAAAGCCCCGCATAAGACCCAACCTGTCTTGTCAGCCTCATCTGGAGGAGATGTATCCAGAAATATTTAAGAGAAATTGGCTCTAGCTCTGTGCCCAGGAGTGTTCTGCCACTTGCCATGTATTTCTTGCTCATGAGGCTCACGATGGCATTTAGCTCCTCCACTGATACATCTGCGAGATGGATGGGTGAATAACGTTGTAATTCACCACATGAAGAATCTTAGGCAAAAACCTCACGGGACATACTATAACTATCAAGGGCTCTTGTCTGTGAGTTATACAAAACCATACTCAAACTGTCTTCCTACAAAATGGGAGGTGTTGGCTCATATAACTGACAGGTCCTGCAGGATTGCTACTTCATTCATGGTTTGATAGTCATCATCATCATCAGGACCTGGCCTCTCTCCATCTCTTGACTCTGCTCCCATTCATGATTTCTCCATTCTCAAGCTCTCCGTGGTGTCAAGTGGGCTACCCGCTCCTGACTTACATCCTTTCTGCTTCAAACCCAGTTGCAAATATGTGCATGCTTCTTGCTCACCAGTCCTCTTTGTCCAGAGGTGGGTCACATGCCCATCCCTAACCAGTCACTACAGCCAGAAGGATGAGATGCCGGATCTGAATCCCACAGGCCCATGCCTGAAGCCAAGCCAGTATTACTTCACTCAAAGCATATGGATTGTGAGTGGAGTTCTTATTATTAGGAGTTCTTAGAGGAAAATCAAGTATGATAACCAAAAGTAGGGGAAATGGTTGCTTGCTGGCAAAACAAAAGCCCCCTATGAACATCTCAGACACATGATCATTCAGCTCCTACTAGGTTCCCTTAAGGGAATGAAGCTCAATACCTTGTGAAGGCGATCTACTCCACTTTTTGTTCTAAATTGTTAGAAAAACTGTCCTTACATCGGGTCATGTATAACTTCCATAGACTCTGACTGTGGTCCCGCAGCAATACAGAAGGAGCACATCCAGGCACATTACAGCCCTTCAGATAATCAAAGATAGTTTCCATAGTCCTCTCAAGTTCCCATTCTACAGACGAAACATCCCAGTTCCCTCAATGGTTCTTCTAATGATGTTTCACCTTCCTCCCTGTGAACCATGACCTGTCAATGTTCCTCTCAAATTAGAGCAGAACCGTCACATCCATCCATCCTGCCCCTATAGATTGGAGTCATAGGTCACATAAAAAGTCAACTCTAAAATCAGCACACAAGGCAAAAACTGAGTGCCACCTAAATTACCCTGGAAAAAAGAGGCCACATTGGAGAACAGCATTGTGACCTCTCAAGAAAGCTAACACCTCTAGTTTTCCACCAGTGTTAGAACTTAGAACAGATCATTGCTCTTTGCTTGATCACATGATGATCATTTGCTCCATTAGGGAGCCGCTTGCATTTTAACACATGGTATTATATATAATATGTACCTATAGAGAGTAGAATCAGACTCGACACAAGGAAGTACTCGTGTTTAGAGAGACACAAAGGAAATGAAACTAGCACATCTCAGCTGTTATTCAATCTGAGGCATGCACACTCAACTGAGTTGCAAGGCAAGCAAAGCCTCTGTACAATTTTAAGTTTCTCTGTCTCTCTGTCTCTGTCTCTCTCTCTCTCCTTCTCTAATCCTGCTACCCCATGCAAGTCCATAGACTTGAAACTAGACTTTACTATACTTCTATTAATGAAATCTACAGTTAGCCTCACCATATTTTTAGCAATCATTTTATATTAGCTCATATTAAACTTATTCTTAACCAGACTTCCAGGGTTTATAATCTTTCCACAGAAGGACAATTATCAAGTCACATCTCCCTGATATTCTTTTTATGTAATTGGTTATTGGTATCTAAATACTATACCTTAATATTTACTTCTGTTCAACTTCATTCTGCTGGTTTTACCCATGATTCTTACCTATGATGATTCACTTAGGGATCCCAGTTCCATTATACCATGCATTCATTACTCTTCCCAGGCTGGTGTCAAGGACAGATGTGATGAACCATGGTTCAACCAAAATGCTGCTAAAAGTATGGACCCAATGCAGGGTGCCTGAGTGCAGAGCCGTGAGGCAAACCTCAACCTCTTCATTCTAACTTGCCAGGTACAGTTGCTCCCTCAGCAAAAAAAACATAAACCATCCTAGTCACATTTCTCATCTCACCCAAAAGAGATGCTATCAAAGTTCTGCTGAAACCCAGCCTCATCGTTTATGTCATTCCCCAGAGCCACCAGTCTCACAATCCCTCTAAAACCAAATAAGATACATACAGCATGATTTTTAGAGAACCAGGCTGAAGGACAGCAACCACTCCTTAAGCCAATTGCTTATCACTGTCTGTGAAAAAAAAAAAAAAAATTCTAAAATTTTGCTGCTGAGTACCAACAGATGGAGGCTTATTGTCTCTCTTTTTCATTAAGTTCTATTAAAAACCAGTTTTTCAAAGTTTTCTGTTCTAGAAAACAATTAGGGATACTAAAGCTTGGATTTATTCTAGGAGAGACTAGGAATACTAAAGCTAGAGCTGAAAGAGCTTGAATATCATCTAGTCTGTGGCAGGCTATATCAAGGTTCCTGATGATCCCCAGTAAAAGGATTAGACATCTTCACTATTGTCATGTGACTTTTTAAAATTGAAGTATAGTTGATTTACAATTTTGTGTTTCAGATGTACAGCATAGTGATTCAGTATTTTTTGCAGATTATATTCCATTATAGGTTATTACAAGATAGTGGGTATAATTCCCTGTGCTATTCGGTATATCCTTGTTGCTTATCTATTTTATATATAGTAGTTTCTATTTGTTAATTCCATACCTTAATTTGTCCCTACCTCCTCCTTCTCCCCTTTGGTAATCACAAGTTGTTTTCTATATCAGTGAGTCTGTTTCTGTTTTGTATATACATTCATTTGTAGTATTTTTTAGATTCCACATAAAAGTTATGTCATATAGTATTTGTCTTTCTCTGACTTGTTTCATAAAGCATAATATTCTCTAGGTCCATCCACATTGCTGCAAATGGCAGTATTTCATTCTTTTTCATTGTTGAGTAATATTTCATTGTATGTGTTTATATACACATATATCACATCTTCTTAATCCAGTTGTCTGTTGATGGGCACTTGGATTGCTTCCATGTCTTGGCTATTGTAAATAGTGCTGGTGTGAATATTGCGGTGCATGTATCTTTTTGAATTAGTGTTTTCTTTTTTCCGGATATATGCCCAGGAGTGGAATTGCTGGATCATATGGTAGTTCGATTTTTAAGGAACCTCCATACTGTTTTCCATGGTGGCTGCACCAATTTACATTCCCATCAATAGTCATGTGACTTTCTGTGCCCTCCCATGGGAGGGATATACGTCCCTGCCCTGTTAATGTTAGGCCTTGCCATATGGCTTGCTTTGGACAATAGGATGTGAGCAAATATGAAGTAGACCCTGTTCAAGCAGAAGTTTTAGGAGCCATTGCATAACTCAGTATGCCCCACCAGGACTGCCCCTTCAGCCAGGGCCCAGAGTTCCCAGTCACTAGCTCAAAGAAACAACTGATCCATGGCCAGCATGAAACATGAGCAAGAAATAGACCCTTGTTATTATAAGTCACTGAGATTTGGGGATTATTTATTGTCACTAATACATAATCCATCCTCAACCTCCATACACAGAGAAATTGAGACCCTAACAATTTGGTGACCAGCATAGCTATTTAATCCTTAGCAATAGCGCTAAGTGGAACTATTCAGGTTTCCTAATATTTAGGTTACTAATTTACCCTTCCATAGTTGCACGTTGAGGTTTTATCAAGGAAGAAAGAATAAAGCTCTTAAAGTTCATTAGAAAAGTTTTCTGAGGGAGGGTGTTATAGTCAATCTACTGATATTAGTAGGAAACCCATATGATAAGAACCAAGAAGTGTTAGATGGTGCCTTCGTTCAGGCTGCTATAACAAGTTACTATAGACTGGGTGACTTAAACAGCAGACATTTATTTCTCACAGTTCTGGAGGTTGGAAGTCTGGGATCAAGGTGCCAGCAGATCCCATGTTTGGTGAGGGCCCACTTCCTGCTTTGCAGATGGTCGTCTTCTCATTGTGTCCTCACGTGGTAGAGAGCAGAGAACAAGCTCTCATGTCTCTTCATTTAAGAGCACTGATCCCATTCATGAAGGTGCCACTCTTATGACCTCATCACCTCCCAAAGACCCCCCACCTCCAAGTCCAAATACCATCACACTGGGGGATTAGGATTTCAACATATTTTGAGGGGATTCAAATATTCAGTCTGTAATATACGGGAATTTAGATACCCAGATGTATCCCTAGCCATATCTTAAAATAGGCAAACTTAGATTGGAAATTTTCAGTTCAGTCATCATCATGTACTCAGAGTGGACCTATCAGTGTGGTAGGTACTGGGTGCTCAGGTGAAAGTAAGACCCAGGTCCCCTCCCCCCAAAATCAAACTTATAACCTAGTCTGTTGTTCCTATGGTGTGATTTGAGGAAGGCCTCTCTTGCAAAGTGCTCTTATTTTTCCTAATTGAAGTGTAGTTGATTTACAGTATTTCAGGTGTACAACAAAGTGATTCAGCTGAGGCTAGAACCAGGGAAATCATAACAATAGGCTGAGGCTACAACCAGGGAAATCTGTATGTATACAGATTCTTTCCCAGATTGTTTTTCATTATAGGTTATTACAAGATATTGAATGTAGTTCCCTGTGCTATACAGTAGGTCCTTGCTGTTTATCTATTTTATGTATGCCAAGTGTTCTTTTTAGAAAGGTGGATATATGGTGTATTATTTTGCTCCTCCTCAAGCTTGCATGAAGTCATCTTTACAAGCTCTAAGAAGTCCTATGGTAGAAAAACCCTGTCAGCCTTGTTTAAGCCAGTGTATCCCTGACTTATTTGACCATGGAATCCCCATTTTGAATAACACCTACATGCATCCTGCAAACTTGTGTTCCAAGGTACAGCCTTATGAAAACAATTCTCCCACCCTGCTCCAGTGCTGCTTACACCCTCACCCCAATCATAAGGGAGAGTGCCACCAAGATTCCCCTGTCCAAGGTTAGCTAGGCCTTGAGTCCTCCTTCCTCTGGTCCCCTTCTTTCATTTCTGCCGATATAATTACTTCATCTGGGCTCGTGGGATCCTGGAGGGGAATAATTTAATGTCGATCTAGCACTAGTCCTTGGTAAGTGAATTTCAAGCTCACTAGGAAGGAGCTTCCTGGAGCAGGCCAGGAGATGGGGCTATTTTGGTCCAGGCAGGCGGTAAATCACAGCACAGAGGCAGCTGCCCACTCCTCCTACTGTCAGGCTGCCCTGTGAGATGTTCTCACTCTCCACAGTCCTGTTGCCGCTCTTCTAGAATGTCGCCCTAACTCTGCACTGCTGAAATAGAGCTGGGGTACACGCGTTGCCTGTATAATGTGTGCTGCTTCCCCCTCTTTGCACATTCTTTCTGCCCAGAGTTACAAGAATCCAGAAGCAGAAAGAATTCATGTCTAGAGCTCATCTGACCTGACACCGTCATTTTACAGATGAGAAAACTGAGGTACAGAGAAGCTAAATGACATGCCTAAAGGTGGGAATTAGGAACAGTAGCTAAAGCTTGTGGATCTCAAGTCCAAGGTGTTTTCCATTCAACAAAAAGTGCTAGTAATAGCAAAGGGCTGGAAACAAGCTAGGCCAGCACAAACTTCTATGCTGTGAATATATACACATATATATGCAGACTATTTATATACAAAGTTATGCATATTCTTTTAAAAAAGACAAATAGAATCACATGTATGTTTCTACAGCTTGTTGTCATTTTTTTTTTCACTACTTATGTTTTGAACATCTTCCCCGTGATTACAGCTAGATCTACCTCCTTATAAAATCCTGGTCTCCCTGCTTTGGCTCTTGCTTTCTCATCTTCCTTGCTGAACACAGCAGTCAGAACAATCTTTTTAAAATGTAAATCGGGTCTTATTACCTCCAGGCTTAAAAACCTTCAGTGACCTCCCATTACTCTTAAGACAAAGGCCAAACTGCCCGATCTGATCTCTAAGGCCTTAGGTGACCTTGCTCTTCACTTCCTCCCTGGCCTCACCTCTGGCAGCTACACAGCCTTCTCTCATTCCTTCAAGGCACCAGACTCCTTCCTCCACCTCAGGGCCTTCCAGAATGCTCTACCCTCTCATTGAAATGCCCCCCATATGTGCACACATGTGTGCATACATGCAACACACATATGCATTCATGCTCACATTTACACATGCATTCACACTCACACACCTCCTCTAGTCTTAAAAGCTCAGCTCAAACATCACTACCTGTTTCTCCTAAACACCCCCCATTTCCAACCGCACCCCAGACTATATCAGATCTATTACTATTCACCCTTATAGCAGCATCTATTTTTCTTTACGTCTTTATCCAGGTGTATATATGTATATATAAATATTTGTAGAAGTAGTTGATGAATAAATGTCTCTCCCATAAGACTTGTAAGGTCCGGAGGGGGGGTGCGGGGGGCAGGAGCCAGCTTTGTATATCATTATAATCCTCCACATTTAACCAGAGTACTTACCAAACAGTAGACCCTCAATTAATGTTTATGGAATGAATGAATAAATGGAAATGCCAAAAGAATAGAGGGTGTGTGCAAGTTGTAAAGGAAACCATGTCAAAGGAAAAGACCTGGATAAGTCGGCACCCTGGAATCAAGAAGGCAAGTACAAATTGCAGACCTCAAATCCAAGTTTGAAAGGAATATCACCTTCTTTATTTTTTAAATTGGTTATTTCCTATTCTGAGCCCTCAATCTGCCATACCGGAGATGGAGGGGTAGTCTTTTTTTTTTTTTTTAATTTTACTGATGTATAGTTGATTTACAGTGTTGTGTTAATTTCTGCTGTACAGCAAAGTGATTCAGTTATACATATATATATTCTTTTTCATATTTTTTTTGATTGTGGTTTATCACAGGCTATTGAATATAGTTCCCTGTGCTATACAGTAGGACCTTATTGTTTATCCATCCTATATATAATAGTTTGCATCTGCTAATCCCAAACTCCCAATCCTTCCCTCCCACACCCCCCTCCCCCTTGGCAACCACAAGTCTGTTCTCTATGTCTGTGAGTTTGTTTCTGTTTCATAGATATGTTCATTTGTGTCCTACTTTAGAGTCCACATGTAAGTGATATCATATGTATTTGTCTTTCTCTGACTTACTTCGCGTAGTATGACGATCTCTAGGTCCATCTATGTTGCTGCAAATGGCATTCTTTCATTCTTTTTATGGCTGAGTAATATTCCATTGTGTGTGTGTGTGTGTGTATATATATATATATATATATATATATATACACACACACCATATATATATATACACCACATCTTCCATCTTCTTTATTAATTCATCTATTGATGGACATTTAGGTTGTTTCCATGTCTTGCCTATTGTAAATAGTGCTGCTATGAACATAGGGGTGCCTGTATCTTTTCGATTCATAGTTTTGTCTGAATATATGCCCAGCAGTGGGCTTGCTGGATCATATGGCAACGCTATTTTTAGTTTTTTGAGGAACCTCCATACTGTACTTTCCACAGTGGCTGCACCAATTTACATTCCCACCAACAGTGTGGGAGGGTTCCCTTTTCTCCACACCCTGGAGGGGTAAAGTCTTTATTGGAGCACCCCATCCCCTCCCAGCCATGAATAAGAACACGGGACAATCAGCACAGTCACATGATGCTCCAGAAACAGAAAAAGGGTCTGCAACCTCCAGCCTACCATGGAAACTGCTGAAATCAAATTGTCAAGGTCCACCTCCTACGGTGATCCTTGAAGCCTGGCAGCCCTACTTCCTCCCCATGCTCTGCATGGGGCACAGAACTCTGTTGTGACCCAGGTCTCAAGTTCCAAGTCCTATCTTCCTGGGGGCACCAAGGTGCCATACCCACAAGGTCTCCTCTTGCCCTTAGGGAGTTGCCACAGAAAGGTGCACCAGTCCACATTGCCTGAAGGACCTCCACACAGAGCAGAAAGCATCATTCTTGGAGAATGTGCCTAGGAGATGCATCTCCTGCTCCCTACCCCAGCCTGCTCCTGTCCCAGACCTCTCTTCCCTTTCCATGCCAGAAGCGACTTGCTCATTGCCTCCTCTTTCTGCTCCCCCAGGGACACCCAGTGATATTTCTTCACAAGTTGCAGATGGGCTGTGGGCTGTAGGCTGCTTCTGCTGGCAGGAGTCCCTGAGCAAGAAGCCCAGAAGGGCCCAGCTACCTGCTTAAAATCGGTAGGAAGAAGAGAATTGAGGAAACTCAAAAACAAGTTAATATTCCATTAAATCATCTTGCCTCACAAGTCACTTTGATGCCTCACACACCCCCACTTCCTTCCTGAGCCAACTGTCACTTGCAAGAAGGTTCTGTTTGCCGGGGCTCAGCCCCATGGGAGGAGTTGAGGCTCAGAGAAAAGAAAGGAACTTGAAGTGGCACTGGGGGCTACTAGAAAAACTGAGAGTCAGGAGGTGGGGCATCTGGTAGCACATTTCCCAAAAACCTGCACAAGAAGACTCTTCCCCCTCCTCACAGTCACAGCCAGTGCCCCCTTCCTCCCTATACTGCTTTAAGGCACACTTCATGGGATTTCAGTTGGGTTTAGTCTGGGAAGGCAGGAATGTCAGCACTTAAGAACGGGACTCTTGCAGAGGATGGGTGGTGGGTAGTGGGCGGTGGGTGGAACAAGCCCTCCCGATTTTGACTGCTGGACAGAACAGAGCACAGGCCAGCTCCTTCACAGCTGATCAACCAGAAGGATCTTCTCACCTCATGGCCCCTGCCCATCCAAATTACCTAAATGCACCCTCTGAGGGTTTCCTTTGAGGAAGCTATGGCCTCTCAGTGGTTAGAATGCAGCCAAGGGGTGGACTGTGAGACTGTGGCCTGAAGATGGAAGAGTCACCTTCTCAAATCTTGAGGGTTAGTCACACACCCTCAAGCCTGGATGTCCCCATCCAGAAATCTTTCACCTGAGCTCAGCTGTTGTCTCTAGCAGCTCCCAGCCCTCCAGGGAAGGTGTGCCCAGCTTCCACTGTGGCACCAACTTTAGGGTGAACCACAAGTGGCTGGAATGACTTATTCTGTTAGCTGATCTGTAGCAGCCAGTCAGTTGGATTGTGACCCAAAGGCAGAAATTCCTCCTGTAGTTAATCAGCACTGGTTTCTACCAGGGAACTGGGTAGAACACAGGCTCTGGCCCACCATGGGTCCCTGCTGACACACAAGCCCAGACTCAAGGCTATTGCCAGTGGAGCCACTGGACCTCAGGACCTCGAGCTGTGTCCAAGATATCATCCGAGGTAGAGTATCTCCTTACCCAGGCCCTCTTTGGCCAGAAATCTCCAACGGGATCCTGGTGGTGATAAGCACAGTGATTACAAGGGCCTCACCCTGCCTTGTCCTAGACAGAGATAAGAACCCCAGAGGACTAAATACCAATGCCTGTGTCAGCCGTCAGTGAATGCTTGTTGAGTGAATGAATAACTGAGGGGAACACATGGCTTCATATCAATAAATATTAAGGATCTACATGGTTTCAGAGCTATTTTACATGCTGTGGGGATACAGATGTAGTTTTGGATGCTCTCCGTATAATGATTCTCCTAGGTGAAGAAACCAGACTCACGCAATGAGCACTCATTAAACAGTTACTGAACACCTACTGTGTGCTGGTCACTGTGTTGGAACAAAAACAGTGACCAGCCCCTGCCTCCACGGACTTCACACTCTCATGAGACTGACGAGAAATTAAATGAAAAATTTGCAATAAAGTGTGATGGATATTTCTGAGTGCTGTGAAATACAAAAAGAAGGGAGCTTGACTGGAACATGCTATTCAAGAGAAGTCTTCCTGGGAAGGGCAGAAGGAAGAGGAGGGAAGACAAGGACCCATGCTACAAAGACTTGAAGAGCAGACCATGGGTGGACATACCAGCTCAGAAGCTAGTGCAGAAATTGAGGCATAGCCAGCTCCTCGCATTCAAACCCCACCTATCAAATAAGCTGTTGTTTGATCTTGGACAACTTCCTGACTTGGAGCTTCAGTTTTTCATCATCTGTGATAAGATGGTGATAATAATATTGCCATCTCATAGGGTGGCTGGGAGAGTTAAATGAGTTGATTGATACAAGGAAAGGTCTTAGCAGAATAAGTCTCAATATGCAATAACTAATAATGTTATTGTCACAAGAGCTTAGCTGAGGCTAGAGCCAGGGAAATCATAACAATAGGCTGAATCCAAGTCATCCTGATGGAACAAAGTCATGGGACTTGATGACAGGCTGTGTCTAGGTAACTGAGATGGAGGAAGTATCAGCAATGATTCGCTCATTGTTGATGAACAGTGTGGAAATTTCAATGACCCCTGAATTAGGACATCAAAATACCTGGGCTTACTCCTGACTCTGACATTTGGTAGCAAGGTAACTCTGGAAAATCACTTAGAGCTCTGAGCCTCAGTTTTCACATCTGTAAAATGGAGGTAACATTGGCTGCTCTGTGTAGCGTACAGGGTGGTACTGCAAAGCAAGCAAAAAGTAGGTGTGAAGGCCCTTTAGTCAAATTGTAAAGTGCTACCAGTGTGTGAATTGTTGTTATCCTAAATGTTCTAGCTTAGGAAACCAAAAGTACATGCTTTGGACTCAATCTCCAACAAAGAGGAGATTCTAGATTTTTTTTCTTCTTTTATTTGTTTTTAAAGGTTCTAAAGCTGTGCCTCTCAGACTTGACTGTGTCTACAAATCACGTGGGGGTCTCACTAAGTGCTGAGTCTGATTCAGTGGGTCTAGGATGGAACCTACATTTCAAACAACTCATGGATGATACTACTGCTGCTGGTCCGTGGACCACACTTTGAGTAGCAAGATTCTTTAGAGGACCATGCAGGCAAAGTGGTCCCATTCCTCAGGGTGAGCTGACAGCAAAGTCTAAGGAGGGGTGTAGGAACCTGCGAGAGCATTCAAGATCCCCAGCCATCAGGGTCCTGCCAGCTGCTCTTCCTTTATTGACTGTCACTCTTTTTTTTTTTTAAATATACATATTACCAGGTCTGTCCCTGGTGAGTCTGAGTTTTATTTTATTTTATTTTTTTCACATCTTTATTGGAGTATAATTGCTTTACAATGTTGTGTTAGTTTCTGCTGTACAACAAAGTGAATCAGCTATACGTATACATATATCCCCATATCCCCTTCCTCTTGAGCTTCCCTCCCACCCTCCCTCTCCCATCCCTCTAGGTCGTCACAGAACACCGAGCTGATCTCCCTGTGCTCTGCAGAATGGACAGTCACTCTTGCTGAGTGCCAAGCACTATCTAAACACTTGGCCGATATTTAATTTCATCCCCGAAACATCCCTGTGTGATAAGTACTATTTTTGCCCCTGTTTTATAGATAAATTGTTTATAGGTTAAATTGTTTGCCCAAGATCACATAGCACACAGTCCTTACACCTCCGATTCTAGAGCTGAGCCCAGAGCAGAGATTAATAAAGCACAACGCATTCTGTGATCAGCTGCCCCTCCAAACTACAGAGCAGAAAAGCAACTGCTGGTATATCATCCACTGCTGAAGGCTGGTTAGAGCTGAGTCACTCAATGACAGTGACCTAAACAAACAGTCCTAGATCTGCCCTGGTTCCTGTCCTGCCTGACGTTCATCTCCCTTTCATTCCGTGAGCCCCCTAGGATCTGTCCAATAAACCCTTTCCTTGTGTATATTACAGCTTAAAAACTTTGGCTCTGAAACCAGGCTACCTGGCTTCAAACCCTGACTTCGCCACTTATTAGTTACTTCACTGCCTCAAGGCTCAGTTTTCTCATCAGTAGCATAGGGATAGTAATAGTACTGACCCCACAGAATGGTTGAGAAGATTGAACGTGATAATGCACACCGAGCACTTGGCCCAATACCTGATACACAGCATGGACTCCATAACTGTTCGTGGTGTAACTGTTAAGGTAAAAGTAAGAACAGGCCTGCAGTCCCTGTGCTGTGACATCAGCCCACCACACCACAACCACCTGACCCCCTCCTCAGACGCTGTGAGGAGGGCCCAGGGTGTGTGGGCTTGGGCAGTGTGAATGACTCGTACTTCTGCAGGAAGTTCCAGGCCACTGCACCTGCCAGCCGCATCTGCCACTGCTTCTCTTAGAAAATGGGGAATGTGTCACATTTATGGGGGCGCTTTATCGCACATCAGGGAGCGCTTTGCACAAATGTGTGGATCAACTTCTCATGACTCTGACCCCAGGCCTGCTATGAGTCAGTCTTGCAGTCCCGACTCAGTGCCACACTCCTCCAGAGTTGGTCCTGCACGCCATGCCCCTCCCTCCACCCCTACCTGCTGTCACCAGCCACCACCCTGAATCCCCCAGGAATCCACATTGGAAGAGAGAGATGTTGAGTGATGTGAATGACAATTGCCAAAGAGCCACACTGGCCCTCCAGGATTTGTTAACTGCTATTAAAAGATACTCCAAGTCATTATTGTGACATTATGGGGACTTCGCTAATCTCAGACTCCCTTTGTGTTCCTAATGGAGGGGAGTGGCCTTGTGTGAAAAATCCCATTTTGTGCTTTTCTTCTAAAATTTAGTTTAAGAAAAATAACTAGGGGCCAAATGTGATATTCAGCCATTGAAAATGAGTAAGATAAGGGTTTAGGTACAGAGCAAGTGAATCACAGAAGAATCAGGTAGACATTAGAGATGGCAGACACACAGGATGAGTTAAGGAGTAGAGGATATTGAATCACTTGGTGAGCAAATTGTCCTCTTCCGATTCTCTTTAATGCCTTCCAGTTGCATCAGTGAGAAACTCTCCTTTAGAGCTAGTGTGTCTTTAACATCCTGTGACACCAGCTAATCTTCCTTTTTAACAAAGAGACAGCTGGCCCACACAGAGAGGCAACACAGGACAACCTGCTTGGGGTAAAATCCCAGCTAAGACACACACTGACCTTGAGGCCTTGGGCAAGTTAATCAACCTCCCTGTGGCTCAGTTTCTTCATCTGTAAAATGGGGATAATAATAGTCCCTCTTTCACAGAGTTACCATGAGGATCAAATGAGCAATTTCATGAGAAGCAGGCTTGGCACAGGGCAGTCAGCCAATGTGAGCTACTATTATTTGACAGCCAACAGTATCTGACTGGAATATAATAGCTTTGTTCTTATTGTACTTATTTTTAAGGTTCTCTTCTACTTGGGGGACATGATACGGTTTTCCATTTTTAGTAGCAATATGAAATGATTTATAAAAGAGATGTACTTAAATGTCAGTCAAAAATAGTATACTAACAATAAAACAGGTAATATTAAACTGTGGCAAAAATCACTGAAAGTGGTACTTGAACAACTGAATTTTGGGAAGGAAGATCCAGTCTAATCCATTCATTTTCCAAGTGAAGACCTAAAGCCCAGAGAAGGAAAGTGACTTTCCTGAGGTCACACAGAAAGTTTCAAGCAGAATACCTCTAGAATCCAGAACCCTAACTCTCAGCCAAGTGTTTTACCCAGCACACTGTACTCAAGTCACTAAGTTGATAGTGCTTTAAGGAAACACAAATTAAAAGGCAACTTTGAAGTGAGTAGCCACTCCCTTTGAAGACCTAGAATTGGAGCTATTATTATGGAAGGCCTCAGCTACAATGAGACACTTTGCTCACACACACAAAAAAGGAAATAATATCATTTTTGGAGTTTCAGATAATTCAAGCAGGGCACGAAAACAACTCAGAACCCAGGATACTGTTTTCTTTGGAGCATGTACAAGATATGCCTTCGGGTTCCTAATTTTTTTTTCCTCATAAAAGCATTTTCAGACTAAAGGAGAAAATACTGTGATGATTTTTTTTTTTTTAAAAAGCAAAAAGGGCAGGCAAGAGGGTGTTTGTCTCATTAGAGAACAAAGGATGAACTTACATGGTCCAGTGTAACCACAACATAACAAGATTACATAGCAGGCGGGGAAATCAGTCCAGTGGCAATTGGAGAGCAAAAAAAAATTTTTCCCTAGCCATGGTCTGAGTGTTTACTGACTCCAAAACTGAACATTGAACACCCAACCCTCTTTATCCTTTCTTTTTAATAGGCAGGACCAGGGTGGGGGGTCTTTTAATTTCCACCCTTCTTTGGCATTGATTACTTGTGAATGCTCTGGAGACCGGGGAATGGGCTTCATTCTATTAGTAGGAATAACAACCTCCACCCACACCCACTGCAATAAGCAGCGTACTGAACTTCACCTCTAAAGAGGTCCTTCCTTCCCTTTAGGAAGATGGAACTCATGTCTTGTGAATAGAATCTGGAGCAAAGAGGAAGAGTTTGAGGTGAAACCAGAAAAAGAGATCTACCTTGGAGTACATTATCTGATGAACATGTGTGTTCCCCAGCTGTACGTCCCACCCATTACTCTATGAGGATCACAAACTCAGAAGTCTTCAGGGCCCAGGCAGATAATGGAAATGAGAAGACCAGGCCCTCTGGCAACAGTGGGGACCTGGAAAATGTGTGCCTCTCTAAAGGGCCACAGCAACTCAGCTCCACTCACCTGTTGCCTTGTGATGTGGGCCCGGTGTTGCCACATCTTTCCATCATTAAAGAGAAGCCAGAAACCTAGATTTTTATGTAAATTTTTTTGATTTTTAAATGTCAGTGACTAATTCACTTTTTTCCAGAACACAGTGTAGGCTTCACACAAGCATCTGAGCACCAGATCCAGCCTGCAGGCAACTCTGCTCTGTGGCCTCTCCCTAAGCAGTCTCATTCCTTTCTGAGCTTCAAGCACAAAGCGTGAGCAGTGAATTCCCAGGCTACAGTACAGCCTCACCCTCACCAGTGCTCTAGATCTGCTTTTCTCAGCTCAGGTTCTCCTTCTGTTTTTTTCTGTTTGTTTGTTTTGGACCAACATTAAAGGCATGGATGAAGGAGAGGGAGGCAACGAAGGAAAGAGAAGAGCCTAGTCAATGGCATCCAACATGGCAGAGCTCAGAATTGCCTCTTGTTCTTCTTGGTAGCCCCAACGCTGAACACAGTGCCCGGCGCACAGTAGGTGCTTAATAAATGTTTGTGAATGGATGATAAAATAAAGAAACTGGAAAACAAATGGAGTCGCTGTGTTGTCCATAAGGAATAATAACCAGCATCTGAAGCAGAAATTATCAGCCACTGTAATGAAATCACAGATGGAGAGACCTGGAGCCTATGAAGTCAGAGGTCAAACTAGGGGAGAAAAGAAAGAGAGAATTTTAAATTCCATAGCCTGGATCAAAGTTGGGATATATCATTTAGAGACAGAAAGCTTGGATTTGAGTCATTGTTCTGCAAATTATTAGCCACGTGATTTGGGGCAAGTCATGGAACCCCACTGGGTCTTGGTTTCTACATCTGGAAACTGGGGCCAGAGTTATCTAGCTCCTAGAGGTGACGTGGGGATCAGATGAAATAATGGAATTTAAAATGCTTTGTAAACTGAAAAACACCCCAGAAGTGGGTGAGGGGGACAGGACAGTCAAGTCACGTAGAGGATGATGAGTCAGAAGGACAGTGCAGAGCCAACATGTTTCTTGGGCGTCTGCATCATTTAACGTGTCAAGGCAGCTGTTGGCTTAGCCGTTGGCTTCAGTCATCCTGATTAGCAGGTGCCTGCCCAGCCAGGAGTTTGACTCCAAGCTGATTGGATGACTAAATGGGGAGGAGCTCCTGAACCTGGCCAGTGACTGGAGAAAGCTAAGACAGCAGCCAAGAAAGAAAGCAGCCTTCCCTGTCCAGCCCAAGGACAACTGGGTTGTCTATGAAACTCATCCTACAGTCTGCCTCCAAGGGTTCATGTACAACAATTCTACTGGGGTCTCACTGTTGGTAAAGAGGGCACTCCAGTGAACAAGCTCATTCAGGGTGTGAATTATTTATGTTCATAACATGCAAGTTAACACAGATCCATTAATGAAAATTATATCTGGCAACTACTTCTAAACAATTACAGTAACTGTGGTTTTAAATAGTGAGCAAGATAATAAAATAGAGCAGCTGTCCTCAAGCCTGCAGAGTATCTCCTTGACTTCAGCAGCTGGAAACTGGATAAATGGTCAAGAACATGGGCTCTGGAGACAGACAGACCTGATTCAAAGCTTAGCTCTGTCACCTGGGGCCATTTACTTAACCTCTCTGAGTCTCAGTTTCCCCAAATGTAAAGTGGGAATAATATTAGCTACTTTCGAGTGAGGTTCTTAAGATTCAATGAGTTGACCTTTGCAGGACACTGAGCACAGTGTTTCCCTCAGAGAAAGCAGTCCACAAATGGTAGATAGCATGTCTTCTTCTATAGCCACTTCGGAATTCCATCTTAGATCTAGTCCCTTTCTCATTGAGATCTGGAAGATGTCTAGACTGTTAAGGGTGGATGCATCATTTAATTAAGACTATTGAGGACAGAGGGTTTTTTCCCTTGTTGCCAGAGAGTATCTTGAAGGTCCGTAAGAAGCTTTTTGGGGAGACCAAGAGAACCCCAAGTTAGAAAAGCTCTAGACCTCCCATAAGCTCTTCATCCAGAAGGGCTCCACTTTGATCTGTTTTCTTATATTGGAGCTCAGTGTAGAATTTTTGCTTGATGAAAATTGTTCACTAGTAAAAGTAATTCTACCTCTTTGTTGTACAAAGAGAGCATCCTGAGACCCAGAGGAAGTGACTTGCCCAAGGATACCTTGTGAATATAAATCAGACACAAGACTGACTTTTATGTCTCCAAACCTTTGTTAAGCATAAATAATAATTAGTCTAAATTATTAGTTATTGGATAATTACTATCCCCAATGCAACTATTCTGTCCTTAATCAAAGTTACACTCAGTCCAATATGCTTCTTCTACTTTAAGACATGGGTTAAGAAGATATTATCTCACATCCAGGGATATGGGGGCTCTCACTTAGATATGTAATATGTATTATATACCTTGTGCCTGGGATCTGCGAAACAACCCAAGAACCTTCACCTTCTGTTGCTTTACTTTGGCTTTTATTTTCAAAATAATGGAAGAGCAAACCAAGCCAAATTAAAGGATATAGGGAGGAAATAAGAGAGAAGGGAGAAAATAGAATGCTTGAAATCCCAAATTAGAAGGATTCTGGATATGTACAGTGTCTAACCCCCAGAAGCACCGTTCAAGTATCACCATGATGGCCTCATGTGCATCCTCAGAGCTGGCAGCCGTTGAGTGTTTGTTTGAGCCAGGCCATGTTCTAGGTACTCTGTACACATTTCCTCATTTGAACCTCTCAAGGACCCTATGAGGTAAGTATTATTGTTCCCATTTTTACAGATAAGGAAAGAAGTAGAGAGAGAATTAAGTACATAGGACAAGATCACAAGACAGGGGCAGAGCCACAATTGGAATTCACATCAGTGTGACTCCAAAACTCTTGCTCTTAACCATGGTATACAGTGGACTCACTCTACTCCCACATGTAACTTACACAATTTCCGCTAATGTTCTAACAATCAAAACAGAGAGATAATACAATAGTATAGGTGGTCCCACCTGTCCTACCCACTGACCATGAACCACAGGGAGAGTGTCAGATAGAAGATGTGCTCTGATGGTCGGTCTACAGCCACATGCCTTTTGTAGCATCCTTGCCACAGCACATAGAGTAATTCTAGACATGATTTTTCATTTGACCTAAATGTAAGCCAGCTATGTCATTTGAGAAGCAGCAGCAGTCAGGTCCAATATTGGGAGAAAAATGACTCCATCAGTGTTTTGACTCCATCAGTCTCCAACCAAGGCAAGTCCATCTAAGGGATGGTCAAGGAAAATTTTGACCACACACAACTTTTCTCCTTACTTGCTCACTTTAGAACCCAGTTCCCAGGACTTCCCTGGTGGCACAGTGGTTAAGAATCTGCCTGCCAATGCAGGGGACACAGATTCGAGCCCTGGTCTGGGAAGATCCCACATGCCGCGGAGCAACGAATCCCATGTGCCACAACTACTGAGCCCTCCTGCCACAACTACTGAGCCTTCGTGCCACAACTACTGAAGCCCGCCTTCCTAGAGCCCGTGGTACACAACAAGCGAAGCCACCACAATGAGAAGCCTGCACACCGCAACGAAGAGCAGCCCCTGCTCGCTGCAACTAGAGAAAGCCCATGCACAGCAATGAAGACCCAACACAGCCAAAAATAAATAAATAAAAAATAATAAAAAGCCAATTCTTTAAATAAAAAAAAAAAAAAAAAGAACCCAGTTCCCTTAGAAGTTATGCTTCCTTCTCTGGACCATCAGAGAGCCTGATGGGAAGGCAGGAGAGCAAGCTTCTTGTCCTGACCACGCCACGAATCTGGAGGGCGATGCCTCTTCACTGTCTGCCACAGGAGGGATTGGACTAAGCTGATCACTGAGGAGCCAAATGATGAAGAAGCCTGGACATGGTATTTGGGTCTAGTCTCTGAAGGCTAAGGGAACTGGGTTAAGCCAAGTTGAGCTCTACAAGGGGACTGTCCAGACCCTCAGGATATTCCGGGTCTCACACAGCAGACACCCACCAACACCCCCGCCCCCTTCCCAGGTACTCCATGTTGTTTAGCGGCTAGGCCGGACCTCTTCCTGGGTATGTGGGGAAATGGAAGGGACAGCTTCCTGGCCTGGAGGCACAGTCGCAACTGGGCTGGGACTCAGACTTTGAGCTGAGGAAACAAAGGCTACAGAGCCTCTCTCCATCCAAATCAGCCCCCCTCCTCTGCCCCAGCCACCAGCCACTTGATAATTCATAATCTTGATGACAGGAGAGAGATGGGGGAGCCAAGAAAAGAGATCCTTTCCAGCCAACTGGGATCTGAGCTGTTGAATGCAGAAGTTTATTTTATTAAAAATAAAAAGAGAAAAGAAAAAAAATTGACCAAGTGTGATTATAGAGTGTCTGAGACTGCACATGACTGGCCTGCCTGTGAAAGATGAGGACATCCTCCTTCAGCCAGTGGTTTTGTCTACATCGCGCCAAACAACCCACCACATTCTCTTTGCTTCTTTAAACAAATTGACCTGTTTTATTTGAACAAATAGACCAATTGTTTGAGTGCCAAGCAGCAAATCCTTCGTATTCTCCTGCAGCTTAGCAAAGTTTCTCACATAACAGCCTGCCTGCCTTTCCGAGCTGATGAAACATACTACATAATCATCTAGGGCCATGAGCCAAGGTGACTGCTGGAGAGGACAGTCAAACACAGCAGCCTATGTGTAATGTAGGTCCAAGGCCCTTTGAGAACTCAGTGGAAAACAGTGCTCTTTGGAGCTACACCCTATTAAGTCGTTAGATCTTCCCCCAGTGGAGTTTCACTTGTAAATACTGAAAGGATCAAGAATCAGACAGTTCTAGACTGAACCTTTCTGCTGCTGAACTTTGTAATGCAATAACCCCTGACTTCTGGGTCTGCCCCTTGGAGAGGGTCGCTCTGTCCCTAATCAGATGTGCTCTGCAGACCAGCCTGCTTAAGGAACCAAGCCCCTCTCTGCCTCCAAAGGCTAAGACAGGTACTCATTTGCTACTGGTGCACTTATTCTCCAGTTTTAAGAGGTAGTGTGTATGTGTATATACACATATATATATAATTAATATTAATGTCAATGTTATATCTATCTTGTACCTGTGAGCTGTAATACAGCCCAAGAGACTTCATCTCCTGTTGCCACTCATTTATTCTCAAACTTCTTCATGAGTAAGTCTTTCCTTTTCTTACCAGACTATGAATATCTCATTTTTCTTTCTTTTTTTTTTCAAATATAATAATCCTGTTGTATCATTCTTTTTTTTCTTTTAACATCTTTATTGGAGTATAATTGCTTTACAATGGTGTGTCAGTCTCTGCTGTACAACAAAGTGAATCAGCTATACATATACACATATCCCCGTATCTCCTTCCTCTTGCATCTCCCTCCCACCCTCCCTATCCCACCCCTCTAGGTGGTCACAAAGCACCGAGCTGATCTCCCTGGGCTATGCAGCTGCTTCCCACTTGCTATCTATTTTACATTTGGTAGTGTATATATGTCCATATATACACTACCACTCTCTCACTTCGTCCCAGCTTACCCTTCCCCCTCCCTGTGTTCTCAAGTCCATTCTCTATGTCTGCGTCTTTATTCCTGACCTGCCCCTAGGTTCTTCAGAACCAATTTTTTTTTTTTTTAAGATTCCATATATATGTGTTAGCATACAGTATTTGTTTTGCCCTTTCTGGCCTACTTCACTCTGTATGACAGTCTCTAGGTCCATCCACCTCACTAAAAATAATTTCATTTCTTTTTATGCTGAGCAACATTCCACTGCATACGTGTGCCACATCTTCCTTATCCATTCATCTGTCGATGGACACCTACGTCGCTTCCGTGTCCTGGCCATTGCAAATAGAGCTCTCTTGTTTTTCTAAATCAAGAGAATTACAGTGGATCTTAAAGGGGAGATCTTAAAGGTGCATTTCCCCATCCAGTGCTTGGCTCCCTGTCCCAGAGCCCAGTACAGAACCAGCTCATAGTTGACACTCAGTAAATAGTTGGCAACTCAATGAGATGTTTGGATAAAGGGCTGATTGGGGCTTACTTACCCCAATCAAAGGCAGCTTCAGGTCTTGGCTCTGCTTCCTTGACTAGAGCTACAGAGACCTTTGCCACCATCTAATAAACATGCACACATACAAGTGTAAGCTCTACAAGGACAGGTTGGGATCCCCCCTTTCCCAAGGCAGCCTCTGAATCAAGGACTCAAGGGCAAGTGGTTCATTTGGGCAGTGATCTGAGGCAGCATCCATAGAGGTTTAGGGAAGTAAGATGGAAAGGAAGGCAGCCAAGACAAGGTGTGTAAATGAGCAACTGAATCATATTCCCAATGGAGGCCTCTGGGAGAAAATGGAGAGCATGCCTCAGAGTTGCCCCCCACCAAAGGGTATCTTCTACCAACTCCCATCTGTGAGTTGAAGGTTATTCCTGCAGCTATCAGAAGCCAGACTGCCCTGCTCATGGGCTGAGCATGCAGCCCAAGAAACCTTCCAGGCCAAGTCACAAGTGCAAGCAGCAGAAGCTGGTGAGCATGAGAAGGATGAGTCTGGTGGTAGGAGCAGGGCACTGACAGTGGCTGATTAACTGGACTCCCCAATTCCTATAGCAGTGCCTGGCATATAGCTGGTGCTCAAAAACAAAGTTGCACAAATGAATGCATTTATTCTATTGGTTTTATAAAAAAAATTTTAAGGGGGGCACTTTCTTCAAAGGAAATCTTATGAGCAAAGTTCAGAATGTAAACAAGATTAAAAAGGAGTTGCCTGATTTAAGGACTGAAACCTCATCACCTCCCCTCACAATACACAGACAGCTGTGAGGAACATGCAGGGTGCCTCAGAGTGGAAAGCCCTGATTTAATTCCTCCCCCTCATTTTACAAACGAGAAAATTGAGGTACCATGTCTCTGCTGACACCACGAGTTAGTGCTGGAAGCCAAAGGCAGCTCAGGGAGTTGGTCAGTGGGAGTGGGCATGACCCTAAGCATTGGCTCAGTGTCAGCAGGACCTTCCCCTGGAAGCACCTGGGAAGCTCTAACTGAGAACTGGGATGCTCCTCCCCCAAGACTGGCAGGGGAAGAGAGAATCATCTGTTGCAAAGTCTTGACACCTCATCAGTCTCCAAGAACACAGGTGATTAAGTCTGTTCTCATTCACGTCGCATCACTCCAGAACCACATGTTAGCAGGCAAGGGGGATGTTGGCACCTTCGGTTGTTGCCATCACCCAAATCTGCTTTCCACATCTGCCAGAAGTACTGTCATCTTGGACGTGGAGACTCTACAGTCCCATGCAGAATTGGGTCCTCTCTTCCCTGGGAAGGTGTGCCAAGCAAATCTTGAGGAGGTGGCCAGGAGCAAGAATACTGAAGAACTTGAAAACACAAGTTTCTGCTAGAAAGTCAAGATTAAGGCCACTAAACTGGAATGAACTCACAGTTTGGACAGAGAGAAAGAGATTGAGATGTGGAAGGAAAGATTTCAGCATTGTCTTCCAGGAGCTTTTGGATTTCCTGTGGCAACGTTTGGATCTGTGCATGGCGCCCACCCTCTGAGGCTAGGTCTTTTGCTGCCAACACTGAAAACTCCCAGCTCAGCTGCCTTCCTTCCAATCTTGAGATCAGTTAGAAAACCAGGTGAGGCAGCCAAGGCCACCTACCAGTTTTATCAGTGCAAGAGGGAAATCCCTCCTCCTTAGTCTCTCTGGAGCACCTAGGCCTTCCCTCTGCTGACAAGAAAGAGAAAAGAAATAATAAGGAATGGTTTAGTGTGAACCCCAGTGGAAATCAGCTCTTCATCTCAGTCTATTCTCCTAAGAGGAAATCTCAGTGGATCATTCCAACTGGGGCAACTTGCCAAACTCCTCATTTTTGCAGATGAAATTTAAGGCCCAAAGAAGGAGAAGTGACTTGCCTAAGATCTCACATTATTTATAGAACATCTGTGACTAAAATACCAGTTTTTCCTTGTCTAGTGCCTTTTTTCTATACTAATTGTAGACGAAATCTTTTTTCCTTTAGCTGTGCTTTTTTTTCTCTTTCTTTCTTTGCCTCTATTTATTTGTTTGTTTTTTTGTTCATTTGTTTAGTTCTGTCCCTGGCACATAAACTTTCATCAAACATTTGTTGAATGAAGGATTATATGAATATATGAATGAATCTCCCCTCTAAGGGAAATCTTGGCACTTTCTTGTTTTTTAAGTATATTTATTTATTTATTTAGCTGCACTGGGTCTTCGTTGTAGGCTTCTCTCTAGTTGCAGCGTGTGGGCTTCTCTAGGTGTGGCGCAGGGGCTCTAGAGTGCGTGAGCTCAGTAGTTGCAACGTGGGTTTAGTTGCAACGTGGGTTTAGTTGCCCCATGGCATGTGGGATCTTAGTTCCCCGACCAGAGATCGAACCCACATCCCCTGCATTGGAAGGCGGATTCTTAACCACTGGACCACCAAGGAAGTCCTTGGAACTTTTTTTAAAAGATGATTTTTTTACCTTCAGAGATCTTCCAAATGGTACAAACATAAGCATGTTGGACAAACTGCATTCTTTTTTTAATTGAAATATTGTTGACATATGATTTTATGTTAGTTTCAGGTGTACTACATAGTAATTTGACATTTGCATTCATTATGAAATGATCACCACAGTAAGTCTAATGACTATATGTCCCCATACAAAGTTATTGCCTTATTTTTTACCGTATTCTTTATTCCTTATGTATGTTACATCCCCGTGGATTAATTTTATAGCTAGAGGTTTGTACCTCTTAGTCCCCTTCACCTATTTCTCCCCTCCCACACCCCTCCCTTCTGCAGCACCACCCATTTGTTCTCTGTATCTGTGAATCTGTTTTCATTTTGTATTGTTTGTTTGTTTGTTAGTTTTGTTTTTTGTATTCCACATATAAGCGAGATCATATGGTATTTGTCTTTGTCTGACTTATTTCACTTAGCGTAATACCTTCTAGATTCATCCATGTTGTCACAAATAGCAAGGTTTCTTTTTTATGGCCAAGTAATATTCCAGTGTGTGTGTGTGTGTGTGTGTGTATCCATTCATCCATTGATGGACACTTAGGTTGCTTCCATATCTTGGCTATTGTAAATAATTCTGCTATGAACATTGGCATGCATGTATCTTTTTTGAATTAGTGTTTTTGTTTTCTTCAGGTAAATACCCAGAAGTGAAATTGCTGGATCATATGGTAGTTCTGTTTTTAATTTTTTCAGGAACCTTCATACTGTTTTCCGTAGTGACTGCACCAATTTATAATCCCACCACAGGGGTTCTCTTTTCTCTACATCCTCACCCACACTTGTTATTTGTGGTCTTTTTGATGATAGCCATTCTGACAGGTGTGAAGTTGTATCTCATTATGGTTTTGATTTGCATTTCCCTGATTATGAGTGATGTTAAGCATCTTTTCATGAGTCTGTTGGTCATCTGTATGTCTTCTTCGGAAAAATGTCTATTCAGTTCCTCTGCCCATTTTTAATCAGGTTGTTTGTTTTTTTTGATGTTGAGTTGTATAAGCTGTTTATGTATTTTGGATATTAACCCCTTATCAGATATATATTTTGCAAATATCTTCTCCCATTCAGTAAGCTGCCTTTTCATTTTGTTGATCATTTCCTTCACTGTGCAAAAGCTTTTAGTTTGATGTAGTTCCATTTGCTTATTTTGCTTTCATTTCCCTTGACTAAGGAGACAGATCCAAAAAAATATTGCTAAGACTGATGTCAAAGAGCATCCTGCCTATGTTTTCTTTTAGGAATTTTATGGTTTCAGGTCTTACATTTAAGTCTTTAATTCATTTTGAGTTTATTTTTGTATATGGTGTGAGAAAGTAGTCTGGTTTGATTCTTTTGCATGTAGCTGTCCAGTTTTCCCATCACCACTTATTGAAGAGGCTGTCTTTTCCCCATTGTATATTTTTGTCACCTTTGTCATAGATTAATTGCCCATATAAGCATGGGTTTATTTCTGGGCTGTCTATTCTGTTCCATTGATCAGTGCATCTGTTTTTTGTGCCAGTACCATACTGTTTTGATTACTGTAGCTTTGTTGCATAGTTTGAAATCAGGGTGCATGATACCTCCAGCTCTGTTCTTCTTTCTCAAGATTGCTTTGGCATTCAGGGTCTTTTGTGTTTCCATACAGATTTTTAAATTATTTGTTGTAGTACTGTGAAAAATGCCTTTGGTATTTTGATAAGGATTGCATTGAATCTGTAGATTTCCTTGAGTAGTGTGGCATTTTAACAATATTAATTCTTCCAATCCATGAGCATGGTGTATCTTTCCTTTTGTTTGTATCATCTTCAGTTTCTTTCATAAATGTCTTACAGTTTTCAGAGTATAAATCTTTTACCTCTTTGGTTAGATTTATTCCTAGGTGTTTTGTTCTTTTTGATGCAATTGTAAATGGGGTTTTTAAAAATTTATCTTCCAGATACTTCATTATTAGTGTATAGAAATGCAATACACTATTCTCTAATAATTTCTGTACATTAATTTTCCATCCTGCAAAATTGAATTCATTTATTAGTTCTAAACAGACTGCATCCTTGATGGAAGGTGAAGTTACTGGATGGCGGGTGATGCAGTTCAGAGTTCAAAATTAAAAGGAGTGATGGAGAATATGTGGCATTTGGCAGCAATTGAGAATACCACTGCAGCAGCACCTCCTTGGAGGGTTCTTAGACCCCTCCCCATGACCTAAGGCAGGGAGAAAGTCATCAAGAACTTGCCTCATGGCAAGGTTGAAATTATTTCCAGTTCTAAAATTCCGCAATGCAGTACACCAATTGACTAAAAATCAGGATACCTCTGCTACTGTCTATGATCATGTCTACACCCCCAAAATACTTAACTTGATAAGGTGATTTGGAAAAAAAGAGGTTATTTTGATCCAAAACAGCTACAGTGATTTCCACCTAAGAGAGAAATCTCTAGACATCAGTCTTTCTCTTTTGCAGACTAAGCTTGTCTTTCTTTGGCTTTATCTACTTATCATTAGCACTAGAGCATTGTAAAGCAAGCAGTAGCTTTTATTTTTGTTGATTTGAAGTTTGCTATTTACTAGCCATTCTTTTCTTTTCAATAAAACAGTCTAACTGTAAACAATTTTTTTTTCAAACAGCACACACACTAACAGAGAAGAAAATAAAAATCACCGTCAACATTTTTGTGAGCATTCTTCCTTTCACTTCTCTGACTCTGTCACCCAACATTTTAACTTCATCCTCCTGCTTCCATTCCCCTAGTACTACTTTTCTTTGACTCCATTGGGCTGAGCCCCCGATGTTACCTCACGTAATTCTCACAACATCCCCACAATGTGGCATTTATCATCCCTGTTTTACAGTTTGGAAACTGAGGTTCAGAGAGTTTATGACCTGCCCAAGGGCACACAGCTAACAAGTGACAGAGCTAGGTTTCAAATCCAGGTTTACCTTATTCCAAAGAACAAGTCTAAAAAAATACATAGGGACCATTTTTTATACCTTTACCATGTGCCAGACACTGTGCTAAGTGTCTTATATACATTATCTTAGGACAGCAAATTGATAAAGTAGGTTTTATTCTATTGCTGGGAAATCTAAGGCATAGAGGGGTTAAGTGACTTGCCCAGAATCACACAGCTGGTAACAGGCAGAGCCAAAAAGCAGATTTAAGACTTTTGACTCCTAAATCCGTGGTGCTCTTAACCAGGAAAATACATCGTACCCTCCATTCCACTGGTCTAGACAGATTTATGTATATGTGGAGTCATAGTCTGCACACTGTTCTATAACTTACTTGTTTTTCTCATAGGTAAAGGTAGTGAGTTTTCAGTCCTTGCCTTTAAATTTGAAATGGCATGATTCAGTCCTGCTCCCTTAAGCCCGTGATTGGACCCTGTCCCACCACTGGTGGCCCCACTACTCAATCACAGCCCACGCCCTGACCACTCATCTCAACTGTCTTGCCCTCTGTCACACCTCGACTCCTCACATTGGTCGCACCTTCAGGTTGTCATCTTATACCTACCCTTCAAACCAGATACTGCATAGAGGCCCACTGACCAGACCTCAGGTTTCAGACAAGCTCTCATCCCCATGACCTGGCCACTTCTGACCACTCCGGTGAGCCACCTCACCCCACCCAGCCTGCTACCCAGTACTGGAACCCTCAACACAGGACCTTGCTTTGCTAGCACTTGCCACCTTCCCTAGACTGGCTCTGGCTTCATAAACACGTCAGCAACAGGAATTCTAAATTCCCTGTAGTTTGAAAATAATACCCAATGTTACAACTTAAATAAGGAGACAAAAGTTTTTGGGTAAATATACACAGACTACACTACCCTGAAGTTGAGTTACACCCTGCTTGAGCTAATCTCGCTGTGTGGCTTCAGGCAAGTCACTTCAGCTCTCTTGTCATCAGTTTCTTTATCTGTCACACAACAGGTAGAAATAGATGGTCCCAGGCCCCTGCCAACTCTAAAATTCTATTAGCTCATGATTAAGGAAATGACAAGCCTGGTAGATATTACTCCCATCAGTGTTTTTGTCGAATCATCAACCGAACTAATGAGGCCGTTTATACAATCCAACTGCCAAGTTCACTTTGGGGAAGAAGGGGAGGAATCGGGGCAGTTGGACATTCCAGGACATCGCTGGGGGCCAAACATAAAGTTGACAGTAGTGTGCTGGCCACAGTGAGAGGAAGTTGAGGGGATCCTCGCATAAATGGGGTGCGCTTTGGAATGAGCGGGCACTTTCAGTGAGTAGAACACTGTTACCTGACTGAAGCCAAGATGAAATCTACTTTTTTTAAATGTTTGTTTTTGTTTTTTTTTAAGTTTGGCTCAATCTCTTGTTTTTCTCTGTTCCTTATGTAATCTTGTGGGATGCGGCGTCAGAACGTCATAAATCATTCATGGTGCTCCGGAAAAAAAAAAAAAAATCACTTGTGCAAAGCATGCAACTTAAAATGAAATGGGAGAAGTTTTTGCATGAAACCCAAAGAAAAACGTAATTTCTATGGTTCGTTTAACTCACAATGATCACTAATTCTCGCAGTCGCTATGTGGCTTGGTCATTTGTTTCGGGCTTCCTGTGCTTCATTTTAAATGGAGACTGAGTTAAAGATATAGCCTGTCACAACTGTACTGCATTTTTCCAGGAGTCTTAGAACAGATGCTGTAGTAGCGGCATTTGTGGGGACAATTGAAGCTGGCAGATTTTACTTCCTGCTTGAAGAAACCAAGAAAGCCCCCTCTTAGTCCAAAAAATCTTTTTCAGTATGCCCATTATGGCTTTCGAAAATTACTAGGAGTTAATTAAATTCCCTTTGTAAAATATACTCTTCCCCAAAACCCACATACAAAGACACAAGTAGCCCCCAGCAGAGGTAACCCATAAAGCTGACTCTCAAATATTAATGCCTTAAGTCAACTGGCTTAGTTTTATAATTTCAAATGTGGCAGCTAGCTGTGATGAGATGTCTAATAAACAAGCAAATTATGGGGTTTTTTTAACCTCTTTCATATTCATTAACTCATTCAAGCTTCACAGAAGTAGCAAGGACAGGTATGTGCTCATTCATTAATTCATTTCTTATTTTTTTTTAATTCATTTATTTATTTGGCTGTACCGGGTCTTAGTTGCGGCATGTGGGATCTAGTTCCCTGACCAGGGATCGAACCTGGGCCCCTTGCATTGGGAGCATGGAGTCTTAACCACTGGACCACCAGGGAAGTCCCCCCATTAATTCATTTCTACAACAAACATTACTGACTGTCAAGCATTATTCTAGGGTGCTAAGAATAGAGACAAGATAACACTGCTTGCCTTTGAGCCACTCACAGTATATTGTGTGACAGACAGGTAAAAATCATTATAGGGAGACAAGTTAAAATGAATACAGCTCCCAAAAGTGAAATGCTTTGCCCTAAGTCAAGCAGCTGGAAAGTTCTGGAGAGAGATTTCCTCCTAGGTCTCCCAAGTCTAAGTTCAGAACACTCTCAAAGAAGTCCTATAGCTTTTTGTAAATTGACACATTTTGATGGGAAAAAGTGAGGGAAAGAAAGCTCCCAGACTGAGGTCCTGCCTCTTAGAAGAATAATCTGGGTTAATTACCTTAGGAACCAATGCGTGACCAGCAGAACAACTGAGGGAAGCATTCCCAGAGGTCAAGTTTACAGTTTCTCCCAGTTAGTCCAGAGAAGATGTCCAGTCTGGCACAGTGCCTGGCTTTGGGTTAGTCCTCAAAAACCGTCTATTTACTGTTTGTCCAGTTGAATTCAAATTAGTCATGTGACCACTTGTGGCTATGTTACCAAATGACAGACACTTGCCCCAAAAAACTTTTGAGATCTCAGTGATATTGCCTTAAACACCCAGTTCCACAGCATGGGAAAGTCTTAAACCATCCTCAAGATCTTGGCTTTTTCCTAATGCTGAGAATCTTATAACTGAATTCACTGTCGCCATTCTACTCCCATGTCCCAAGGCACAGTCTTTTCCCCATTTTCCAAGAGAAATCTATACAAACCATTTGCTAAGCTTCTAAGAACTGACTGAACATCAGACAGTTATGGAGGGTAGTTACGTCATGCACGACCCAGCACAGCTGATTCACCATCTTGCTGATTCTACCACCCCCCCTTTCTCCCTCTCTCATATTTCCCACTCCCTTTCCAGAGCAACAAATATGTCCTTCCTCTTTGCTCAGGCACAGTATACTATATATCCAGAGTCCCAGTTTCTACTGTAGGAGGATTTATCAAGGGTTAGCAAGGTGAATCTCTCCTTAGAAAGAATTCTCAGACCAACTGCTAAGATAATAAGAATTTCCTGCCTTTCATTCCACCCAAGACTAAAATCAAAACTGTAGACCACTGCCCTTTTTTTCAGTATTTCCTGTGGCCACATGTTGAAAGGTGGCAGAGAGTTCCTATTGTAATATAGTTTCTCAATGCAAACCTAAGGTTTGCTTTCACCTCAATCCAATGCCCTGCCTATCCACCTGGCTTTGATTCTCTTGCACCACATGCTTTCCCTACCCTGAGTGTGGTATGATGTTTTCTGGGTCTGTGCAATAAGCAACAGAAAGAAAAATCATTAAACACCTACTGTGTACAAAACACTATGCTGGAGACCGGGGAGAATAAAGAATCATGGCTCTGTCCTCCAAGAACTCATAAGCTAATCTCTGGCGTAAACTTACTACGTAATCTTAGGAAAATGACAGTGTCCAAACTTCAGTTTCCTCATCTGTAAAATGATGGTGTTATAAACATTTACCTCATAGGGTCATTGCAAAGAGTAAATGAAATAAAGAAAGAAAAGGCAAAACATGTAAAGTGCTCGGCTTGGCATATGGCTAACAATAATAATAAAAGGAGGGCAAAAATATAAATCAATACTGATTCCTGAATGAAACAGGAAAACATACATAATATAAGGCAGACTTGAATAAGTTTTACAGGAGTGATACAAAGTGCTAAGGTGGTATGTGGGAGGGAAAGTTTCATTCTAGTTCAAAGGATTGAGAAAGACTAGTCAGAGTAGATGGAAGTAGATGAAGGAGGCATGAAAAATGAGTAGGATTTGGACAAATGGTCTTGGGAAGTTCCCACAAGGAGTTGGTAATCAGTGTTAAAAAGCTGTATGTTTCTGGTAGTGTTTCAGTCTTGAAGGATGATGATCTTGGCTCCAACTGGGAATAAGAAGCAATGCTACTATATTCAGAAATGATTTGGTTGGTAGAACTCTTCAAAGTTTTATGGCTAAAATTCTGTCTGACTCCTATGCCATCTGTGGGTGGCATAGAAGTATAAGACTGGACATTACATTACCTGAAAGGTCATTTAGACCAATATTCATTAAATGTCTCAACTGTTGCTGTAGGTACAATATCCCTGCCCAAAAGTCATCTGATTATCAGTTTGTACACCTCCAATGACAGGAGGCTAATTGCCAATACAATTTTGAGCGCAGTTGACATATTGAAAAGAACCAGAGCTGGGGAAATCCACCAGATTTATGGGAGATCATAAGGCTGGAGGACACAGCTTCCAGAAAGTACAATTTTAGAAGGAATCTTAATTTTATTACTAGTTTTACCTTAAGCAAGCCACTCATTCTCTCTGGACCTCAGAGTACCTCTCACACTGCTTATAACGCTAATATCCTTAAACCTCTGATCAAAAAGGTAATGGAGATCAAATGTCATATTGTATAGAAAATCAACTGAAATCAAGCGTGCAGAAGTGTTGTGTAACTTTTCAACTATAAAATAAAGGGATTTTTATTACCATTATGAAATCACTCTATTTCAATTCAACAAGCAGCTCATTAATCCCCAGGAATACAAAGATGAATAATCCCACCCTGCACTTAGCATGCCTGGGAAGCCTTGTATCCAGACGTGGACACCACAGTTTAATAGAGATACCAATACACTATGGTTTGGCCAGAAGCTGGAGCTATTGCTGGGTCAGAAGCTGTCACCTAATTAGAAATTCCTATTAGAGCTATGTGGGAGGGACTAAAATTCTTTTAAACTACTGAGGGCAGAACAAGTATCCACAGGTAGAAGTTCCATGGAGGTGAATTTCAGCTTCGTGTAAGGAAGAGCATCCCAATAGTGAGAGTTGCCCAATTAGAAAAGTTAGCGAGTCCCCATTACCAGATGTGCTTCTGAAGGATCTGGAGAACTAATTCTCAGTGTAGCTGTAGGAGACATTTCCACAGGGTCTAAGAGGTTAGCCCAGAAGATGTATACATGTCCTCCCAGTTCTGAGTCCCAAAGTTGCACCATACACAGTCATATTTATCATGGTTCATTCATTTATCCAACAGATACTTAGTGACTGGTCCTGACTTTAGGACCATCGTGGCTGGATTTAAATCTCAACTCTGCTACTTCCTAGCTATGAGACTTTGGGCAAGTTAGCTTCTCTGTATCTCAGTTTCCTCATCTATAAGATGGGAATACTAATAGTTCCTGCTCATAGAGTTGCTGTAAAGATGAAAAGAGATAATTTGTGTAAAGCACTTTTGAACAGTGTCTGACACATAATACACAGTCAATTAATAGCAAACATTGGTAGCAGTAGTAGTATATGTCAGGCATTGAGCTAGACATTAAATCACCACGGTTAAGAAAACAGACATGAATCCTACCTTTCTTGAGTGTAAAGTCATCCAGTAGGGTATAAAAGATATTAGACAAAAAGTCAAAAAATACATAGTTTCAAACTATGACAATTGCTATGAAGGGGAAAAAGAGGATGCTATGATAGCATTTGACAGAAGAGACGGGAACTCGTTTAGACTGGGAGGTGCAGGGAAGAGTTCTTTGAGAAGCTATTGTAATAGAGACATATCCCAGCACCAGTAGTTTAAAGGGGTGCCCTAATGCCTGGCCTTATTTTAAGTCAGCAAAGAAAGCAAACCAGCTATATGCTAGGGTATAAAGTTACTTATCCGTCTGAGTCCCAATTTGTATATCAAGCCTCACATTAGTCAGTGTAAGCAAGCTCTCTTTGCTTTGCCTATTAGTTCCCATATGATTTTTCTCTGGGTCTATAAACTGATGATCAGTCTATCCATCCATCCATCCATACATGCATACATACGTACATACATACACACATGTTGGGTGAAAAATATGAATTCTTAAATGCCGAGGTCACACATAGTGTGGGGTCCACGGGAGAGCAGAGAAGCAGTCATTGCCACATCTCCTGCATCCTCCAGGGTGGCACTCACCACTTACCGTGTGGAAAGGGGCAGAGCTGCCCCAGTAGCTTAACTATTAGTTCACTCTTACTTTCTGCCTCTCTCTATCGATCTATCAATTAGCCTATCTCTTATTTTTTGCCAAATACTTAGATTTGCATGCGTTATATAGAAATGATGTGTGTCCAATGTAACATAATCAAAGACCTGAGGTCAGCAAAGAGTTGTGCTTTCAGGAAACAGCTTACTTACACAATATAGCTGAAAGTTGGGGTCTGTATTAGTTTCCTAGGGCTGCCATAGCAAACTACCACAAACTGAGTGGCTTGGAACAACAGGAATTTATTCTCTCACAGTTCTGGAAGGCAGAAGTCTGAAATCAAGTTGTCAACAGGACCATACTTCCTCTGGAGACTCTAGGGGAGATTTCCTTCTTTGCCTCTTCCAGCCTCTGGTAGCTCTGGCATTCCTTGGCTTGTGGCAGCATAGCTCCCATCTCTGCCTCTGTCTTCATGTGGCCATCTTCCCTGTGTCTCTGTGTCTCAGTCTTCTCTCTCCCTTTTCTTAAAAAGGCATTGGAGGGACTTCCCTGGTGGCGCAGTGGTTAAGAATCTGCCTGCCAATGTAGGGGACACGTTTTCGAGCCCTCGTCCAGGAAGATCCCACATGCCACGGAGCAACTAAGCCTGTGCGCCACAACTACTGAGCCTTCACTCTAGAGCCCACGAGCCACGACTACTGAAGCCCGCATGCCTAGAGCCCATGCTTCGCAACAAGAGAAGCCACGGCAATGAGAAGCCCGCTCACCACAATGAATGGTAACCCCCACTTGCCGCAACTAGAGAAAGCCCATACGCAGCAACAAAGACCCAACGCAGCCAAAAAAAATAAAATAAATAAATAAATTTATTTATTAAAAAAAAAAAGACATTGGATTTAGGGTTCACTCTAAATCTAGGATAATCTCACCTTGAGATCCTTAATTAGCATCTTCAAAGACTTCATTTCCAGATGAGATTACATGAATAGGTACCTGGGGCTAGAACTTGGACATATCTTTGGGGGCCACCACTCAACCCACTACAAGGTTCAAGAAAGAGAGTAATAAAAGTGGATTGATTCCATATATATGTGTTAGAATACGGTATTTGTTTTTCTCTTTCTGACTTACTTCACTCTGTGTGACAGACTCTAGGTCCATCCACCTCACTGCAAATAGTTCAATTTCATTTCTTCTTATGGCTGAGTAATATTCCATTGTATATATGTGCCACATCTTCTTTATCCATTCATCTGTCGATGGACACTTAGGTTGCTTCCATGTCCTGGCTATTGTAAGTAGAGCTGCAATGAACATTTTGTTACATGACTCTTTTTGAATTATGGTTTTCTCAGGGTATATGCCCAGTAGTGGGATTGCTGGGTCGTATGGTAGTTCTATTTTTAGTTTTTTAAGGAACCTCCATACTGTACTCCATAGTGGCTGTATCAATTTACATTCCCACCAACAGTGCAAGAGGGTTCCCTTTTCTCCACAAAAAATGATTATGAAGAAACTAGGGGCAGGACAGGAATAATGACACAAATGTAGAGAATGGACTTGAGGACACAGGGAGGGGGAAGGGTAAGCTGGGACGAAGTGAGAGAGTGGCATGGACATATATACACTACCAAATGTAAAATAGATAGCTAGTGGGAAGCAGCCGCATAGCACAGGGAGGTCAGCTTGGTGTGTTGTGACCACCTAGAGGGGTGGGATAGGGAGGGTGGGAGGGAGACGCAAGAGGGAGGAGATGTGGGGATATATGTATATGTATAGCTGATTCACTTTGTCCTAAAGCAGAAACTAACGCACCATTGTAAAGCAATTATACTCCAATAAAGATGTTAAAAAAAAAAGTGGATTGACGCTCCATTTTGACAGGCTTTGTATGCCGATTTCAAATGTCTTTGAGGGTTTAGTTCTTTGTAGAGTTGTGATGCTAGCAACACTGACTTCAACAACTGTTTAAACACCTGTACGGTAGGGTCCCCTCCTCTGCCTCACTGCCAGTATCTGACACCCTGCAACCCTCCTCTCCTTACTTTAATTACTCATTGGGATCCCTGCAGTTCAAGAAGCCTCAACATACTTCAGTGTCTGCATTTCCATGTCCTAATCAAAATTCCCCTGCCATATCCCATCCTCTACATGATTGATGGTTAATTAACTAAAATAATCTTTATTAAGGCACTGCCTCATCAACATTATTAAAACCTATGCGCATCACCCCGAAAGTGTGATAGTGTTGATACAAGCTCCCTCTGGGGAGACGCAGCTGCTGCAGGAGACACCACCTGAAGCTGATGGGAGTGGGAGAAATGCCCTGGCTAGCCCCTTCTTCTTGCCCCCAGATCTCCCACCATTGTCCAAACCCAGCTAGAAGCCAGCTGACAGAGGAGCCTGGGAACAACAGATTGCAGAAATCAGCTCCCTGTGACACATAATAGAGGAGGGAGGGAAAGGCATGGATCTGAGGACACATAGGCCCAGGACCAGCACATATGATTATCCCCATTTTACAGAGCAGGTCATGGAGCTCAGCAAAGGTTATTAACTGCCCAGAGTCACACAGCTAGTAAGTATTACTAAAAGTGTATGAGTCCAGGTCTGTCTGAATTCAAAACCTGAGTTCTTGCCGTGTTCTACTTTCCCTGCCATCATGGACATTTCAATTGCTTTTTCCAACTGCCTTGGTCAAGAGGTAGCTTGGGGTTCTGAGAGGCTGTTTCAGGGCTATCACATCTGCAAGAGGAGCTTCTCTGGGTTTGAGATTTGTATTTCGTGAAGGACACAGATGTACCACTCAGATCTCCCTTCAAGCAAGGACTTGCCATGCCTGCTACTGTGAATGCTATCAGCTCAAGCAGAGCTGTCTCAGCTTCAGAGAGCCACCTTGCCCAAGTCTCTGCCCTTCCCTGGCAGCCCATGTCCAATAACTGATAAAGGCTGGGTCTTTTGGACCCACTGCGGCCGAACAACACAAATGTACATCACAGTTCCACTTCTCCCACTGCCCAGTCCTGAGTCTTCTCCTTTCCACAGGTGTTGGTTCCTAACAACAAACCCTGTCTCAATACCTGCTTCTAGAGAACCCAAACTGTGATGGGCTCTGTTGTGATTAATGTTCTCACCTTTGCCCATAACCCCTCAATCTACACATACTAGTCGATGGTGCAGCAGTATCCATTATAGTGGAAGCAATAGGGGTGGTGTCACCTACTTTCCTCTTAGACTTTCTGCCGGCTTCTAAAGCTGCACTCACTGAAATTGTTCTGATTAATTTAGACTGACAAGCAACTGGAGATGCTCTCAGATGGTGAGGAATTTGGTCATTTTCTTGATGTTCATCCTTTGCTGGTCCACCCAGAATGAATCACCAGGAAAGCATTTGATCAGAACCGTGTAAACACAGCCCCCAGCTCTTTAACCTCACCTCTTGTTTCTTATGCAGAGGGTAGGAAATGTCTTCTGAACCCCTTACTGTCTTGAAGGCAGGGACTGAAACCCATCCTAACGTTCCTTAACACTTCTGCGTGTTAAGGGCTACCTGGAAGTATTCAAGGTTGGGCTCTGCCTTTCTGCAGAATATTCCTTCTGAAGCACCCAGAACACTTGGAGAAGTGCTTAAATTCACTGATTTCTGACTGCCACCCCTCTCAGCCATGATGAAGGGGATTCTAGAAGACATCAAGCCTGCCTCTTTGCCCTTGAAGAAGGACTCCTCTCTCCAGCACACCCATGTTTTTCCTTTAAAATGAAAGAAATTCTTTTTTTTTTAACACCTTTATTGGAGTATAATCGCTTTACAATGGTGTGTTAGTTTCTGCTTTATAACAAAGTGAATCAGCTATACATATACATATATCCCCATATCTCCTCCCTCTTGCGTCTCCCTCCCACCCTCCCTATCCCACCCCTCTAGGCGGTCACAAAGCACCGAGATGATCTCCCTGTCTTATGCGGCTGCTTCCCACTAGCTATCTATTTTACATTTGGTAGTGTATATATGTCCATGCCACTCTCTCACTTCGTCCGAGTTTACCCATCTCCCTCCCCGTGTCCTCAAGTCCATTCTCTACGTCTGCATCTTTATTCCTGTCCTGCCCCTAGGTTCTTCAGAACCATTTTTTGTTTTTGTTTTTTTTAGATTCCATATATATGTGTTAGCATACGGTATTTGTTTTTCTCTTTCTGACTTACTTCACTCTGTATGACAGACTCTGGGTCCATCCACCTCACTACAAATAACTCAATTTCGTTTCTTCTTATGGCTGAGTAATATTCCATTGTATATATGTGCCACATCTTCTTTATCCATTCATCTGTCGATGGACACTTAGGTTTCTTCCATGTACTGGCTATTGTAAATAGAGCTGCAGTGAACATTGTGGTACATGACTCTTTTTGAATTACGGTTTTCTCAGGGTATATGCCCAATAGTGAGATTGCTGGGTCATATGGTAGTCCTATTTTTAGTTTTTTAAGGAACCTCCATACTGTTCACCATAGTGGCTGTATCAATTTACATTCCCACCAACAGTGCAAGAGGGTTCCCTTTTCTCCACACCCTCTCCTGCATTTATCGTTGGTAGATTTTTTGATGATGGCCATTCTGACTGGTGTGAAGTGATACCTCATTGTAGTTTTGATTTGCATTTCTCTAATGATTAGTGATGTGGAGCATCCTTTCATGTGTTTGTTGGCAATCTGTATATCTTCTTTGGAGAAATGTCTCTTTAGGTCTTCTGCCCATTTTTGGATTGGGCTGTTTGTTTTTTTGATATTGAGCTGCATGAGCTGCTTGTAAATTTTGGAGATTAATCCTTTGTCAGTTGCTTCGTTTGCAAATATTTTCTCCCATTCTGAGGGTTGTCTTTTCGTCTTGTTTATGGTTTCCTTTGCTGTGCAAAAGCTTTTAAATTTCATTAGATCCCATTTGTTTATTTTTGTTTTTATTTCCATTTCTCTAGGAGGTGGGTCAAAAAGGATCTTTCTGTGATTTATGTCATAGAGTGTTCTGCCTATGTTTTCCTCTAAGAGTTTTATAGTGTCTGGCCTTACATTTAGGTCTTTAATCCATAAAATGAAAGAAATTCTCTTTTTTCTTGACTATCCAATCAGAGGGCAATGAGCTACAGAAGCTCTGTAGGACTGTAGCGGGCCTCCCCCACATACTGTTTTCTTCCCTGCCAACTAATTCCTGCCCTTAACCTTCTTAGGTGTCAGTACAGCACCTATTATTCATGGCTTCATTGACATTTCTTCTCAATCCCTGAAGCTGGTGGTGACTCATCGTCTCCTGTCATCGAAGGGCATCACTGGGCTGTGTACAGTGCACTCCATGAAGTCCGTGTTAGCTCTTCTCTGATGCCTTTCAACAGAGGTGCCCTGGAAACTTTTTAATTTGATGACCTAGAGGAAAACATGAAGACTTTCAGTTTTATAACCTGTAGATTTAAATTAAGCCACCTTCCTGGGGCATGCAGGGACCCAAGGACTCTGGACTTGCCCTGGGGGAGCAGAGTCCCCAGGCTAGTTTAGCAAGAGTCTAAAATGTCCAGAGCCTTCTCTAGGGGGATGTGTTTGAACTTACCCCCCGCCCCCCAAAATGTTCTTAGCATGGAAGAGGAATGATACTTCAATGCAAGCCTCTTTCTACAGACAATGTCTTTGGATTTTCCATGGGATTTTTTTTTTCTTTTGCTGAAAAGCACTGGCACTTATTGGGCTAAATGGGACTGAGGAGGCTTGCTCCCAGATAAAATTTGTGTCCACAGCACTAATGAAGTCATATAGGATGGCGACTTCCTAGGAGGTTGCATCCAACTTCCTAGCCTCATGGCTGTTTGGTATGATAGATTCTCCTCACTCCCATTCTTAGAGCCTGAACCATAGTGATGCATGGATAAGAGAAGGGGGCCTCTGTTAATGGGACTTAGTGGAGAAAGTGACAGTGACCCTTTTAGTAAAATCACGTGCAGTATAAAAAGAGAAAGTTTATCCTGCAGGGTAAAGGTTTGTGGTCTTGCAGATGTCCTGCCTTGATGGCAGGCAACAGTTATGGCCTTTGCCCTCCCTTCCCCCATCCCTCTATCTCCCATCTCTATATCACCCAAGCCCACAAACATAGCCCTACCCAACAGCAAAATTTGAAAGAAGTAACTGACAGCCCACACTTGGGATCAAGCCAAGGAAGAGACAGAACTCTGGGGCTAAAGCCAGCTCACAAATGTGTGACCTCTAGACTATACATAGTTCTCAGATGTGTCCATTTAGTCCATGCAGTATCTTTCTTTAAAATTTAAATGCACATATAAAATTGTGAGATTCTACATAAAACTATGGTTTTCCAATTTCTCTTGAAAAGTAAAACCATCTGACCACATCATGCTAGCATTGCCATGCTAGCATTGGCCACTACCAGCTAGAGCTGGTTAACCAACACCAGCCCCTTTACAAGAAGCCCTCACTCTCCAATTTGCTTCTCTTACACAGGGCCTGTTTCACCTTTCTATATCCATGCCCTGGCCCCTACAGGCATCCAAGTCTGAGTCTCTTGGGTTAAGGCAGGGAAGAGAGAGGAAAGAGAAAATGTCAAATGAGAAGAGGTACTATTTATACAATATGTATCCATGATGTATTAGTTAAAGTGCTTTGGGATATATGTAACAAAATATCTGAGTAAAACTTGCTTAAACAGTAAGGACTTCTAATGCTTTAACAGAAATTGGCAAATTGGCAGTTAGATCAGGCTTAGATCAGTGAATCAACAATTTCATGGCTCTGGGTCAGCTTCTCTGAAGTGTTCTTTGCTTTTGCCTCATGGTGACAAGATGGCTACCACAGCTCCAAGCACCACATCCGCACCCAATGACATAGAAAAGAAAGAAAAGAGAGACCAGAGTTTCTCCTCTCTTGTCTCTCTCTTATCAAAGAGAAAAATCTTTCCAGAAGATTCCAGAAGACTTTGCCACAGGCCCCATTGCCTGGAGCTGGACCACATGACCACCCCTAAGCCAATTGTTAGCAAATGAGAATGGGATCATCATGTTTGAGTGAGACCAAACATGATTCATCCCTGCATCTAACAGAGGGGTCCACTGTGCACATTGCTGCCCACCCAGTTCTACTAAAAAGGAAGAAGGGGAGAATGTAGTTGTTTGTAAAACCTACCACCTGTGAAAGGTGTGGCCACACAGGACATCCCAAGATTCTACTAAAATGGCTCCATGTCACCTGGGATGCTGGGGAAGACCTAAAATATGGCTGAGCAGAATCAGCCCCTGTGGTGTCTATACGGGTGGTAAGATAAGGCTGGAATACAAAGTAAAGGACTATTTGCCCCTTCTTATGAGCTCCATTTTGCCCACCTGACAGTAAGATCATCTTGCTATAAACTCTACCACCCCTTTCCACAATTAGGGGCCTGGCACTTTTGTTTCAGGTATTCATCTGGCCAGTGGAAGGGTCGATTCCCATCCTGACCGCATGCCAGAATTTGCTCTCCAGGTTTTTTTCCCCCTGAGGGTACATAAAAAGGCATTGCCCTTGGGAGCAGGCCTGGGACTCAGTCCTGCAGCTGGAAGGGCATTTCATCTGGTTAAAATTCTTTCCCAAAGGAACTGATGATATGGCTTCTGGAATTGGAGCCTCAGGTCGTAAATCAGTGTTTGTGGCCTGGTCCCGTGTCACTTCTTCCTTGGCTTACTCAGTCCCAGGCAGCCTCAGAGTCACAGGCTCTGGGAAATGGTTAGCAAATAAAGCTTTAGCTCCTGGTCCTATGTGCTCTCCCCACTTATAAACCGCTGTGCTAAGCTGGAAGGACTGAGCAACACTGATGGTCCCAGAAGGTCCTGTAAGAATAGGAGGACCCCGTCAAAGCCCTTTCCATCCCACTGCACCAGATTACAATGTCATATAGGAGCCTCGTCGAGGAAGTCCTTCATGCCCTCTGTTTGCCAGGTGCCCAATCCATGTCCAACAGCACATCAGTTAGCAAATTTCAAAAGCTGAGAACTAAAATAATTATTTCAATACTCTATATTGACATCATGCTCTCCAGCCTCCTAAACATGTTCAAATCCACGATCTCGTCAGATCCTCCCAGTGACCCCGAAGAGCTACCAGTGCAGGGGTCAAAGAACAAGTCTGTCAACCTAGCCACCATTTTATTGACTCCCTGCTGCATGCCAGGCACCGTGCTGAGCACTTTACATCCAGCGCCTCATTTAATGCTCTCAACAGCCCTGGGAGACAAGTACATTGCTGACCCTGTTTTACAAGTGAGAAACCCAAAACTCAGAAAGATGGTGCAACTTGCCCAATCTAGCAAGCGACAGAGCCAGGTCTCAAGCTCAGGTCTCTCAGGTTCAAAAGCATGGACTTTTAGTAACCGCTCTGTTATTCTTTCAGTGGTGTTTTAATGATGGCTGGATTGACTACTCTTCATCTCAAGGATAAGGATGGGCTCTCTACCATTACTGTGACTGCCCTCCACTTCCTAATTCTTCCTTCTCTCCCCAGACTCACTTCCTGCTCTTCCCCTGCCCTCTGACTTTCCCCCGGGAAAAACTTCAAGGCTCATGCTAGGTTTGGTTCTCTGTATCCTAGAAGAACAGGTTCAGGGCTCTTCAGCTTGGTCCCGTCAGGACTCCAGGGCTGAACTAGGCCTGAGAATCAGAGGTGGAAACTGGCAAGACCAAACACCAGGCCAGTCTCAGCCAACCCTGACATGTCAGGGAGGTCAGGACCAGCAAGCCCAAAAGGAGCCACTTAAATCAAGATGTCAAAGATGAGCAGCAGCTCTTGCCTATGCCACATTCAGGGCCAGAAGGCAATGTGACGGTCAGGGGCCAAGACGAGGAGCATGTGAGGAAAGAACACAGGGCCTGCACTGGACAACAGGTATCCAGTCCAAGGGATCGCCCGCCTCAGCTAGGAACAACGGTCCAGGCTCACACCTAAGCCAGCTGAGAACCATGAGAGCTAAAAGGAGAACCCACACTCAGAGCAGGGCTCCAGGCCATGCAGAAGGGCTTAGAAGTAAGGGGCCAATAGAACAAACAGTCCCAGACAGCCTTGGGGTCCCTGTTCCCTTCCAGGACCAATTAATTAATGTGACCAATTAATTCAACTGAAGTGTTATTGGCTGATAGTACCTTCATATCCATCCCTCTCAGGTAGTATATAATTAAGTAACTTACTTGTACCATCTCTTATCCTTAGCATAGCCCCCAAAACATAGTAGGTATCAGTGAGTTACCATTTTACAGGTGAGCAAACTGAGGCTTGAAGAGATTAGGTGACCTGCCCAAGGTCTTCTAGCAGAAGAGGCAGGATTGGAGCCCTGGTCTTCCTGACTCCCTAGAAAATGTTCTTTCCTCTCTAGCATGCATCTTACCTAAGAACCCTAACTGGCATCCTCATATACCAGGAAATTAAAGAGATCATGCATGTATCCAGCTGTCAACTAAGATCTTCTAGGTACTGCCTGTATGTCAGGCAGTGTGCTGGGTGCCTCAGGTGCAACAGGAGATGAGACAGAGTCTGCATTCAAAGAACTCACTGCCCACCCCTCCCACTGGACTTTCCAGTGTCCCTCAAAGCCTGGCAAAGAGCCAGCTGCCTCTCCCTATCCTGCCCTGGCCCTTGGGAGGGCAGGTTGAGTCTGCTGTTGCATTTGCCGCATGAGCTTGCTCTGCTCATTACAGAAACCACACTGTTGACAGAGGCAGGACCACTGGGTCAGTGGATTAAACTGCGTCCTCTGTGATCAGTGGCCTCTGCAGGCCCAGAGAGGTTTCTGTTTGTTTGGAGCTGGGAGGATTTGCCCAGATTAGCACAGAGATTGTCTGTGCACCAGGGAAAGGGGCCCAGTGGCTGCCGATGGACCAGCTAGCACACAGTCAGCTCAACTCCTCCCTGTGGACCGCAACCCTGGAGTGACACAGCACTTCTCTGGGCTCCGGCAGCAACAGGCGCCTGCTTCTAAGAGAGCACGATGGTGGGAATGACATCTCTTGGTTATCTTATCACTCTCCATCACTGAAGCTCCTTAGGAATGATTTCAGCCCCCTCTCCAGCAGCCAGGGCTATAAATAAAGATTCCCCAGGGATGCTGAATCCTGCCCTTTATCCCCATCGCCTCTGTGACTCATCCCACAGGCAGATTCTTCTTCCATCTTCTTGATTACAGGGAGGGGGAAGTGAAAGTCTGTGCCTGTCTGCGCGAGTGGGTGTGCATGGCCATGCTTGTCTGCATGCCATGTGCATTTACTTAGGTGCAGTCTGGGTGCATGCATGCATATCTGTGCATGGAATTCTGTGTGTATACTGCATCTATTTGTGACTCGATATTTAATTTTAAAGGACAGAGGGGACATGCATTCTTACATAAATTTTGCCATAAAGATTGTTAGCTAAGACTCCATATTAGATCGCATCTACTAGTATTTATTAAGGCCCTTCTTTGTGCACAGCCCTATGCTAAGCAAGGAGAATAAGACACAAGCTATTTCATCTTCAAGGACTACAGCTGCTTAAAGCAAATCAAATCCCTGAATTGGCAGTGGCAGTTGAGAAAGCAGCATTTCAAGAAAAGAAAAGCCTCACCTGCAGCAGAGAAGAAT